>NW_027422872.1:6505000-7105000 GCF_048934315.1 Petromyzon marinus | reverse complement strand
TGGCCACCAGCACAATGTCCCCCATGCAATATGGCTGACTTGGAAGTCACCAAACAACATGGCAACCAGCACAATGTCCCCCATGCAATATGGCTGACTTGGAAGTCACCTATACAATACAACCAGCACAATGTCCCCCAAGCAATATGGCTGACTTGGAAGTCACCTATACAAGACAACCAGCACAATGTCCCCCATGCAATATGGCTGACTTGGAAGTCACCTATACAATACAACCAGCACAATGTCCCCCATGCAATATGGCTGATTTGGATGTCACCTATACAACACAACCAGCACAATGTCCCCCATGCAATATGGCTGACTTGGAAGTCACCTATAGAACATGGCCACCAGCACAATGTCCCCCAAGCAATATGGCTGACTTGGAAGTCACCTATAGAACATGGCAACCAGCACAATGTCCCCCAAGCAACATGGCTGACTTGGAAGTCACCTATACAAGACAACCAGCACAATGTCCCCCATGCAATATGGCTGACTTGGAAGTCACCTATAGGACATGGCAACCAGCACAATGTCCCCCATGCAATATGGCTGACTTGGAAGTCACCTATAGAACATGGCCACCAGCACAATGCCCCCCAAGCAATATGGCTCACTTGGAAGTCACCTATACAATAGAACCAGCACAATGTCCCCCATGCAATATGGCTGACTTGGAAGTCACCTATACAATACAACCAGCACAATGTCCCAAATGCAATATGGCTGACTTGGAAGTCACCTATAGATCATGGCCACCAGCACAATGTCCCCCATGCAATATGGCTGACTTGGAAGTCACCTATACAACATGGCAACCAGCACAATGTCCCCCATGCAATATGGCTGACTTGGAAGTCACCTATACAATACAACCAGCACAATGTCCCCCAAGCAATATGGCTGACTTGGAAGTCACCTATACAATACAACCAGCACAATGTCCCAAATGCAATATGGCTGACTTGGAAGTCACCTATAGAACATGGCCACCAGCACAATGTCCCCCATGCAATATGGCTGACTTGGAAGTCACCTATAGAACATGGCAACCAGCACAATGTCCGCCAAGCAATATGGCTGACTTGGAAGTCACCTATACAAGACAACCAGCACAATTTCCCCCATGCAATATGGCTGACTTGAAAGTCACCTATAGGCCATGGCAACCAGCACAATGTCCCCCATGCAATATGGCTGACTTGGAAGTCACCTATAGAACATGGCCACCAGCACAATGTCCCCCATGCAATATGGCTGACTTGGAAGTCACCTATACAACATGGCAACCAGCACAATGTCCCCCAAGCAATATGGCTGACTTGGAAGTCACCTATAGAACATGGCCACCAGCACACTGTCCCCCATGCAATATGGCTGACTTGGAAGTCACCTATACAACATGGCAACCAGCACAATGTCCCCCAAGCAATATGGCTGACTTGGAAGTCACCTATAGAACATGGCCACCAGCACAATGTCCCCCAAGCAATATGGCTGACTTGGAAGTCACCTATAGAACATGGCAACCAGCACAATGTCCCCCAAGCAATATGGCTGACATGGAAGTCACCTATACAAGACAACCAGCACAATGTCCCCCATGCAATATGGCTGACTTGGAAGTCACCTATAGGACATGACAACCAGCACAATGTCCCCCATGCAATATGGCTGACTTGGAAGTCACCTATAGAACATGGCCACCAGCACAATGTCCCCCAAGCACTATGGCTGACTTGGAAGTCACCTATACAACATGGCAACCAGCACAATGTCCCCCATGCAATATGGCTGACTTGGAAGTCACCTATACAATACAACCAACACAATGTCCCCCATGCAATATGGCTGACTTGGAAGTCACCTATACAATACAACCAGCACAATGTCCCAAATGCAATATGGCTGACTTGGAAGTCACCTATAGAACATGGCCACCAGCACAATGTCCCCCATGCAATATGGCTGACTTGGAAGTCACCTATACAACATGGCAACCAGCACAATGTCCCCCATGCAATATGGCTGACTTGGAAGTCACCTATACAACATGGCAACCAGCACAATGTCCCCCATGCAATATGGCTGACTTGGAAGTAACCTATACAATACAACCAGCACAATGTCCCCCATGCAATATGGCTGACTTGGAAGTCACCTATACAATACAACCAGCACAATGTCCCAAATGCCATATGGCTGACTTGGAAGTCACCTATAGAACATGGCCAGCAGCACAATGTCCCCCATGCAATATGGCTGACTTGGAAGTCACCTATACAACATGGCAACCAGCACAATGTCCCCCATGCAATATGGCTGACTTGGAAGTCACCTATACAATACAACCAGCACAATGTCCCCCAAGCAATATGGCTGACTTGGAAGTCACCTATACAAGACAACCAGCACAATGTCCCCCATGCAATATGGCTGACTTGGAAGTCACCTATACAATACAACCAGCACAATGTCCCCCATGCAATATGGCTGATTTGGATGTCACCTATACAACACAACCAGCACAATGTCCCCCATGCAATATGGCTGACTTGGAAGTCACCTATAGAACATGGCCACCAGCACAATGTCCCCAAGCAATATGGCTGACTTGGAAGTCACCTATAGAACATGGCAACCAGCACAATGTCCCCCAAGCAACATGGCTGACTTGGAAGTCACCTATACAAGACAACCAGCACAATGTCCCCCATGCAATATGGCTGACTTGGAAGTCACCTATAGGACATGGCAACCAGCACAATGTCCCCCATGCAATATGGCTGACTTGGAAGTCACCTATAGAACATGGCCACCAGCACAATGTCCCCCATGCAATATGGCTGACTTGGAAGTCACCTATATAACATGGCAACCAGCACAATGTCCCCCATGCAATATGGCTGACTTGGAAGTCACCTATAGAACATGGCCACCAGCACAATGTCCCCCATGCAATATGGCTGACTTGGAAGTCACCTATACAACATGGCAACCAGCACAATGTCCCCCAAGCAATATGGCTGACTTGGAAGTCACCTATAGAACATGGCCACCAGCACAATGTCCCCCAAGCAATATGGCTGACTTGGAAGTCACCTATAGAACATGGCAACCAGCACAATGTCCCCCAAGCAATATGGCTGACTTGGAAGTCACCTATACAAGACAACCAGCACAATGTCCCCCATGCAATATGGCTGACTTGGAAGTCACCTATAGGACATGACAACCAGCACAATGTCCCCCATGCAATATGGCTGACTTGGAAGTCACCTATAGAACATGGCCACCAGCACAATGTCCCCCAAGCACTATGGCTGACTTGGAAGTCACCTATACAACATGGCAACCAGCACAATGTCCCCCATGCAATATGGCTGACTTGGAAGTCACCTATACAATACAACCAGCACAATGTCCCCCATGCAATATGGCTGACTTGGAAGTCACCTATACAATACAACCAGCACAATGTCCCAAATGCAATATGGCTGACTTGGAAGTCACCTATAGAACATGGCCACCAGCACAATGTCCCCCATGCAATATGGCTGACTTGGAAGTCACCTATACAACATGGCAACCAGCACAATGTCCCCCATGCAATATGGCTGACTTGGAAGTCACCTATACAACATGGCAACCAGCACAATGTCCCCCATGCAATATGGCTGACTTGGAAGTCACCTATAGGCCATGGCAACCAGCACAATGTCCCCCATGCAATATGGCTGACTTGGAAGTCACCTATACAATACAACCAGCACAATGTCCCCCATGCAATATGGCTGACTTGGAAGTCACCTATATAACATGGCAACCAGCACAATGTCCCCCATGCAATATGGCTGACTTGGAAGTCACCTATACAATACAACCAGCACAATGTCCCAAATGCAATATGGCTGACTTGGAAGTCACCTATAGAACATGGCCACCAGCACAATGTCCCCCATGCAATATGGCTGACTTGGAAGTCACCTATACAACATGGCAACCAGCACAATGTCCCCCATGCAATATGGCTGACTTGGAAGTCACCTATACAACATGGCAACCAGCACAATGTCCCCCATGCAATATGGCTGACTTGGAAGTCACCTATACAATACAACCAGCACAATGTCCCCCATGCAATATGGCTGACTTGGAAGTCACCTATACAATACAACCAGCACAATGTCCCAACTGCAATATGGCTGACTTGGAAGTCACCTATAGAACATGGCCACCAGCACAATGTCCCCCATGCAATATGGCTGACTTGGAAGTCACCTATACAACATGGCAACCAGCACAATGTCCCAAATGCAATATGGCTGACTTGGAAGTCACCTATAGAACATGGCCACCAGCACAATGTCCACCATGCAATATGGCTGACTTGGAAGTCACCTATACAACATGGCAACCAGCACAATTTCCCCCATGCAATATGGCTGACTTGGAAGTCACCTATACAATACAACCAGCACAATGTCCCCCAAGCAATATGGCTGACTTGGAAGTCACCTATACAATACAACCAGCACAATGTCCCCCATGCAATATGGCTGACTTGGAAGTCACCTATACAACACAACCAGCACAATGTCCCCCATGCAATATGGCTCACTTGGAAGTCACCTATACAATATGGCATCCAGCACAATGTCCCCCATGCAATATGGCTGACTTTGAAGTCACCTATACAACATGGCAACCAGCACAATGTCCCCCATGCAATATGGCTGACTTGGAAGTCACCTATACAACATGGCAACCAGCACAATGTCCCCCATGCAATATGGCTGACTTGGAAGTCACCTATACAAGACAACCAGCACAATGTCCCCCATGCAATATGGCTGACTTGGAAGTCACCTATACAATACAACCAGCACAATGTCCCCCATGCAATATGGCTGACTTGGAAGTCACCTATACAACACAACCAGCACAATGTCCCCCATGCAATATGGCTGACTTGGAAGTCACCTATACAACACAACCAGCACAATGTCCCCCATGCAATATGGCTCACTTGGAAGTCACCTATACAACATGGCATCCAGCACAATGTCCCCCATGCAATATGGCTGACTTTGAAGTCACCTATACAACATGGCAACCAGCACAATGTCCCCCATGCAATATGGCTGACTTGGAAGTCACCGATACAACATGGCAACCAGCACAATGTCCCCCATGCAATATGGCTGACTTGGAAATCACCTATACAAGAAACCAGCACAATGTCCCCCATGCAATGTGGCTGACTTGGAAGTCACCTATAGAACATGGCCACCAGCACAATGTCCCCCATGCAATATGGCTGACTTGGAAGTCACCTATACAACATGGCAACCAGCACAATGTCCCCCAAGCAATATGGCTCACTTGGAAGTCACCTATAGAACGTGGCAACCGGCACAATGTCCCCCAAGCAACATGGCTGACTTGGAAGTCACCTATACAACATGGCAACCAGCACAATGTCCCCCAAGCAATATGGCTGACTTGGAAGTCACCTATAGAACATGGCCACCAGCACAATGTCCCCCAAGCAATATGGCTGACTTGGAAGTCACCTATAGAACATGGCAACCAGCACAATGTCCCCCAAGCAATATGGCTGACTTGGAAGTCACCTATACAAGACAACCAGCACAATGTCCCCCATGCAATATGGCTGACTTGGAAGTCACCTATAGGACATGGCAACTAGCACAATGTCCCCCATGCAATATGGCTGACTTGGAAGTCACCTATAGAACATGGCCACCAGCACAATGTCCGCCAAGCAATATGGCTCACTTGGAAGTCACCTATACAATACAACCAGCACAATGTCCCCCATGCAATATGGCTGACTTGGAAGTCACCTATACAATACAACCAGCACAATGTCCCAAATGCAATATGGCTGACTTGGAAGTCACCTATAGAACATAGCCACCAGCACAATGTCCCCCATGCAATATGGCTGACTTGGATGTCACCTATACAACATGGCAACCAGCACAATGTCCCCCATGCAATATGGCTGACTTGGAAGTCACCTATACAACATGGCAACCAGCACAATGTCCCCCATGCAATATGGCTGACTTGGAAGTCACCTATAGAACATGGCCACCAGCACAATGTCCCCCATGCAATATGGCTGACTTGGAAGTCACCTATACAACATGGCAACCAGCACAATGTCCCCCAAGCAATTCCAAGTCAGCCATATTGCATGGGGGACATTGTGCTGGTGGTCATGTTCTATAGGTGACTTCCAAGTCAGCCATATTGCATGGGGGACATTGTGCTGGTTGCCATGTTGTATAGGTGACTTCCAAGTCAGCCAAATTGCATGGGGGACATTGTGCTGGTTGTATTGTATAGGTGACTTCCAAGTCAGCCATATTGCATGGGGGACATTGTGCTGGTTGCCATGTCCTATAGGTGACTTCCAAGTCAGCCATATTGCATGGGGGAAATTGTGCTGGTTGTCTTGTATAGGTGACTTCCAAGTCAGCCATATTGCTTGGGGGACATTGTGCTGGTTGCCATGTTCTATAGGTGACTTCCAAGTCAGCCATATTGCATGGGGGACATTGTGCTGGTGGCCATGTTCTATAGGTGACTTCCAAGTCAGCAATATTGCATGGGGGACATTGTGCTGGTTGTCTTGTATAGGTGACTTCCAAGTCAGCCATATTGCATGGGGGACATTGTGCTGGTTGTATTGTATAGGTGACTTCCAAGTCAGCCATATTGCATGGGGGACATTGTGCTGGTGGCCATGTCCTATAGTTGACTTCCAAGTCAGCCATATTGCATGGGGGACATTGTGCTGGTTGTCTTGTATAGGTGACTTCCAAGTCAGCCATATTGCTTGGGGGACATTGTGCTGGTTGTATTGTATAGGTGACTTCCAAGTCAGCCATATTGCGTGGGGGACATTGTGCTGGTTGCCATGTAGTATAGGTGACTTCCAAGTCAGCCATATTGCATGGGGGACATTGTGCTGGTGGCCATGTTCTATAGGTGACTTCCAAGTCAGCCATATTGCATTTGGGACATTGTTCTGGTTGTATTGTATAGGTGACTTCCAAGTCAGCCATATTGCATGGGGGACATTGTGCTGGTTGTATTGTATAGGTGACTTCCAAGTGAGCAATATTGCTTGGCGGACATTGTGCTGGTGGCCATGTTCTATAGGTGACTTCCAAGTCAGCCATATTGCATGGGGGACATTGTGCTGGTTGCCATGTCCTATAGGTGACTTCCAAGTCAGCCATATTGCATGGGGGACATTGTGCTGGTTGTCTTGTATAGGTGACTTCCAAGTCAGCCATATTGCTTGGGGGACATTGTGCTGGTTGCCATGTTCTATAGGTGACTTCCAAGTCAGCCATATTGCTTGGGGGACATTGTGCTGGTGGCCATGTTCTATTGGTGACTTCCAAGAGAGCCATATTGCTTGGGGGACATTGTGCTGGTTGCCATGTTGTATAGGTGACTTCCAAGTCAGCCATATTGCATGGGGGACATTGTGCTGGTGGCCATGTTCTATAGGTGACTTCCAAGTCAGCCATATTGCATGGGGGACATTGTGCTGGTTGCCATGTTGTATAGGTGACTTCCAAGTCAGCCATATTGCATGGGGGACATTGTGCTGGTTGCCATGTTGTATAGGTGACATTCAAGTCAGCCATATTGCATGGGGGACATTGTGCTGGTGGCTATGTTCTATAGGTGACTTCCAAGTCAGCCATATTGCATTTGGGACATTGTGCTGGTTGTATTGTATAGGTGACTTCCAAGTCAGCCATATTGCATGGGGGACATTGTGCTGGTTGTATTGTATAGGTGACTTCCAAGTGAGCCATATTGCTTGGCGGACATTGTGCTGGTGGCCATGTTCTATAGGTGACTTCCAAGTCAGCCATATTGCATGGGGGACATTGTGCTAGTTGCCATGTCCTATAGGTGACTTCCAAGTCAGCCATATTGCATGGGGGACATTGTGCTGGTTGTCTTGTATAGGTGACTTCCAAGTCAGCCATATTGCTTGGGGGACATTGTGCTGGTTGCCATGTTCTATAGGTGACTTCCAAGTCAGCCATATTGCTTGGGGGACATTGTGCTGGTGGCCATGTTCTATAGGTGACTTCCAAGTCAGCCATATTGCTTGGGGGACATTGTGCTGGTTGCCATGTTGTATAGGTGACTTCCAAGTCAGCCATATTGCATGGGGGACATTGTGCTGGTGGTCATGTTCTATAGGTGACTTCCAAGTCAGCCATATTGCATGGGGGACATTGTGCTGGTTGCCATGTTGTATAGGTGACTTCCAAGTCAGCCAAATTGCATGGGGGACATTGTGCTGGTTGTATTGTATAGGTGACTTCCAAGTCAGCCATATTGCATGGGGGACATTGTGCTGGTTGCCATGTCCTATAGGTGACTTCCAAGTCAGCCATATTGCATGGGGGAAATTGTGCTGGTTGTCTTGTATAGGTGACTTCCAAGTCAGCCATATTGCTTGGGGGACATTGTGCTGGTTGCCATGTTCTATAGGTGACTTCCAAGTCAGCCATATTGCATGGGGGACATTGTGCTGGTGGCCATGTTCTATAGGTGACTTCCAAGTCAGCAATATTGCATGGGGGACATTGTGCTGGTTGTCTTGTATAGGTGACTTCCAAGTCAGCCATATTGCATGGGGGACATTGTGCTGGTTGTATTGTATAGGTGGCTTCCAAGTCAGCCATATTGCATGGGGGACATTGTGCTGGTGGCCATGTCCTATAGGTGACTTCCAAGTCAGCCATATTGCATGGGGGACATTGTGCTGGTTGTCTTGTATAGGTGACTTCCAAGTCAGCCATATTGCTTGGGGGACATTGTGCTGGTTGTATTGTATAGGTGACTTCCAAGTCAGCCATATTGCATGGGGGACATTGTGCTGGTTGCCATGTAGTATAGGTGACTTCCAAGTCAGCCATATTGCATGGGGGACATTGTGCTGGTGGCCATGTTCTATAGGTGACTTCCAAGTCAGCCATATTGCATTTGGGACATTGTTCTGGTTGTATTGTATAGGTGACTTCCAAGTCAGCCATATTGCATGGGGGACATTGTGCTGGTTGTATTGTATAGGTGACTTCCAAGTGAGCAATATTGCTTGGCGGACATTGTGCTGGTGGCCATGTTCTATAGGTGACTTCCAAGTCAGCCATATTGCATGGGGGACATTGTGCTGGTTGCCATGTCCTATAGGTGACTTCCAAGTCAGCCATATTGCATGGGGGACATTGTGCTGGTTGTCTTGTATAGGTGACTTCCAAGTCAGCCATATTGCTTGGGGGACATTGTGCTGGTTGCCATGTTCTATAGGTGACTTCCAAGTCAGCCATATTGCTTGGGGGACATTGTGCTGGTGGCCATGTTCTATAGGTGACTTCCAAGTCAGCCATATTGCTTGGGGGACATTGTGCTGGTTGCCATGTTGTATAGGTGACTTCCAAGTCAGCCATATTGCATGGGGGACATTGTGCTGGTGGCCATGTTCTATAGGTGACTTCCAAGTCAGCCATATTGCATGGGGGACATTGTGCTGGTTGCCATGTCCTATAGGTGACTTCCAAGTCAGCCATATTGCATGGGGGACATTGTGCTGGTTGTCTTGTATAGGTGACTTCCAAGTCAGCCATATTGCTTGGGGGACATTGTGCTGGTTGCCATGTTCTATAGGTGACTTCCAAGTCAGCCATATTGCTTGGGGGACATTGTGCTGGTGGCCATGTTCTATAGGTGACTTCCAAGTCAGCCATATTGCTTGGGGGACATTGTGCTGGTTGCCATGTTGTATAGGTGACTTCCAAGTCAGCCATATTGCATGGGGGACATTGTGCTGGTGGCCATGTTCTATAGGTGACTTCCAAGTCAGCCATATTGCATGGGGGACATTGTGCTGGTTGCCATGTTGTATAGTTGACTTCCAAGTCAGCCAAATTGCATGGGGGACATTGTGCTGGTTGTATTGTATAGGTGACTTCCAAGTGAGCAATATTGCTTGGCGGACATTGTGCTGGTGGCCATGTTCTATAGGTGACTTCCAAGTCAGCCATATTGCATGGGGGACATTGTGCTGGTTGCCATGTCCTATAGGTGACTTCCAAGTCAGCCATATTGCATGGGGGACATTGTGCTGGTTGTCTTGTATAGGTGACTTCCAAGTCAGCCATATTGCTTGGGGGACATTGTGCTGGTTGCCATGTTCTATAGGTGACTTCCAAGTCAGCCATATTGCTTGGGGGACATTGTGCTGGTGGCCATGTTCTATTGGTGACTTCCAAGTCAGCCATATTGCTTGGGGGACATTGTGCTGGTTGCCATGTTGTATAGGTGACTTCCAAGTCAGCCATATTGCATGGGGGACATTGTGCTGGTGGCCATGTTCTATAGGTGACTTCCAAGTCAGCCATATTGCATGGGGGACATTGTGCTGGTTGCCATGTTGTATAGGTGACTTCCAAGTCAGCCATATTGCATGGGGGACATTGTGCTGGTTGCCATGTTGTATAGGTGACATCCAAGTCAGCCATATTGCATGGGGGACATTGTGCTGGTGGCTATGTTCTATAGGTGACTTCCAAGTCAGCCATATTGCATTTGGGACATTGTGCTGGTTGTATTGTATAGGTGACTTCCAAGTCAGCCATATTGCATGGGGGACATTGTGCTGGTTGTATTGTATAGGTGACTTCCAAGTGAGCCATATTGCTTGGCGGACATTGTGCTGGTGGCCATGTTCTATAGGTGACTTCCAAGTCAGCCATATTGCATGGGGGACATTGTGCTAGTTGCCATGTCCTATAGGTGACTTCCAAGTCAGCCATATTGCATGGGGGACATTGTGCTGGTTGTCTTGTATAGGTGACTTCCAAGTCAGCCATATTGCTTGGGGGACATTGTGCTGGTTGCCATGTTCTATAGGTGACTTCCAAGTCAGCCATATTGCTTGGGGGACATTGTGCTGGTGGCCATGTTCTATAGGTGACTTCCAAGTCAGCCATATTGCTTGGGGGACATTGTGCTGGTTGCCATGTTGTATAGGTGACTTCCAAGTCAGCCATATTGCATGGGGGACATTGTGCTGGTGGTCATGTTCTATAGGTGACTTCCAAGTCAGCCATATTGCATGGGGGACATTGTGCTGGTTGCCATGTTGTATAGGTGACTTCCAAGTCAGCCAAATTGCATGGGGGACATTGTGCTGGTTGTATTGTATAGGTGACTTCCAAGTCAGCCATATTGCATGGGGGACATTGTGCTGGTTGCCATGTCCTATAGGTGACTTCCAAGTCAGCCATATTGCATGGGGGAAATTGTGCTGGTTGTCTTGTATAGGTGACTTCCAAGTCAGCCATATTGCTTGGGGGACATTGTGCTGGTTGCCATGTTCTATAGGTGACTTCCAAGTCAGCCATATTGCATGGGGGACATTGTGCTGGTGGCCATGTTCTATAGGTGACTTCCAAGTCAGCAATATTGCATGGGGGACATTGTGCTGGTTGTCTTGTATAGGTGACTTCCAAGTCAGCCATATTGCATGGGGGACATTGTGCTGGTTGTATTGTATAGGTGACTTCCAAGTCAGCCATATTGCATGGGGGACATTGTGCTGGTGGCCATGTCCTATAGGTGACTTCCAAGTCAGCCATATTGCATGGGGGACATTGTGCTGGTTGTCTTGTATAGGTGACTTCCAAGTCAGCCATATTGCTTGGGGGACATTGTGCTGGTTGTATTGTATAGGTGACTTCCAAGTCAGCCATATTGCATGGGGGACATTGTGCTGGTTGCCATGTAGTATAGGTGACTTCCAAGTCAGCCATATTGCATGGGGGACATTGTGCTGGTGGCCATGTTCTATAGGTGACTTCCAAGTCAGCCATATTGCATTTGGGACATTGTTCTGGTTGTATTGTATAGGTGACTTCCAAGTCAGCCATATTGCATGGGGGACATTGTGCTGGTTGTATTGTATAGGTGACTTCCAAGTGAGCAATATTGCTTGGCAGACATTGTGCTGGTGGCCATGTTCTATAGGTGACTTCCAAGTCAGCCATATTGCATGGGGGACATTGTGCTGGTTGCCATGTCCTATAGGTGACTTCCAAGTCAGCCATATTGCATGAGGGACATTGTGCTGGTTGTCTTGTATAGGTGACTTCCAAGTCAGCCATATTGCTTGGGGGACATTGTGCTGGTTGCCATGTTCTATAGGTGACTTCCAAGTCAGCCATATTGCTTGGGGGACATTGTGCTGGTGGCCATGTTCTATAGGTGACTTCCAAGTCAGCCATATTGCTTGGGGGACATTGTGCTGGTTGCCATGTTGTATAGGTGACTTCCAAGTCAGCCATATTGCATGGGGGACATTGTGCTGGTGGCCATGTTCTATAGGTGACTTCCAAGTCAGCCATATTGCATGGGGGACATTGTGCTGGTTGCCATGTCCTATAGGTGACTTCCAAGTCAGCCATATTGCATGGGGGACATTGTGCTGGTTGTCTTGTATAGGTGACTTCCAAGTCAGCCATATTGCTTGGGGGACATTGTGCTGGTTGCCATGTTCTATAGGTGACTTCCAAGTCAGCCATATTGCTTGGGGGACATTGTGCTGGTGGCCATGTTCTATAGGTGACTTCCAAGTCAGCCATATTGCTTGGGGGACATTGTGCTGGTTGCCATGTTGTATAGGTGACTTCCAAGTCAGCCATATTGCATGGGGGACATTGTGCTGGTGGCCATGTTCTATAGGTGACTTCCAAGTCAGCCATATTGCATGGGGGACATTGTGCTGGTTGCCATGTTGTATAGTTGACTTCCAAGTCAGCCAAATTGCATGGGGGACATTGTGCTGGTTGTATTGTATAGGTGACTTCCAAGTCAGCCATATTGCATGGGGGACATTGTGCTGGTTGCCATGTTGTATAGGTGACTTCCAAGTCAGCCATATTGCATGGGGGACATTGTGCTGGTGGCTATGTTCTATAGGTGACTTCCAAGTCAGCCATATTGCATTTGGGACATTGTGCTGGTTGTATTGTATAGGTGACTTCCAAGTCAGCCATATTGCATGGGGGACATTGTGCTGGTTGTATTGTATAGGTGACTTCCAAGTGAGCCATATTGCTTGGCGGACATTGTGCTGGTGGCCATGTTCTATAGGTGACTTCCAAGTCAGCCATATTGCATGGGGGACATTGTGCTGGTTGCCATGTCCTATAGGTGACTTCCAAGTCAGCCATATTGCATGGGGGACATTGTGCTGGTTGTCTTGTATAGGTGACTTCCAAGTCAGCCATATTGCTTGGGGGACATTGTGCTGGTTGCCATGTTCTATAGGTGACTTCCAAGTCAGCCATATTGCTTGGGGGACATTGTGCTGGTGGCCATGTTCTATAGGTGACTTCCAAGTCAGCCATATTGCTTGGGGGACATTGTGCTGGTTGCCATGTTGTATAGGTGACTTCCAAGTCAGCCATATTGCATGGGGGACATTGTGCTGGTGGCCATGTTCTATAGGTGACTTCCAAGTCAGCCATATTGCATGGGGGACATTGTGCTGGTTGCCATGTTGTATAGGTGACTTCCAAGTCAGCCAAATTGCATGGGGGACATTGTGCTGGTTGTATTGTATAGGTGACTACCAAGTCAGCCATATTGCATGGGGGACATTGTGCTGGTTGCCATGTCCTATAGGTGACTTCCAAGTCAGCCATATTGCATGGGGGAAATTGTGCTGGTTGTCTTGTATAGGTGACGTCCAAGTCAGCCATATTGCTTGGGGGACATTGTGCTGGTTGCCATGTTCTATAGGTGACTTCCAAGTCAGCCATATTGCATGGGGGACATTGTGCTGGTGGCCATGTTCTATAGGTGACTTCCAAGTCAGCAATATTGCATGGGGGACATTGTGCTGGTTGTCTTGTATAGGTGACTTCCAAGTCAGCCATATTGCATGGGGGACATTGTGCTGGTTGTATTGTATAGGTGACTTCCAAGTCAGCCATATTGCATGGGGGACATTGTGCTGGTGGCCATGTCCTATAGGTGACTTCCAAGTCAGCCATATTGCATGGGGGACATTGTGCTGGTTGTCTTGTATAGGTGACTTCCAAGTCAGCCATATTGCTTGGGGGACATTGTGCTGGTGGCCATGTTCTATAGGTGACTTCCAAGTCAGCCATATTGCATTTGGGACATTGTGCTGGTTGTATTGTATAGGTGACTTCCAAGTCAGCCTTATTGCATGGGGGACATTGTGCTGGTTGTATTGTATAGGTGACTTCCAAGTGAGCCATATTGCTTGGCGGACATTGTGCTGGTGGCCATGTTCTATAGGTGACTTCCAAGTCAGCCATATTGCATGGGGGACATTGTGCTGGTTGCCATGTTCTATAGGTGACTTCCAAGTCAGCCATATTGCATGGGGGACATTGTGCTGGTTGTCTTGTATAGGTGACTTCCAAGTCAGCCATATTGCTTGGGGGACATTGTGCTGGTTGCCATGTTCTATAGGTGACTTCCAAGTCAACAATATTGCTTGGGGGACCTTGTGCTGGTGGCCATGTTCTATAGGTGACTTCCAAGTCAGCCATATTGCTTGGGGGACATTGTGCTGGTTGCCATGTTGTATAGGTGACTTCCAAGTCAGCCATATTGCATGGGGGACATTGTGCTGGTGGCCATGTTCTATAGGTGACTTCCAAGTCAGCCATATTGCATGGGGGACATTGTGTTGGTTGCCATGTTGTATAGGTGACTTCCAAGTCAGCCAAATTGCATGGGGGACATTGTGCTGGTTGTATTGTATAGGTGACTTCCAAGTCAGCCATATTGCATGGGGGACATTGTGCTGGTTGCCATGTCCTATAGGTGACTTCCAAGTCAGCCATATTGCATGGGGGAAATTGTGCTGGTTGTCTTGTATAGGTGACTTCCAAGTCAGCCATATTGCTTGGGGGACATTGTGCAGGTTGCCATGTTCTATAGGTGACTTCCAAGTCAGCCATATTGCATGGGGGACATTGTGCTGGTGGCCATGTTCTATAGGTGACTTCCAAGTCAGCCATATTGCATGGGGGACATTGTGCTGGTTGTCTTGTATGGGTGACTTCCAAGTCAGCCATATTGCATGGGGGACATTGTGCTGCTTGTATTGTATAGGTGACTTCCAAGTCAGCCATATTGCATGGGGGACATTGTGCTGGTGGCCATGTCCTATAGGTGACTTCCAAGTCAGCCATATTGCATGGGGGACATTGTGCTGGTTGTCTTGTATAGGTGACTTCCAAGTCAGCCATATTGCTTGGGGGACATTGTGATGGTTGTATTGTATAGGTGACTTCCAAGTCAGCCATATTGCATGGGGGACATTGTGCTGGTTGCCATGTTGTATAGGTGACTTCCAAGTCAGCCAAATTGCATGGGGGACATTGTGCTGGTGGCCATGTTCTATAGGTGACTTCCAAGTCAGCCATATTGCATTTGGGACATTGTGCTGGTTGTATTGTATAGGTGACTTCCAAGTCAGCCATATTGCATGGGGGACATTGTGCTGGTTGTATTGTATAGGTGACTTCCAAGTGAGCCATATTGCTTGGGGGACATTGTGCTGGTGGCCATGTTCTATAGGTGACTTCCAAGTCAGCCATATTGCATGGGGGACATTGTGCTGGTTGCCATGTTCTAAAGGTGACTTCCAAGTCAGCCATATTGCATGGGGGACATTGTGCTGGTTGTCTTGTATAGGTGACTTCCAAGTCAGCCATATTGCTTGGGGGACATTGTGCTGGTTGCCATGTTCTATAGGTGACTTCCAAGTCAGCCATATTGCTTGGGGGACATTGTGCTGGTGGCCATGTTCTATAGGTGACTTTCAAGTCAGCCATATTGCTTGGGGGACATTGTGCTGGTTGCCATGTTGTATAGGTGACTTCCAAGTCAGCCATATTGCATGGGTTACATTGTGCTGGTGGCCATGTTCTATAGGTGACTTCCAAGTCAGCCATATTGCATGGGGGACATTGTGCTGGTTGCCATGTTGTATAGGTGACTTCCAAGTCAGCCATATTGCATGGGGGACATTGGGCTGGTGGCCATGTTCTATAGGTGACTTCCAAGTCAGCCATATTGCATGGGGGACATTGTGCTGGTTGTCTTGTATAGGTGACTTCCAAGTCAGCCATATTGCATAGGGGACATTGTGCTGGTTGTGTTGTATAGGTGACTTCCAAATCAGCCATATTGCATGGGGGACATTGTGCTGGTTGTATTGTATAGGTGACTTCCAAGTCAGCCATATTGCATGGGGGACATTGTGCTGGTTGTATTGTATAGGTGACTTCCAAGTCAGCCATATTGCATGGGGGACATTGTGCTGGTGGCCATGTCCTATAGGTGACTTCCAAGTCAGCCATATTGCATGGGGGACATTGTGCTGGTTGTCTTGTATAGGTGACTTCCAAGTCAGCCATTTTGCTTGGGGGACATTGTGCTGGTTGTATTGTATAGGTGACTTCCAAGTCAGCCATATTGCATAGGGGACATTGTTCTGGTTGCCATGTTGTATAGGTGACTTCCAAGTCAGCCATATTGCATGGGGGACATTGTGCTGGTGGCCATGTTCTATAGGTGACTTCCAAGTCAGCCATATTGCATGGGGGACATTGTGCTGGTTGTGTTGTATAGGTGAATTCCAAATCAGCCATATTGCATGGGGGACATTGTGCTGGTTGTATTGTATAGGTGACTTCCAAGTCAGCCATATTGCATGGGGGACATTGTGCTGGTTGTCTTGTATAGGTGACTTCCAAGTCAGCCATATTGCTTTGGGGACATTGTGCTGGTTGTATTGTATAGGTGACTTCCAAGTCAGCCATATTACATGGGGGACATTGTGCTGGTTGCCATGTTGTATAGGTGACTTCCAAGTCAGCCATATTGCATGGGGGACATTGTGCTGGTGGCCATGTTCTATAGGTGACTTCCAAGTCAGCCATATTGCATTTGGGACATTGTGCTGGTTGTATTGTATAGGTGACTTCCAAGTCAGCCATATTGCATGGGGGACATTGTGCTGGTTGTATTGTATAGGTGACTTCCAAGTGAGCCATATTGCTTGGCGGACATTGTGCTGGTGGCCATGTTCTATAGGTGACTTCCAAGTCAGCCATATTGCATGGGGGACATTGTGCTGGTTGCCATGTCCTATAGGTGACTTCCAAGTCAGCCATATTGCATGGGGGACATTGTGCTGGTTGTCTTGTATAGGTGACTTCCAAGTCAGCCATATTGCTTGGGGGACATTGTGCTGGTTGCCATGTTCTATAGGTGACTTCCAAGTCAGCCATATTGCTTGGGGGACATTGTGCTGGTGGCCATGTTCTATAGGTGACTTCCAAGTCAGCCATATTGCTTGGGGGACATTGTGCTGGTGGCCATGTTCTATAGGTGACTTCCAAGTCAGCCATATTGCATGGGGGACATTGTGCTGGTTGCCATGTTGTATAGGTGACTTCCAATTCAGCCAAATTGCATGGGGGACATTGTGCTGGTTGTATTGTATAGGTGACTTCCAAGTCAGCCATATTGCATGGGGGACATTGTGCTGGTTGCCATGTCCTATAGGTGACTTCCAAGTCAGCCATGTTGCATGGGGGAAATTGTGCTGGTTGTCTTGTATAGGTGACTTCCAAGTCAGCCATATTGCATGGGGGACATTGTGCTGGTTGCCATGTTGTATAGGTGACTTCCAAGTCAGCCATATTGCATGGGGGACATTGGGCTGGTGGCCATGTTCTATAGGTGACTTCCAAGTCAGCCATATTGCATGGGGGACATTGTGCTGGTTGTCTTGTATAGGTGACTTCCAAGTCAGCCATATTGCATAGGGGACATTGTGCTGGTTGTGTTGTATAGGTGACTTCCAAATCAGCCATATTGCATGGGGGACATTGTGCTGGTTGTATTGTATAGGTGACTTCCAAGTCAGCCATATTGCATGGGGGACATTGTGCTGGTTGTATTGTATAGGTGACTTCCAAGTCAGCCATATTGCATGGGGGACATTGTGCTGGTGGCCATGTCCTATAGGTGACTTCCAAGTCAGCCATATTGCATGGGGGACATTGTGCTGGTTGTCTTGTATAGGTGACTTCCAAGTCAGCCATATTGCTTGGGGGACATTGTGCTGGTTGTATTGTATAGGTGACTTCCAAGTCAGCCATATTGCATAGGGGACATTGTTCTGGTTGCCATGTTGTATAGGTGACTTCCAAGTCAGCCATATTGCATGGGGGACATTGTGCTGGTGGCCATGTTCTATAGGTGACTTCCAAGTCAGCCATATTGCATGGGGGACATTGTGCTGGTTGTGTTGTATAGGTGAATTCCAAATCAGCCATATTGCATGGGGGACATTGTGCTGGTTGTATTGTATAGGTGACTTCCAAGTCAGCCATATTGCATGGGGGACATTGTGCTGGTTGTCTTGTATAGGTGACTTCCAAGTCAGCCATATTGCTTTGGGGACATTGTGCTGGTTGTATTGTATAGGTGACTTCCAAGTCAGCCATATTACATGGGGGACATTGTGCTGGTTGCCATGTTGTATAGGTGACTTCCAAGTCAGCCATATTGCATGGGGGACATTGTGCTGGTGGCCATGTTCTATAGGTGACTTCCAAGTCAGCCATATTGCATTTGGGACATTGTGCTGGTTGTATTGTATAGGTGACTTCCAAGTCAGCCATATTGCATGGGGGACATTGTGCTGGTTGTATTGTATAGGTGACTTCCAAGTGAGCCATATTGCTTGGCGGACATTGTGCTGGTGGCCATGTTCTATAGGTGACTTCCAAGTCAGCCATATTGCATGGGGGACATTGTGCTGGTTGCCATGTCCTATAGGTGACTTCCAAGTCAGCCATATTGCATGGGGGACATTGTGCTGGTTGTCTTGTATAGGTGACTTCCAAGTCAGCCATATTGCTTGGGGGACATTGTGCTGGTTGCCATGTTCTATAGGTGACTTCCAAGTCAGCCATATTGCTTGGGGGACATTGTGCTGGTGGCCATGTTCTATAGGTGACTTCCAAGTCAGCCATATTGCTTGGGGGACATTGTGCTGGTGGCCATGTTCTATAGGTGACTTCCAAGTCAGCCATATTGCATGGGGGACATTGTGCTGGTTGCCATGTTGTATAGGTGACTTCCAATTCAGCCAAATTGCATGGGGGACATTGTGCTGGTTGTATTGTATAGGTGACTTCCAAGTCAGCCATATTGCATGGGGGACATTGTGCTGGTTGCCATGTCCTATAGGTGACTTCCAAGTCAGCCATATTGCATGGGGGAAATTGTGCTGGTTGTCTTGTATAGGTGACTTCCAAGTCAGCCATATTGCTTGGGTTACATTGTGCTGGTTGCCATGTTCTATAGGTGACTTCCAAGTCAGCCATATTGCATGGGGGACATTGTGCTGGTGGCCATGTTCTATAGGTGACTTCCAAGTCAGCCATATTGCATGGGGGACATTGTGCTGGTTGTCTTGTATAGGTGACTTCCAAGTCAGCCATATTGCATGGGGGACATTGTGCTGGTGGCCATGTTCTATAGGTGACTTCCAAGTCAGCCATATTGCTTGGGGGACATTGTGCTGGTTGCCATGTTGTATAGGTGACTTCCAATTGAGCCATATTGCTTGGGGGACATTGTGCTGGTTGTGTTGTATAGGTGACTTCCAAGTCAGCCATATTGCATGGGGGACATTGTGCTGGTTGGCTTGTATTGGTGACTTCCAAGTCAGCCGTGTTGCATTGGGGACATTGTGCTGGTTGTCTTGTATAGGTGACTTCCAAGTCAGCCATATTGCTTGGGGTACATTGTGCCGGTTGCCATGTTCTGTAGGTGACTTCCAAGTCAGCCATATGGCTTGGGGGACATTGTGCTGGTGGCCATGTTCTATAGGTGACTTCCAAGTCAGCCATATTGCTTGGGGGACATTGTGCTGGTTGCCATGTTGAACAGGTGACTTCCAAGTCAGCCATATTGCATGGGGGACATTGTGCTGGTGGCCATGTTCTATAGGTGACTTCCAAGTCAGTCATATTGCATTTCTGACATTGTGCTGGTTGTCTTGTATAGGTGACTTCCAAGTCAGCCATATTGCTTGGGGGACATTGTGCTGGTTGCCATGTCCTATAGGTGACTTCCAAGTCAGCCATATTGCATGGTGGACATTGTGCTGGTTGTCTTGTATAGGTGACTTCCAAGTCAGCCATATTGCATGGGGGACATTGTGCTGGTGGCCATGTGGTATAGGTGACTTCCAAGTCAGCCATATTGCATGGGGGACATTGTGCTGGTTGCCATGTTGTATAGGTGACTTCCAAGTCAGCCATATTGCATGGGGGACATTGTGCTGGTTGCCATGTTGTATAGGTGACTTCCAAGTCAGCCATATTGCATGGGGGACATTGTGCTGGTTGCCATGTTGTATAGGTGACTTCCAAGTCAGCCATTTTGCTTGGGGGACATTGTGCTGGTTGCCATGTTGTATAGGTGACTTCCAAGTCAGCCATATTGCCTGGGGGACATTGTGCTGGTTGTATTGTATAGGTGACTTCCAAGTCAGCCATATTGCATGGGGGACATTGTGCTGGTTGCCATGTTGTATAGGTGACTTCCAAGTCAGCCATATTGCCTGGGGGACATTGTGCTGGTTGTATTGTATAGGTGACTTCCAAGTCAGCCATATTGCATGGGGGACATTGTGCTGGTTGCCATGTTGTATAGGTGACTTCTAAGTCAGCCATATTGCATGGGGGACATTGTGCTGGTTGCCATGTTGTATAGGTGACTTCCAAGTGAGCCATATTGCTTGGGGGACATTGTGCTGGTTGTGTTGTATAGGTGACTTCCAAGTCAGCCGTGTTGCATGGGGGACATTGTGCTGGTGGCCATGTTCTATAGGTGACTTCCAAGTCAGCCATATTGCATGGGGGACATTGTGCTGGTTGCCATGTTGTATAGGTGACTTCCAAGTGAGCCATATTGCTTGGGGGACATTGTTCTGGTTGCCATGTTGTAGAGGTGACTTCCAAGTCAGCCATATTGCATGGGGGACATTGTGCTGGTGGCCATTTTCTATAGGTGACTTCCAAGTCAGCCATATTGCTTGGGGGACATTGTGCTGGTTGTCTTGTATAGGTGACTTCCAAGTCAGCCATATTGCATGGGGGACATTGTGCTGGTTGTCTTGTATAGGTGACTTCCAAGTCAGCCGTGTTGCATGGGGGACATTGTGCTGGTGGCCATGTTCTATAGGTGACTTCCAAGTCAGCCATATTGCATGGGGGACATTGTGCTGGTTGCCATGTTGTATAGGTGACTTCCAAGTGAGCCATATTGCTTGGGGGACATTGTGCTGGTTGCCATGTTGTATAGGTGACTTCCAAGTCAGCCATATTGCCTGGGGGACATTGTGCTGGTTGTATTGTATAGGTGACTTCCAAGTCAGCCATATTGCATGGGGGACATTGTGCTGGTTGCCATGTTGTATAGGTGACTTCCAAGTCAGCCATATTGCCTGGGGGACATTGTGCTGGTTGTATTGTATAGGTGACTTCCAAGTCAGCCATATTGCATGGGGGACATTGTGCTGGTTGCCATGTTGTATAGGTGACTTCCAAGTCAGCCATATTGCATGGGGGACATTGTGCTGGTTGCCATGTTGTATAGGTGACTTCCAAGTCAGCCATATTGCATGGGGGACATTGTGCTGGTGGCCATGTGGTATAGGTGACTTCCAAGTCAGCCATATTGCATGGGGGACATTGTGCTGGTTGCCATGTTGTATAGGTGACTTCCAAGTCAGCCATATTGCATGGGGGACATTGTGCTGGTTGCCATGTTGTATAGGTGACTTTCAAGTCAGTCATATTGCATTTCTGACATTGTGCTGGTTGTCTTGTATAGGTGACTTCCAAGTCAGCCATATTGCTTGGGGGACATTGTGCTGGTTGCCATGTCCTATAGGTGACTTCCAAGTCAGCCATATTGCATGGTGGACATTGTGCTGGTTGTCTTGTATAGGTGACTTCCAAGTCAGCCATATTGCATGGGGGACATTGTGCTGGTGGCCATGTGGTATAGGTGACTTCCAAGTCAGCCATATTGCATGGGGGACATTGTGCTGGTTGCCATGTTGTATAGGTGACTTCCAAGTCAGCCATATTGCATGGGGGACATTGTGCTGGTTGCCATGTTGTATAGGTGACTTCCAAGTCAGCCATATTGCATGGGGGACATTGTGCTGGTTGCCATGTTGTATAGGTGACTTCCAAGTCAGCCATTTTGCTTGGGGGACATTGTGCTGGTTGCCATGTTGTATAGGTGACTTCCAAGTCAGCCATATTGCCTGGGGGACATTGTGCTGGTTGTATTGTATAGGTGACTTCCAAGTCAGCCATATTGCATGGGGGACATTGTGCTGGTTGCCATGTTGTATAGGTGACTTCCAAGTCAGCCATATTGCCTGGGGGACATTGTGCTGGTTGTATTGTATAGGTGACTTCCAAGTCAGCCATATTGCATGGGGGACATTGTGCTGGTTGCCATGTTGTATAGGTGACTTCTAAGTCAGCCATATTGCATGGGGGACATTGTGCTGGTTGCCATGTTGTATAGGTGACTTCCAAGTGAGCCATATTGCTTGGGGGACATTGTGCTGGTTGTGTTGTATAGGTGACTTCCAAGTCAGCCGTGTTGCATGGGGGACATTGTGCTGGTGGCCATGTTCTATAGGTGACTTCCAAGTCAGCCATATTGCATGGGGGACATTGTGCTGGTTGCCATGTTGTATAGGTGACTTCCAAGTGAGCCATATTGCTTGGGGGACATTGTTCTGGTTGCCATGTTGTAGAGGTGACTTCCAAGTCAGCCATATTGCATGGGGGACATTGTGCTGGTGGCCATTTTCTATAGGTGACTTCCAAGTCAGCCATATTGCTTGGGGGACATTGTGCTGGTTGTCTTGTATAGGTGACTTCCAAGTCAGCCATATTGCATGGGGGACATTGTGCTGGTTGTCTTGTATAGGTGACTTCCAAGTCAGCCGTGTTGCATGGGGGACATTGTGCTGGTGGCCATGTTCTATAGGTGACTTCCAAGTCAGCCATATTGCATGGGGGACATTGTGCTGGTTGCCATGTTGTATAGGTGACTTCCAAGTGAGCCATATTGCTTGGGGGACATTGTGCTGGTTGCCATGTTGTATAGGTGACTTCCAAGTCAGCCATATTGCATGGGGGACATTGTGCTGGTGGCCATGTTCTATAGGTGACTTCCAAGTCAGCCATATTGCATGGGGACATTGTGCTGGTTGTCTTGTATAGGTGACTTCCAAGTCAGCCATATTGCATGGGGGACATTGTGCTGGTTGCCATGTTGTATAGGTGACTTCCAAGTCAGCCATATTGCATGGGGGACATTGTGCTGGTTGCCATGTTGTATAGGTGACCTCCAAGTCAGCCATATTGCATGGGGGACATTGTGCTGGTGGCCATGTGGTATAGGTGACTTCCAAGTCAGCCATATTGCATGGGGGACATTGTGCTGGTTGCCATGTTGTATAGGTGACTTCCAAGTCAGCCATATTGCATGGCGGACATTGTGCTGGTTGCCATGTTGTATAGGTGACTTCCAAGTCAGCCATATTGCATGGGGGACATTGTGCTGGTTGCCATGTTGTATAGGTGACTTCCAAGTCAGCCATATTGCTTGGGGGACATTGTGCTGGTTGCCATGTTGTATAGGTGACTTCCAAGTCAGCCATATTGCCTGGGGGACATTGTGCTGGTTGTATTGTATAGGTGACTTCCAAGTCAGCCATATTGCATGGGGGACATTGTGCTGGTTGCCATGTTGTATAGGTGACTTCCAAGTCAGCCATATTGCCTGGGGGACATTGTGCTGGTTGTATTGTATAGGTGACTTCCAAGTCAGCCATATTGCATGGGGGACATTGTGCTGGTTGCCATGTTGTATAGGTGACTTCCAAGTCAGCCATATTGCATGGGGGACATTGTGCTGGTTGCCATGTTGTATAGGTGACTTCCAAGTCAGCCATATTGCATGGGGGACATTGTGCTGGTGGCCATGTGGTATAGGTGACTTCCAAGTCAGCCATATTGCATGGGGGACATTGTGCTGGTTGCCATGTTGTATAGGTGACTTCCAAGTCAGCCATATTGCATGGGGGACATTGTGCTGGTTGCCATGTTGTATAGGTGACTTTCAAGTCAGCCATATTGCATGGGGGACATTGTGCTGGTTGCCATGTTGTATAGGTGACTTCCAAGTCAGCCATATTGCTTGGGGGACATTGTGCTGGTTGCCATGTTGTATAGGTGACTTCCAAGTCAGCCATATTGCCTGGGGGACATTGTGCTGGTTGTATTGTATAGGTGACTTCCAAGTCAGCCATATTGCATGGGGGACATTGTGCTGGTTGCCATGTTGTATAGGTGACTTCCAAGTCAGCCATATTGCCTGGGGGACATTGTGCTGGTTGTATTGTATAGGTGACTTCCAAGTCAGCCATATTGCATGGGGGACATTGTGCTGGTTGCCATGTTGTATAGGTGACTTCTAAGTCAGCCATATTGCATGGGGGACATTGTGCTGGTTGCCATGTTGTATAGGTGACTTCCAAGTGAGCCATATTGCTTGGGGGACATTGTGCTGGTTGTGTTGTATAGGTGACTTCCAAGTCAGCCGTGTTGCATGGGGGACATTGTGCTGGTGGCCATGTTCTATAGGTGACTTCCAAGTCAGCCATATTGCATGGGGGACATTGTGCTGGTTGCCATGTTGTATAGGTGACTTCCAAGTGAGCCATATTGCTTGGGGGATATTGTTCTGGTTGCCATGTTGTAGAGGTGACTTCCAAGTCAGCCATATTGCATGGGGACATTGTGCTGGTGGCCATTTTCTATAGGTGACTTCCAAGTCAGCCATATTGCTTGGGGGACATTGTGCTGGTTGTCTTGTATAGGTGACTTCCAAGTCAGCCATATTGCATGGGGGACATTGTGCTGGTTGTCTTGTATAGGTAACTTCCAAGTCAGCCGTGTTGCATGGGGGACATTGTGCTGGTGGCCATGTTCTATAGGTGACTTCCAAGTCAGCCATATTGCATGGGGGACATTGTGCTGGTTGCCATGTTGTATAGGTGACTTCCAAGTGAGCCATATTGCTTGGGGGACATTGTGCTGGTTGCCATGTTGTATAGGTGACTTCCAAGTCAGCCATATTGCATGGGGGACATTGTGCTGGTGGCCATGTTCTATAGGTGACTTCCAAGTCAGCCATATTGCATGGGGACATTGTGCTGGTTGTCTTGTATAGGTGACTTCCAAGTCAGCCATATTGCATGGGGGACATTGTGCTGGTTGCCATGTTGTATAGGTGACTTCCAAGTCAGCCATATTGCATGGGGGACATTGTGCTGGTTGCCATGTTGTATAGGTGACCTCCAAGTCAGCCATATTGCATGGGGGACATTGTGCTGGTGGCCATGTGGTATAGGTGACTTCCAAGTCAGCCATATTGCATGGGGGACATTGTGCTGGTTGCCATGTTGTATAGGTGACTTCCAAGTCAGCCATATTGCATGGCGGACATTGTGCTGGTTGCCATGTTGTATAGGTGACTTCCAAGTCAGCCATATTGCATGGGGGACATTGTGCTGGTTGCCATGTTGTATAGGTGACTTCCAAGTCAGCCATATTGCTTGGGGGACATTGTGCTGGTTGCCATGTTGTATAGGTGACTTCCAAGTCAGCCATATTGCCTGGGGGACATTGTGCTGGTTGTATTGTATAGGTGACTTCCAAGTCAGCCATATTGCATGGGGGACATTGTGCTGGTTGCCATGTTGTATAGGTGACTTCCAAGTCAGCCATATTGCCTGGGGGACATTGTGCTGGTTGTATTGTATAGGTGACTTCCAAGTCAGCCATATTGCATGGGGGACATTGTGCTGGTTGCCATGTTGTATAGGTGACTTCTAAGTCAGCCATATTGCATGGGGGACATTGTGCTGGTTGCCATGTTGTATAGGTGACTTCCAAGTGAGCCATATTGCTTGGGGGACATTGTGCTGGTTGTGTTGTATAGGTGACTTCCAAGTCAGCCGTGTTGCATGGGGGACATTGTGCTGGTGGCCATGTTCTATAGGTGACTTCCAAGTCAGCCATATTGCATGGGGGACATTGTACTGGTTGCCATGTTGTATAGGTGACTTCCAAGTGAGCCATATTGCTTGGGGGACATTGTGCTGGTTGCCATGTTGTAGAGGTGACTTCCAAGTCAGCCAAATTGCATGGGGGACATTGTGCTGGTGGCCATTTTCTATAGGTGACTTCCAAGTCAGCCATATTGCTTGGGGGACATTGTGCTGGTTGTCTTGTATAGGTGACTTCCAAGTCAGCCATATTGCATGTGGGGACATTGTGCTGGTTGTCTTGTATAGGTGACTTCCAAGTCAGCCGTGTTGCATGGGGGACATTGTGCTGGTGGCCATGTTCTATAGGTGACTTCCAAGTCAGCCATATTGCATGGGGGACATTGTGCTGGTTGCCATGTTGTATAGGTGACTTCCAAGTGAGCCATATTGCTTGGGGGACATTGTGCTGGTTGCCATGTTGTATAGGTGACTTCCAAGTCAGCCATATTGCATGGGGGACATTGTGCTGGTGGCCATGTTCTATAGGTGACTTCCAAGTCAGCCATATTGCATGGGGACATTGTGCTGGTTGTCTTGTATAGGTGACTTCCAAGTCAGCCATATTGCATGGGGGACATTGTGCTGGTGGCCATTTTCTATAGGTGACTTCCAAGTCAGCCATATTGCTTGGGGGACATTGTGCTGGTTGTCTTGTATAGGTGACTTCCAAGTCAGCCATATTGCATGGGGGACATTGTGCTGGTTGTCTTGTATAGGTGACTTCCAAGTCAGCCGTGTTGCATGGGGGACATTGTGCTGGTGGCCATGTTCTATAGGTGACTTCCAAGTCAGCCATATTGCATGGGGGACATTGTGCTGGTTGCCATGTTGTATAGGTGACTTCCAAGTGAGCCATATTGCTTGGGGGACATTGTGCTGGTTGCCATGTTGTATAGGTGACTTCCAAGTCAGCCATATTGCATGGGGGACATTGTGCTGGTGGCCATGTTCTATAGGTGACTTCCAAGTCAGCCATATTGCATGGGGACATTGTGCTGGTTGTCTTGTATAGGTGACTTCCAAGTCAGCCATATTGCATGGGGGACATTGTGCTGGTTGCCATGTTGTATAGGTGACTTCCAAGTCAGCCATATTGCATGGGGGACATTGTGCTGGTTGCCATGTTGTATAGGTGACCTCCAAGTCAGCCATATTGCATGGGGGACATTGTGCTGGTTGTGTTGTATAGGTGACTTCCAAGTCAGCCATATTGCATGGGGGACATTGTGCTGGTTGTATTGTATAGGTGACTTCCAAGTCAGCCATATTGCATGGGGGACATTGTGCTGGTTGTATTGTATAGGTGACTTCCAAGTGAGCCATATTGCTTGGGGGACATTGTCCTGGTGGCCATGTTGTATAGGTGACTTCCAAGTCAGCCATATTGCTTGGGGGACATTGTGCTGGTTGCCATGTTCTATAGGTGACTTCCAAGTTAGCAATATTGCATGGGGGACATTGTGCTGGTTGTGTTGTATAGGTGACTTCCAAGTCAGCCATATTGCATGGGGGACATTGTGCTGGTTGTGTTGTATAGGTGACTTCCAAGTCAGCCATATTGCATGGGGGACATTGTGCTGGTTGCCATGTCCTATAGGTGACTTCCAAGTCAGCCATATTGCATGGGGGAAATTGTGCTGGTTGTCTTGTATAGGTGACTTCCAAGTCAGCCATATTGCTTGGGGGACATTGTGCTGGTTGCCATGTTCTATAGGTGACTTCCAAGTCAGCCATATTGCATGGGGGACATTGTGCTGGTGGCCATGTTCTATAGGTGACTTCCAAGTCAGCCATATTGCATGGGGGACATTGTGCTGGTTGCCATGTTGTATAGGTGACTTCCAAGTCAGCCATATTGCATGGGGGACATTGTGCTGGTTGCCATGTTGTATAGGTGACTTCCAAGTCAGCCATATTGCTTGGGGGACATTGTGCTGGTTGCCATGTTGTATAGGTGACTTCCAAGTCAGCCATATTGCCTGGGGGACATTGTGCTGGTTGTATTGTATAGGTGACTTCCAAGTCAGCCATATTACATGGGGGACATTGTGCTGGTTGCCATGTTGTATAGGTGACTTCCAAGTCAGCCATATTGCCTGGGGGACATTGTGCTGGTTGTATTGTATAGGTGACTTCCAAGTCAGCCATATTGCATGGGGGACATTGTGCTGGTTGCCATGTTGTATAGGTGACTTCCAAGTCAGCCATATTGCATGGGGGACATTGTGCTGGTTGCCATGTTGTATAGGTGACTTCCAAGTGAGCCATATTGCTTGGGGGACATTGTGCTGGTTGTGTTGTATAGGTGACTTCCAAGTCAGCCGTGTTGCATGGGGGACATTGTGCTGGTGGCCATGTTCTATAGGTGACTTCCAAGTCAGCCATATTGCATGGGGGACATTGTGCTGGTTGCCATGTTGTATAGGTGACTTCCAAGTGAGCCATATTGCTTGGGGGACATTGTGCTGGTTGCCATGTTGTATAGGTGACTTCCAAGTCAGCCATATTGCATGGGGGACATTGTGCTGGTGGCCATGTTCTATAGGTGACTTCCAAGTCAGCCATATTGCTTGGGGGACATTGTGCTGGTTGTCTTGTATAGGTGACTTCCAAGTCAGCCATATTGCATGGGGGACATTGTGCTGGTTGTCTTGTATAGGTGACTTCCAAGTCAGCCGTGTTGCATGGGGGACATTGTGCTGGTGGCCATGTTCTATAGGTGACTTCCAAGTCAGCCATATTGCATGGGGGACATTGTGCTGGTTGCCATGTTGTATAGGTGACTTCCAAGTGAGCCATATTGCTTTGGGGACATTGTGCTGGTTGCCATGTTGTATAGGTGACTTTCAAGTCAGCCATATTGCATGGGGGACATTGTGCTGGTGGCCATGTTCTATAGGTGACTTCCAAGTCAGCCATATTGCATGGGGACATTGTGCTGGTTGTCTTGTATAGGTGACTTCCAAGTCAGCCATATTGCATGGGGGACATTGTGCTGGTTGCCATGTTGTATAGGTGACTTCCAAGTCAGCCATATTGCATGGGGGACATTGTGCTGGTTGCCATGTTGTATAGGTGACTTCCAAGTCAGCCATATTGCATGGGGGACATTGTGCTGGTTGTGTTGTAAAGGTGACTTCCAAGTCAGCCATATTGCATGGGGGACATTGTGCTGGTTGTATTGTATAGGTGACTTCCAAGTCAGCCATATTGCATGGGGGACATTGTGCTGGTTGTATTGTATAGGTGACTTCCAAGTGAGCCATATTGCTTGGGGGACATTGTGCTGTATAGGTGACTTCCAAGTCAGCCATATTGCTTGGGGGACATTGTGCTGGTTGCCATGTTCTATAGGTGACTTCCAAGTTAGCCATATTGCATGGGGGACATTGTGCTGGTTGTGTTGTATAGGTGACTTCCAAGTCAGCCATATTGCATGGGGGACATTGTGCTGGTTGTGTTGTATAGGTGACTTCCAAGTCAGCCATATTGCATGGGGGACATTGTGCTGGTTGCCATGTCCTATAGGTGACTTCCAAGTCAGCCATATTGCATGGGGGAAATTGTGCTGGTTGTCTTGTATAGGTGACTTCCAAGTCAGCCATATTGCTTGGGGGACATTGTGCTGGTTGCCATGTTCTATAGGTGACTTCCAAGTCAGCCATATTGCATGGGGGACATTGTGCTGGTGGCCATGTTCTATAGGTGACTTCCAAGTCAGCCATATTGCATGGGGGACATTGTGCTGGTTGTCTTGTATAGGTGACTTCCAAGTCAGCCCTATTGCATGGGGGACATTGTGCTGGTGGCCATGTTCTATAGGTGACTTCCAAGTCAGCCATATTGCTTGGGGGACATTGTGCTGGTTGTATTGTATAGGTGACTTCCAAGTCAGCCATATTGCATGGGGGACATTGTGCTGGTTGCCATGTTGTATAGGTGACTTCCAAGTGAGCCATATTGCTTGGGGGACATTGTGCTGGTTGTGTTGTATAGGTGACTTCCAAGTCAGCCATATTGAATGGGGGACATTGTGCTGGTTGTCTTGTATAGGTGACTTCCAAGTCAGCCGTGTTGCATGGGGGACATTGTGCTGGTTGTGTTGTATAGGTGACTTCCAAGTCAGCCATATTGCTTGGGGGACATTGTGCTGGTTGCCATGTTCTATAGGTGACTTCCAAGTTAGCCATATTGCATGGGGGACATTGTGCTGGTTGTGTTGTATAGGTGACTTCCAAGTCAGCCATATTGCATGGGGGACATTGTGCTGGTTGTGTTGTATAGGTGACTTCCAAGTCAGCCATATTGCATGGGGGACATTGTGCTGGTTGCCATGTCCTATAGGTGACTTCCAAGTCAGCCATATTGCATGGGGGAAATTGTGCTGGTTGTCTTGTATAGGTGACTTCCAAGTCAGCCATATTGCTTGGGGGACATTGTGCTGGTTGCCATGTTCTATAGGTGACTTCCAAGTCAGCCATATTGCATGGGGGACATTGTGCTGGTGGCCATGTTCTATAGGTGACTTCCAAGTCAGCCATATTGCATGGGGGACATTGTGCTGGTTGTCTTGTATAGGTGACTTCCAAGTCAGCCCTATTGCATGGGGGACATTGTGCTGGTGGCCATGTTCTATAGGTGACTTCCAAGTCAGCCATATTGCTTGGGGGACATTGTGCTGGTTGTATTGTATAGGTGACTTCCAAGTCAGCCATATTGCATGGGGGACATTGTGCTGGTTGCCATGTTGTATAGGTGACTTCCAAGTGAGCCATATTGCTTGGGGGACATTGTGCTGGTTGTGTTGTATAGGTGACTTCCAAGTCAGCCATATTGAATGGGGGACATTGTGCTGGTTGTCTTGTATAGGTGACTTCCAAGTCAGCCGTGTTGCATGGGGGACATTGTGCTGGTTGTGTTGTATAGGTGACTTCCAAGTCAGCCATATTGCTTGGGGGACATTGTGCTGGTTGCCATGTCCTATAGGTGACTTCCAAGTCAGCCATATTGCATGGGGGAAATTGTGCTGGTTGTCTTGTATAGGTGACTTCCAAGTCAGCCATATTGCTTGGGGGACATTGTGCTGGTTGCCATGTTCTATAGGTGACTTCCAAGTTAGCCATATTGCATGGGGGACATTGTGCTGGTGGCCATGTTCTATAGGTGACTTCCAAGTCAGCCATATTGCATGGGGGACATTGTGCTGGTTGCCATGTTGTATAGGTGACTTCCAAGTCAACCATATTGCATGGGGGACATTGTGCTGGTTGCCATGTTGTATAGGTGACTTCCAAGTCAGCCATATTGCTTGGGGGACATTGTGCTGGTTGCCATGTTGTATAGGTGACTTCCAAGTCAGCCATATTGCCTGGGGGACATTGTGCTGGTTGTATTGTATAGGTGACTTCCAAGTCAGCCATATTGCATGGGGGACATTGTGCTGGTGGCCATGTTGTATAGGTGACTTCCAAGTCAGCCATATTGCCTGAGGGACATTGTGCTGGTTGTATTGTATAGGTGACTTCCAAGTCAGCCATATTGCATGGGGGACATTGTGCTGGTTGCCATGTTGTATAGGTGACTTCCAAGTCAGCCATATTGCATGGGGGACATTGTGCTGGTTGCCATGTTGTATAGGTGACTTCCAAGTGAGCCATATTGCTTGGGGGACATTGTGCTGGTTGTGTTGTATAGGTGACTTCCAAGTCAGCCGTGTTGCATGGGGGACATTGTGCTGGTGGCCATGTTCTATAGGTGACTTCCAAGTCAGCCGTATTGCATGGGGGACATTGTGCTGGTTGCCATGTTGTATAGGTGACTTCCAAGTGAGCCATATTGCTTGGGGGACATTGTGCTGGTTGCCATGTTGTATAGGTGACTTCCAAGTCAGCCATATTGCATGGGGGACATTGTGCTGGTGGCCATGTTCTATAGGTGACTTCCAAGTCAGCCATATTGCTTGGGGGACATTGTGCTGGTTGTCTTGTATAGGTGACTTCCAAGTCAGCCGTGTTGCATGGGGGACATTGTGCTGGTGGCCATGTTCTATAGGTGACTTCCAAGTCAGCCATATTGCATGGGGGACATTGTGCTGGTTGCCATGTTGTATAGGTGACTTCCAAGTCAGCCATATTGCATGGGGGACATTGTGCTGGTTGTGTTGTATAGGTGACTTCCAATCAGCCATATTGCATGGGGGACATTGTGCTGGTTGTATTGTATAGGTGACTTCCAAGTCAGCCATATTGCATGGGGGACATTGTGCTGGTTGTATTGTATAGGTGACTTCCAAGTGAGCCATATTGCTTGGGGGACATTGTGCTGGTGGCCATGTTGTATAGGTGACTTCCAAGTCAGCCATATTGCTTGGGGGACATTGTGCTGGTTGTGTTGTATAGGTGACTTCCAAGTCAGCCATATTGCATGGGGGACATTGTGCTGGTTGTGTTGTATAGGTGACTTCCAAGTCAGCCATATTGCATGGGGGACATTGTGCTGGTTGCCATGTCCTATAGGTGACTTCCAAGTCAGCCATATTGCATGGGGGAAATTGTGCTGGTTGTCTTGTATAGGTGACTTCCAAGTCAGCCATATTGCTTGGGGGACATTGTGCTGGTTGCCATGTTCTATAGGTGACTTCCAAGTCAGCCATATTGCATGGGGGACATTGTGCTGGTGGCCATGTTCTATAGGTGACTTCCAAGTCAGCCATATTGCATGGGGGACATTGTGCAGGTTGTCTTGTATAGGTGACTTCCAAGTCAGCCATATTGCATGGGGGACATTGTGCTGGTGGCCATGTTCTATAGGTGACTTCCAAGTCAGCCATATTGCTTCGGGGACATTGTGCTGGTTGTATTGTATAGGTGACTTCCAAGTCAGCCATATTGCATGGGGGACATTGTGCTGGTTGCCATGTTGTATAGGTGACTTCCAAGTGAGCCATATTGCTTGGGGGACATTGTGCTGGTTGTGTTGTATAGGTGACTTCCAAGTCAGCCATATTGCATGGGGGACATTGTGCTGGTTGTCTTGTATAGGTGACTTCCAAGTCAGCCGTGTTGCATGGGGGACATTGTGCTGGTTGTCTTGTATAGGTGACTTCCAAGTCAGCCATATTGCTTGGGGGACATTGTGCTGGTTGCCATGTTCTGTTGGTGACTTCCAAGTCAGCCATATTGCTTGGGGGACATTGTGCTGGTGGCCATGTTCTATAGGTGACTTCCAAGTCAGCCATATTGCTTGGGGGACATTGTGCTGGTTGCCATGTTGTACAGGTGACTTCCAAGTCAGCCATATTGCATGGGGGACATTGTGCTGGTGGCCATGTTCTATAGGTGACTTCCAAGTCAGCCATATTGCATTTGGGACATTGTGCTGGTTGTCTTGTATAGGTGACTTCCAAGTCAGCCATATTGCTTGGGGGACATTGTGCTAGTTGCCATGTTGTATAGGTGACTTCCAAGTCAGCCATATTGCATGGGGGACATTGTGCTGGTGGCCATGTTCTATAGGTGACTTCCAAGTCAGCCATATTGCATGGGGGACATTGTGCTGGTTGCCATGTTGTATAGGTGACTTCCAAGTCAGCCAAATTGCATGGGGGACATTGTGCTGGTTGTATTGTATAGGTGACTTCCAAGTCAGCCATATTGCATGGGGGACATTGTGCTGGTTGCCATGTTGTATAGGTGACTTCCAAGTCAGCCATATTGCATGGGGGACATTGTGCTGGTGGCTATGTTCTATAGGTGACTTCCAAGTCAGCCATATTGCATTTGGGACATTGTGCTGGTTGTATTGTATAGGTGACTTCCAAGTCAGCCATATTGCATGGGGGACATTGTGCTGGTTGTATTGTATAGGTGACTTCCAAGTGAGCCATATTGCTTGGCGGACATTGTGCTGGTGGCCATGTTCTATAGGTGACTTCCAAGTCAGCCATATTGCATGGGGGACATTGTGCTAGTTGCCATGTCCTATAGGTGACTTCCAAGTCAGCCATATTGCATGCGGGACATTGTGCTGGTTGTCTTGTATAGGTGACTTCCAAGTCAGCCATATTGCTTGGGGGACATTGTGCTGGTTGCCATGTTCTATAGGTGACTTCCAAGTCAGCCATATTGCTTGGGGGACATTGTGCTGGTGGCCATGTTATATAGGTGACTTCCAAGTCAGCCATATTGCTTGGGGGACATTGTGCTGGTTGCCATGTTGTATAGGTGACTTCCAAGTCAGCCATATTGCATGGGGGACATTGTGCTGGTGGTCATGTTCTATAGGTGACTTCCAAGTCAGCCATATTGCATGGGGGACATTGTGCTGGTTGCCATGTTGTATAGGTGACTTCCAAGTCAGCCAAATTGCATGGGGGACATTGTGCTGGTTGTATTGTATAGGTGACTTCCAAGTCAGCCATATTGCATGGGGGACATTGTGCTGGTTGCCATGTCCTATAGGTGACTTCCAAGTCAGCCATATTGCATGGGGGAAATTGTGCTGGTTGTCTTGTATAGGTGACTTCCAAGTCAGCCATATTGCTTGGGGGACATTGTGCTGGTTGCCATGTTCTATAGGTGACTTCCAAGTCAGCCATATTGCATGGGGGACATTGTGCTGGTGGCCATGTTCTATAGGTGACTTCCAAGTCAGCAATATTGCATGGGGGACATTGTGCTGGTTGTCTTGTATAGGTGACTTCCAAGTCAGCCATATTGCATTGGGGACATTGTGATGGTTGTATTCTATAGGTGACTTCCAAGTCAGCCATATTGCATGGGGGACATTGTGCTGGTTGCCATGTCCTATAGGTGACTTCCAAGTCAGCCATATTGCATGGGGGACATTGTGCTGGTTGTCTTGTATAGGTGACTTCCAAGTCAGCCATATTGCTTGGGGGACATTGTGCTGGTTGCCATGTTCTATAGGTGACTTCCAAGTCAGCCATATTGCTTGGGGGACATTGTGCTGGTGGCCATGTTCTATAGGTGACTTCCAAGTCAGCCATATTGCTTGGGGGACATTGTGCTGGTTGCCATGTTGTATAGGTGACTTCCAAGTCAGCCATATTGCATGGGGGACATTGTGCTGGTGGCCATGTTCTATAGGTGACTTCCAAGTCAGCCATATTGCATGGGGGACATTGTGCTGGTTGCCATGTCCTATAGGTAACTTCCAAGTCAGCCATATTGCATGGGGGACATTGTGCTGGTTGTCTTGTATAGGTGACTTCCAAGTCAGCCATATTGCTTGGGGGACATTGTGCTGGTTGCCATGTTCTATAGGTGACTTCCAAGTCAGCCATATTGCTTGGGGGACATTGTGCTGGTGGCCATGTTCTATAGGTGACTTCCAAGTCAGCCATATTGCTTGGGGGACATTGTGCTGGTTGCCATGTTGTATAGGTGACTTCAAAGTCAGCCATATTGCATGGGGGACATTGTGCTGGTGGCCATGTTCTATAGGTGACTTCCAAGTCAGCCATATTGCATGGGGGACATTGTGCTGGTTGCCATGTTGTATAGGTGACTTCCAAGTCAGCCAAATTGCATGGGGGACATTGTGCTGGTTGTATTGTATAGGTGACTTCCAAGTCAGCCATATTGCATGGGGGACATTGTGCTGGTTGCCATGTTGTATAGGTGACTTCCAAGTCAGCCATATTGCATGGGGGACATTGTGCTGGTGGCTATGTTCTATAGGTGACTTCCAAGTCAGCCATATTGCATTTGGGACATTGTGCTGGTTGTATTGTATAGGTGACTTCCAAGTCAGCCATATTGCATGGGGGACATTGTGCTGGTTGTATTGTATAGGTGACTTCCAAGTGAGCCATATTGCTTGGCGGACATTGTGCTGGTGGCCATGTTCTATAGGTGACTTCCAAGTCAGCCATATTGCATGGGGGACATTGTGCTGGTTGCCATGTCCTATAGGTGACTTCCAAGTCAGCCATATTGCATGGGGGACATTGTGCTGGTTGTCTTGTATAGGTGACTTCCAAGTCAGCCATATTGCTTGGGGGACATTGTGCTGGTTGCCATGTTCTATAGGTGACTACCAAGTCAGCCATATTGCTTGGGGGACATTGTGCTGGTGGCCATGTTCTATAGGTGACTTCCAAGTCAGCCATATTGCTTGGGGGACATTGTGCTGGTTGCCATGTTGTATAGGTGACTTCCAAGTCAGCCATATTGCATGGGGGACATTGTGCTGGTGGCCATGTTCTATAGGTGACTTCCAAGTCAGCCATATTGCTTGGGGGACATTGTGCTGGTTGCCATGTTGTATAGGTGACTTCCAAGTCAGCCATATTGCATGGGGGACATTGTGCTGGTGGCCATGTTCTATAGGTGACTTCCAAGTCAGCCATATTGCATGGGGGACATTGTGCAGGTTGTCTTGTATAGGTGACTTCCAAGTCAGCCATATTGCATGGGGGACATTGTGCTGGTGGCCATGTTCTATAGGTGACTTCCAAGTCAGCCATATTGCTTCGGGGACATTGTGCTGGTTGTATTGTATAGGTGACTTCCAAGTCAGCCATATTGCATGGGGGACATTGTGCTGGTTGCCATGTTGTATAGGTGACTTCCAAGTGAGCCATATTGCTTGGGGGACATTGTGCTGGTTGTGTTGTATAGGTGACTTCCAAGTCAGCCATATTGCATGGGGGACATTGTGCTGGTTGTCTTGTATAGGTGACTTCCAAGTCAGCCGTGTTGCATGGGGGACATTGTGCTGGTTGTCTTGTATAGGTGACTTCCAAGTCAGCCATATTGCTTGGGGGACATTGTGCTGGTTGCCATGTTCTGTTGGTGACTTCCAAGTCAGCCATATTGCTTGGGGGACATTGTGCTGGTGGCCATGTTCTATAGGTGACTTCCAAGTCAGCCATATTGCTTGGGGGACATTGTGCTGGTTGCCATGTTGTACAGGTGACTTCCAAGTCAGCCATATTGCATGGGGGACATTGTGCTGGTGGCCATGTTCTATAGGTGACTTCCAAGTCAGCCATATTGCATTTGGGACATTGTGCTGGTTGTCTTGTATAGGTGACTTCCAAGTCAGCCATATTGCTTGGGGGACATTGTGCTAGTTGCCATGTTGTATAGGTGACTTCCAAGTCAGCCATATTGCATGGGGGACATTGTGCTGGTGGCCATGTTCTATAGGTGACTTCCAAGTCAGCCATATTGCATGGGGGACATTGTGCTGGTTGCCATGTTGTATAGGTGACTTCCAAGTCAGCCAAATTGCATGGGGGACATTGTGCTGGTTGTATTGTATAGGTGACTTCCAAGTCAGCCATATTGCATGGGGGACATTGTGCTGGTTGCCATGTTGTATAGGTGACTTCCAAGTCAGCCATATTGCATGGGGGACATTGTGCTGGTGGCTATGTTCTATAGGTGACTTCCAAGTCAGCCATATTGCATTTGGGACATTGTGCTGGTTGTATTGTATAGGTGACTTCCAAGTCAGCCATATTGCATGGGGGACATTGTGCTGGTTGTATTGTATAGGTGACTTCCAAGTGAGCCATATTGCTTGGCGGACATTGTGCTGGTGGCCATGTTCTATAGGTGACTTCCAAGTCAGCCATATTGCATGGGGGACATTGTGCTAGTTGCCATGTCCTATAGGTGACTTCCAAGTCAGCCATATTGCATGCGGGACATTGTGCTGGTTGTCTTGTATAGGTGACTTCCAAGTCAGCCATATTGCTTGGGGGACATTGTGCTGGTTGCCATGTTCTATAGGTGACTTCCAAGTCAGCCATATTGCTTGGGGGACATTGTGCTGGTGGCCATGTTATATAGGTGACTTCCAAGTCAGCCATATTGCTTGGGGGACATTGTGCTGGTTGCCATGTTGTATAGGTGACTTCCAAGTCAGCCATATTGCATGGGGGACATTGTGCTGGTGGTCATGTTCTATAGGTGACTTCCAAGTCAGCCATATTGCATGGGGGACATTGTGCTGGTTGCCATGTTGTATAGGTGACTTCCAAGTCAGCCAAATTGCATGCGGGACATTGTGCTGGTTGTATTGTATAGGTGACTTCCAAGTCAGCCATATTGCATGGGGGACATTGTGCTGGTTGCCATGTCCTATAGGTGACTTCCAAGTCAGCCATATTGCATGGGGGAAATTGTGCTGGTTGTCTTGTATAGGTGACTTCCAAGTCAGCCATATTGCTTGGGGGACATTGTGCTGGTTGCCATGTTCTATAGGTGACTTCCAAGTCAGCCATATTGCATGGGGGACATTGTGCTGGTGGCCATGTTCTATAGGTGACTTCCAAGTCAGCAATATTGCATGGGGGACATTGTGCTGGTTGTCTTGTATAGGTGACTTCCAAGTCAGCCATATTGCATTGGGGACATTGTGATGGTTGTATTCTATAGGTGACTTCCAAGTCAGCCATATTGCATGGGGGACATTGTGCTGGTTGCCATGTCCTATAGGTGACTTCCAAGTCAGCCATATTGCATGGGGGACATTGTGCTGGTTGTCTTGTATAGGTGACTTCCAAGTCAGCCATATTGCTTGGGGGACATTGTGCTGGTTGCCATGTTCTATAGGTGACTTCCAAGTCAGCCATATTGCTTGGGGGACATTGTGCTGGTGGCCATGTTCTATAGGTGACTTCCAAGTCAGCCATATTGCTTGGGGGACATTGTGCTGGTTGCCATGTTGTATAGGTGACTTCCAAGTCAGCCATATTGCATGGGGGACATTGTGCTGGTGGCCATGTTCTATAGGTGACTTCCAAGTCAGCCATATTGCATGGGGGACATTGTGCTGGTTGCCATGTCCTATAGGTAACTTCCAAGTCAGCCATATTGCATGGGGGACATTGTGCTGGTTGTCTTGTATAGGTGACTTCCAAGTCAGCCATATTGCTTGGGGGACATTGTGCTGGTTGCCATGTTCTATAGGTGACTTCCAAGTCAGCCATATTGCTTGGGGGACATTGTGCTGGTGGCCATGTTCTATAGGTGACTTCCAAGTCAGCCATATTGCTTGGGGGACATTGTGCTGGTTGCCATGTTGTATAGGTGACTTCAAAGTCAGCCATATTGCATGGGGGACATTGTGCTGGTGGCCATGTTCTATAGGTGACTTCCAAGTCAGCCATATTGCATGGGGGACATTGTGCTGGTTGCCATGTTGTATAGGTGACTTCCAAGTCAGCCAAATTGCATGGGGGACATTGTGCTGGTTGTATTGTATAGGTGACTTCCAAGTCAGCCATATTGCATGGGGGACATTGTGCTGGTTGCCATGTTGTATAGGTGACTTCCAAGTCAGCCATATTGCATGGGGGACATTGTGCTGGTGGCTATGTTCTATAGGTGACTTCCAAGTCAGCCATATTGCATTTGGGACATTGTGCTGGTTGTATTGTATAGGTGACTTCCAAGTCAGCCATATTGCATGGGGGACATTGTGCTGGTTGTATTGTATAGGTGACTTCCAAGTGAGCCATATTGCTTGGCGGACATTGTGCTGGTGGCCATGTTCTATAGGTGACTTCCAAGTCAGCCATATTGCATGGGGGACATTGTGCTGGTTGCCATGTCCTATAGGTGACTTCCAAGTCAGCCATATTGCATGGGGGACATTGTGCTGGTTGTCTTGTATAGGTGACTTCCAAGTCAGCCATATTGCTTGGGGGACATTGTGCTGGTTGCCATGTTCTATAGGTGACTACCAAGTCAGCCATATTGCTTGGGGGACATTGTGCTGGTGGCCATGTTCTATAGGTGACTTCCAAGTCAGCCATATTGCTTGGGGGACATTGTGCTGGTTGCCATGTTGTATAGGTGACTTCCAAGTCAGCCATATTGCATGGGGGACATTGTGCTGGTGGCCATGTTCTATAGGTGACTTCCAAGTCAGCCATATTGCATGGGGGACATTGTGCTGGTTGCCATGTTGTATAGGTGACTTCCAAGTCAGCCAAATTGCATGGGGGACATTGTGCTGGTTGTATTGTATAGGTGACTTCCAAGTCAGCCATATTGCATGGGGGACATTGTGCTGGTTGCCATGTCCTATAGGTGACTTCCAAGTCAGCCATATTGCATGGGGGAAATTGTGCTGGTTGTCTTGTATAGGTGACTTCCAAGTCAGCCATATTGCTTGGGGGACATTGTGCTGGTTGCCATGTTCTATAGGTGACTTCCAAGTCAGCCATATTGCATGGGGGACATTGTGCTGGTGGCCATGTTCTATAGGTGACTTCCAAGTCAGCAATATTGCATGGGGGACATTGTGCTGGTTGTCTTGTATAGGTGACTTCCAAGTCAGCCATATTGCATGGGGGACATTGTGCTGGTTGTATTGTATAGGTGACTTACAAGTCAGCCATATTGCATGGGGGACATTGTGCTGGTGGCCATGTCCTATAGGTGACTTCCAAGTCAGCCATATTGCATGGGGGACATTGTGCTGGTTGTCTTGTATAGGTGACTTCCAAGTCAGCCATATTGCTTGGGGGACATTGTCCTGGTGGCCATGTTCTATAGGTGACTTCCAAGTCAGCCATATTGCATTTGGGACATTGTGCTGGTTGTATTGTATAGGTGACTTCCAAGTCAGCCATATTGCATGGGGGACATTGTGCTGGTTGTATTGTATAGGTGACTTCCAAGTGAGCCATATTGCTTGGCGGACATTGTGCTGGTGGCCATGTTCTATAGGTGACTTCCAAGTCAGCCATATTGCATGGGGGACATTGTGCTGGTTGCCATGTCCTATAGGTGACTTCCAAGTCAGCCATATTGCTTGGGGGACATTGTGCTGGTTGCCATGTTCTATAGGTGACTTCCAAGTCAGCCATATTGCTTGGGGGACATTGTGCTGGTGGCCATGTTCTATAGGTGACTTCCAAGTCAGCCATATTGCTTGGGGGACATTGTGCTGGTTGCCATGTTGTATAGGTGACTTCCAAGTCAGCCATATTGCATGGGGGACATTGTGCTGGTGGCCATGTTCTATAGGTGACTTCCAAGTCAGCCATATTGCATGGGGGACATTGTGCTGGTTGCCATGTTGTATAGGTGACTTCCAAGTCAGCCAAATTGCATGGGGGACATTGTGCTGGTTGTATTGTATAGGTGACTTCCAAGTCAGCCATATTGCATGGGGGACATTGTGCTGGTTGCCATGTCCTATAGGTGACTTCCAAGTCAGCCATATTGCATGGGGGAAATTGTGCTGGTTGTCTTGTATAGGTGACTTCCAAGTCAGCCATATTGCTTGGGGGACATTGTGCTGGTTGCCATGTTCTATAGGTGACTTCCAAGTCAGCCATATTGCATGGGGGACATTGTGCTGGTGGCCATGTTCTATAGGTGACTTCCAAGTTAGCCATATTGCATGGGGGACATTGTGCTGGTTGTCTTGTATAGGTGACTTCCAAGTCAGCCATATTGCATGGGGGACATTGTGCGGGTTGTATTGTATAGGTGACTTCCAAGTCAGCCATATTGCATGGAGGACATTGTGCTGGTGGCCATGTCCTATAGGTGACTTCCAAGTCAGCCATATTGCATGGGGGACATTGTGCTGGTTGTCTTGTATAGGTGACTTCCAAGTCAGCCATATTGCTTGGGGGACATTGTGCTGGTTGTATTGTATAGGTGACTTCCAAGTCAGCCATATTGCATGGGGGACATTGTGCTGGTTGCCATGTTGTATAGGTGACTTCCAAGTCAGCCATATTGCATGGGGGACATTGTGCTGGTGGCCATGTTCTATAGGTGACTTCCAAGTCAGCCATATTGCATTTGGGACATTGTGATGATTGTCTTGTATAGGTGACTTCCAAGTCAGCCATATTGCATGAGGGACATTGTGCTGGTTGTGTTGTATAGGTGACTTCCAAATCAGCCATATTGCATGGGGGACATTGTGCTGGTTGTATTGTATAGGTGACTTCCAAGTCAGCCATATTGCATGGGGGACATTGTGCTGGTTGTCTTGTATAGGTGACTTCCAAGTCAGCCATATTGCTTGGGGGACATTGTGATGGTTGTATTGTATAGGTGACTTCCAAGTCAGCCATATTGCATGGGGGACATTGTCCTGGTTGCCATGTTGTATAGGTGACTTCCAAGTCAGCCAAATTGCATGGGGACATTGTGCTGGTGGCCATGTTCTATAGGTGACTTCCAAGTCAGCCATATTGCATTTGGGACATTGTGCTGGTTGTATTGTATAGGTGACTTCCAAGTCAGCCATATTGCATGGGGGACATTGTGCTGGTTGTATTGTATAGGTGACTTCCAAGTGAGCCATATTGCTTGGGGGACATTGTGCTGGTGGCCATGTTCTATAGGTGACTTCCAAGTCAGCCATATTGCATGGGGGACATTGTGCTGGTTGCCATGTTCTATAGGTGACTTCCAAGTCAGCCATATTGCATGGGGGACATTGTGATGGTTGTCTTGTATAGGTGACTTCCAAGTCAGCCATATTGCTTGGGGGACATTGTGCTGGTTGCCATGTTCTATAGGTGACTTCCAAGTCAGCCATATTGCTTGGGGGACATTGTGCTGGTGGCCATGTTCTATAGGTGACTTTCAAGTCAGCCATATTGCTTGGGGGACATTGTGCTGGTTGCCATGTTGTATAGGTGACTTCCAAGTCAGCCATATTGCATGGGTTACATTGTGCTGGTGGCCATGTTCTATAGGTGACTTCCAAGTCAGCCATATTGCATGGGGGACATTGTGCTGGTTGCCATGTTGTATAGGTGACTTCCAAGTCAGCCATATTGCATGGGGGACATTGGGCTGGTGGCCATGTTCTATAGGTGACTTCCAAGTCAGCCATATTGCATGGGGGACATTGTGCTGGTTGTCTTGTATAGGTGACTTCCAAGTCAGCCATATTGCATAGGGGACATTGTGCTGGTTGTGTTGTATAGGTGACTTCCAAATCAGCCATATTGCATGGGAGACATTGTGCTGGTTGTATTGTATAGGTGACTTCCAAGTCAGCCATATTGCATGGGGGACATTGTGCTGGTTGTATTGTATAGGTGACTTCCAAGTCAGCCATATTGCATGGGTGACATTGTGCTGGTGGCCATGTCCTATAGGTGACTTCCAAGTCAGCCATATTGCATGGGGGACATTGTGCTGGTTGTCTTGTATAGGTGACTTCCAAGTCAGCCATATTGCTTGGGGGACATTGTGCTGGTTGTATTGTATAGGTGACTTCCAAGTCAGCCATATTGCATAGGGGACATTGTGCTGGTTGCCATGTTGTATAGGTGACTTCCAAGTCAGCCATATTGCATGGGGGACATTGTGCTGGTGGCCATGTTCTATATGTGACTTCCAAGTCAGCCATATTGCATGGGGGACATTGTGCTGGTTGTGTTGTATAGGTGAATTCCAAATCAGCCATATTGCATGGGGGACATTGTGCTGGTTGTATTGTATAGGTGACTTCCAAGTCAGCCATATTGCATGGGGGACATTGTGCTGGTTGTCTTGTATAGGTGACTTCCAAGTCAGCCATATTGCTTTGGGGACATTGTGCTGGTTGTATTGTATAGGTGACTTCCAAGTCAGCCATATTACATGGGGAACATTGTGCTGGTTGCCATGTTGTATAGGTGACTTCCAAGTCAGCCATATTGCATGGGGGACATTGTGCTGGTGGCCATGTTCTATAGGTGACTTCCAAGTCAGCCATATTGCATTTGGGACATTGTGCTGGTTGTATTGTATAGGTGACTTCCAAGTCAGCCATATTGCATGGGGGACATTGTGCTGGTTGTATTGTATAGGTGACTTCCAAGTGAGCCATATTTCTTGGCGGACATTGTGCTGGTGGCCATGTTCTATAGGTGACTTCCAAGTCAGCCATATTGCATGGGGGACATTGTGCTGGTTGCCATGTCCTATAGGTGACTTCCAAGTCAGCCATATTGCATGGGGGACATTGTGCTGGTTGTCTTGTATAGGTGACTTCCAAGTCAGCCATATTGCTTGGGGGACATTGTGCTGGTTGCCATGTTCTATAGGTCACTTCCAAGTCATCCATATTGCTTGGGGGACATTGTGCTGGTGGCCATGTTCTATAGGTGACTTCCAAGTCAGCCATATTGCTTGGGGGACATTGTGCTGGTGGCCATGTTCTATAGGTGACTTCCAAGTCAGCCATATTGCATGGGGGACATTGTGCTGGTTGCCATGTTGTATAGGTGACTTCCAAGTCAGCCAAATTGCATGGGGGACATTGTGCTGGTTGTATTGTATAGGTGACTTCCAAGTCAGCCATATTGCATGGGGGACATTGTGCTGGTTGCAATGTCCTATAGGTGACTTCCAAGTCAGCCATATTGCATGGGGGAAATTGTGCTGGTTGTCTTGTATAGGTGACTTCCAAGTCAGCCATATTGCTTGGGTTACATTGTGCTGGTTGCCATGTTCTATAGGTGACTTCCAAGTCAGCCATATTGCATGGGGGACATTGTGCTGGTGGCCATGTTCTATAGGTGACTTCCAAGTCAGCCATATTGCATGGGGGACATTGTGCTGGTTGTCTTGTATAGGTGACTTCCAAGTCAGCCATATTGCATGGGGGACATTGTGCTGATGGCCATGTTCTATAGGTGACTTCCAAGTCAGCCATATTGCTTGGGGGACATTGTGCTGGTTGCCATGTTGTATAGGTGACTTCCAATTGAGCCATATTGCTTGGGGGACATTGTGCTGGTTGTGTTGTATAGGTGACTTCCAAGTCAGCCATATTGCATGGGGGACATTGTGCTGGTTGGCTTGTATAGGTGACTTCCAAGTCAGCCGTGTTGCATGGGGGACATTGTGCTGGTTGTCTTGTATAGGTGACTTCCAAGTCAGCCATATTGCTTGGGGGACATTGTGCCGGTTGCCATGTTCTGTAGGTGACTTCCAAGTCAGCCATATTGCTTGGGGGACATTGTGCTGGTGGCCATGTTCTATAGGTGACTTCCAAGTCAGCCATATTGCTTGGGGGACATTGTGCTGGTTGCCATGTTGAACAGGTGACTTCCAAGTCAGCCATATTGCATGGGGGACATTGTGCTGGTGGCCATGTTCTATAGGTGACTTCCAAGTCAGCCATATTGCATTTCTGACATTGTGCTGGTTGTCTTGTATAGGTGACTTCCAAGTCAGCCATATTGCTTGGGGGACATTGTGCTGGTTGCCATGTCCTATAGGTGACTTCCAAGTCAGCCATATTGCTTGGGGGACATTGTGCTGGTGGCCATGTTCTATAGGTGACTTCCAAGTCAGCCATATTGCATGGGGGACATTGTGCTGGTTGCCATGTTGTATAGGTGACTTCCAAGTCAGCCAAATTGCATGGGGGACATTGTGCTGGTTGTATTGTATAGGTGACTTCCAAGTCAGCCATATTGCATGGGGGACATTGTGCTGGTTGCCATGTCCTATAGGTGACTTCCAAGTCAGCCATATTGCATGGGGGAAATTGTGCTGGTTGTCTTGTATAGGTGACTTCCAAGTCAGCCATATTGCTTGGGTTACATTGTGCTGGTTGCCATGTTCTATAGGTGACTTCCAAGTCAGCCATATTGCATGGGGGACATTGTGCTGGTGGCCATGTTCTATAGGTGACTTCCAAGTCAGCCATATTGCATGGGGGACATTGTGCTGGTTGTCTTGTATAGGTGACTTCCAAGTCAGCCATATTGCATGGGGGACATTGTGCTGGTGGCCATGTTCTATAGGTGACTTCCAAGTCAGCCATATTGCTTGGGGGACATTGTGCTGGTTGCCATGTTGTATAGGTGACTTCCAAGTCAGCCATATTGCATGGGGGACATTGTGCTGGTTGGCTTGTATAGGTGACTTCCAAGTCAGCCGTGTTGCATGGGGGACATTGTGCTGGTTGCCATGTCCTATAGGTGACGTCCAAGTCAGCCATATTGCATGGGGGACATTGTGCTGGTTGTGTTGTATAGGTGACTTCCAAGTCAGCCATATTGCTTGGGGGACATTGTGCTGGTTGCCATGTTCTATAGGTCACTTCCAAGTCATCCATATTGCTTGGGGGACATTGTGCTGGTGGCCATGTTCTATAGGTGACTTCCAAGTCAGCCATATTGCTTGGGGGACATTGTGCTGGTGGCCATGTTCTATAGGTGACTTCCAAGTCAGCCATATTGCATGGGGGACATTGTGCTGGTTGCCATGTTGTATAGGTGACTTCCAAGTAAGCCAAATTGCATGGGGGACATTGTGCTGGTTGTATTGTATAGGTGACTTCCAAGTCAGCCATATTGCATGGGGGACATTGTGCTGGTTGCCATGTCCTATAGGTGACTTCCAAGTCAGCCATATTGCATGGGGGAAATTGTGCTGGTTGTCTTGTATAGGTGACTTCCAAGTCAGCCATATTGCTTGGGTTACATTGTGCTGGTTGCCATGTTCTATAGGTGACTTCCAAGTCAGCCATATTCCATGGGGGACATTGTGCTGGTGGCCATGTTCTATAGGTGACTTCCAAGTCAGCCATATTGCATGGGGGACATTGTGCTGGTTGTCTTGTATAGGTGACTTCCAAGTCAGCCATATTGCATGGGGGACATTGTGCTGGTGGCCATGTTCTATAGGTGACTTCCAAGTCAGCCATATTGCTTGGGGGACATTGTGCTGGTTGCCATGTTGTATAGGTGACTTCCAATTGAGCCATATTGCTTGTGGGACATTGTGCTGGTTGTGTTGTATAGGTGACTTCCAAGTCAGCCATATTGCATGGGGGACATTGTGCTGGTTGGCTTGTATAGGTGACTTCCAAGTCAGCCGTGTTGCATGGAGGACATTGTGCTGGTTGTCTTGTATAGGTGACTTCCAAGTCAGCCATATTGCTTGGGGGACATTGTGCCGGTTGTCTTGTATAGGTGTCTTCCAAGTCAGCCATATTGCATAGGGGACATTGTGCTGGTTGTGTTGTATAGGTGACTTCCAAATCAGCCATATTGCATGGGGGACATTGTGCTGGTTGTATTGTATAGGTGACTTGTGTTGTATAGGTGACTTCCAAGTCAGCCATATTGCATGGGGGACATTGTGCTGGTTGGCTTGTATAGGTGACTTCCAAGTCAGCCATATTGCATGGGGGACATTGGGCTGGTGGCCATGTTCTATAGGTGACTTCCAAGTCAGCCATATTGCATGGGGGACATTGTGCTGGTTGTCTTGTATAGGTGTCTTCCAAGTCAGCCATATTGCATAGGGGACATTGTGCTGGTTGTGTTGTATAGGTGACTTCCAAATCAGCCATATTGCATGGGGGACATTGTGCTGGTTGTATTGTATAGGTGACTTCCAAGTCAGCCATATTGCATGGGGGACATTGTGCTGGTTGTATTGTATAGGTGACTTCCAAGTCAGCCATATTGCATGGGGGACATTGTGCTGGTGGCCATGTCCTATAGGTGACTTCCAAGTCAGCCATATTGCATGGGGGACATTGTGCTGGTTGTCTTGTATAGGTGACTTCCAAGTCAGCCATATTGCTTGGGGGACATTGTGCTGGTTGTATTGTATAGGTGACTTCCAAGTCAGCCATATTGCATAGGGGACATTGTGCTGGTTGCCATGTTGTATAGGTGACTTCCAAGTCAGCCATATTGCATGGGGGACATTGTGCTGGTGGCCATGTTCTATAGGTGACTTCCAAGTCAGCCATATTGCATGGGGGACATTGTGCTGGTTGTGTTGTATAGGTGAATTCCAAATCAGCCATATTGCATGGGGGACATTGTGCTGGTTGTGTTGTATAGGTGACTTCCAAATCAGCCATATTGCATGGGGGACATTGTGCTGGTTGTATTGTATAGGTGACTTCCAAGTCAGCCATATTGCATGGGGGACATTGTGCTGGTTGTATTGTATAGGTGACTTCCAAGTCAGCCATATTGCATGGGGGACATTGTGCTGGTGGCCATGTCCTATAGGTGACTTCCAAGTCAGCCATATTGCATGGGGGACATTGTGCTGGTTGTCTTGTATAGGTGACTTCCAAGTCAGCCATATTGCTTGGGGGACATTGTGCTGGTTGTATTGTATAGGTGACTTCCAAGTCAGCCATATTGCATAGGGGACATTGTGCTGGTTGCCATGTTGTATAGGTGACTTCCAAGTCAGCCATATTGCATGGGGGACATTGTGCTGGTGGCCATGTTCTATAGGTGACTTCCAAGTCAGCCATATTGCATGGGGGACATTGTGCTGGTTGTGTTGTATAGGTGAATTCCAAATCAGCCATATTGCATGGGGGACATTGTGCTGGTTGTATTGTATAGGTGACTTCCAAGTCAGCCATATTGCATGGGGGACATTGTGCTGGTTGTCTTGTATAGGTGACTTCCAAGTCAGCCATATTGCTTTGGGGACATTGTGCTGGTTGTATTGTATAGGTGACTTCCAAGTCAGCCATATTACATGGGGGACATTGTGCTGGTTGCCATGTTGTATAGGTGACTTCCAAGTCAGCCATATTGCATGGGGGACATTGTGCTGGTGGCCATGTTCTATAGGTGACTTCCAAGTCAGCCATATTGCATTTGGGACATTGTGCTGGTTGTATTGTATAGGTGACTTCCAAGTCAGCCATATTGCATGGGGGACATTGTGCTGGTTGTATTGTATAGGTGACTTCCAAGTGAGCCATATTGCTTGGCAGACATTGTGCTGGTGGCCATGTTCTATAGGTGACTTCCAAGTCAGCCATATTGCATGGGGGACATTGTGCTGGTTGCCATGTCCTATAGGTGACTTCCAAGTCAGCCATATTGCATGGGGGACATTGTGCTGGTTGTCTTGTATAGGTGACTTCCAAGTCAGCCATATTGCTTGGGGGACATTGTGCTGGTTGCCATGTTCTATAGGTGACTTCCAAGTCAGCCATATTGCTTGGGGGACATTGTGCTGGTGGCCATGTTCTATAGGTGACTTCCAAGTCAGCCATATTGCTTGGGGGACATTGTGCTGGTGGCCATGTTCTATAGGTGACTTCCAAGTCAGCCATATTGCATGGGGGACATTGTGCTGGTTGCCATGTTGTATAGGTGACTTCCAAGTCAGCCAAATTGCATGGGGGACATTGTGCTGGTTGTATTGTATAGGTGACTTCCAAGTCAGCCATATTGCATGGGGGACATTGTGCTGGTTGCCATGTCCTATAGGTGACTTCCAAGTCAGCCATATTGCATGGGGGAAATTGTGCTGGTTGTCTTGTATAGGTGACTTCCAAGTCAGCCATATTGCTTGGGTTACATTGTGCTGGTTGCCATGTTCTATAGGTGACTTCCAAGTCAGCCATATTGCATGGGGGACATTGTGCTGGTGGCCATGTTCTATAGGTGACTTCCAAGTCAGCCATATTGCATGGGGGACATTGTGCTGGTTGTATTGTATAGGTGACTTCCAAGTCAGCCATATTGCATGGGGGACATTGTGCTGGTGGCCATGTTCTATAGGTGACTTCCAAGTCAGCCATATTGCTTGGGGGACATTGTGCTGGTGGCCATGTTCTATAGGTGACTTCCAAGTCAGCCATATTGCATGGGGGACATTGTGCTGGTTGTCTTGTATAGGTGACTTCCAAGTCAGCCATATTGCATGGGGGACATTGTGCTGGTGGCCATGTTCTATAGGTGACTTCCAAGTCAGCCATATTGCTTGGGGGACATTGTGCTGGTTGCCATGTTGTATAGGTGACTTCCAATTGAGCCATATTGCTTGGGGGACATTGTGCTGGTTGTGTTGTATAGGTGACTTCCAAGTCAGCCATATTGCATGGGGGACATTGTGCTGGTTGGCTTGTATAGGTGACTTCCAAGTCAGCCGTGTTGCATGGAGGACATTGTGCTGGTTGTCTTGTATAGGTGACTTCCAAGTCAGCCATATTGCTTGGGGGACATTGTGCCGGTTGTCTTGTATAGGTGTCTTCCAAGTCAGCCATATTGCATAGGGGACATTGTGCTGGTTGTGTTGTATAGGTGACTTCCAAATCAGCCATATTGCATGGGGGACATTGTGCTGGTTGTATTGTATAGGTGACTTGTGTTGTATAGGTGACTTCCAAGTCAGCCATATTGCATGGGGGACATTGTGCTGGTTGGCTTGTATAGGTGACTTCCAAGTCAGCCATATTGCATGGGGGACATTGGGCTGGTGGCCATGTTCTATAGGTGACTTCCAAGTCAGCCATATTGCATGGGGGACATTGTGCTGGTTGTCTTGTATAGGTGTCTTCCAAGTCAGCCATATTGCATAGGGGACATTGTGCTGGTTGTGTTGTATAGGTGACTTCCAAATCAGCCATATTGCATGGGGGACATTGTGCTGGTTGTATTGTATAGGTGACTTCCAAGTCAGCCATATTGCATGGGGGACATTGTGCTGGTTGTATTGTATAGGTGACTTCCAAGTCAGCCATATTGCATGGGGGACATTGTGCTGGTGGCCATGTCCTATAGGTGACTTCCAAGTCAGCCATATTGCATGGGGGACATTGTGCTGGTTGTCTTGTATAGGTGACTTCCAAGTCAGCCATATTGCTTGGGGGACATTGTGCTGGTTGTATTGTATAGGTGACTTCCAAGTCAGCCATATTGCATAGGGGACATTGTGCTGGTTGCCATGTTGTATAGGTGACTTCCAAGTCAGCCATATTGCATGGGGGACATTGTGCTGGTGGCCATGTTCTATAGGTGACTTCCAAGTCAGCCATATTGCATGGGGGACATTGTGCTGGTTGTGTTGTATAGGTGAATTCCAAATCAGCCATATTGCATGGGGGACATTGTGCTGGTTGTATTGTATAGGTGACTTCCAAGTCAGCCATATTGCATGGGGGACATTGTGCTGGTTGTCTTGTATAGGTGACTTCCAAGTCAGCCATATTGCTTTGGGGACATTGTGCTGGTTGTATTGTATAGGTGACTTCCAAGTCAGCCATATTACATGGGGGACATTGTGCTGGTTGCCATGTTGTATAGGTGACTTCCAAGTCAGCCATATTGCATGGGGGACATTGTGCTGGTGGCCATGTTCTATAGGTGACTTCCAAGTCAGCCATATTGCATTTGGGACATTGTGCTGGTTGTATTGTATAGGTGACTTCCAAGTCAGCCATATTGCATGGGGGACATTGTGCTGGTTGTATTGTATAGGTGACTTCCAAGTGAGCCATATTGCTTGGCGGACATTGTGCTGGTGGCCATGTTCTATAGGTGACTTCCAAGTCAGTCATATTGCATGGGGGACATTGTGCTGGTTGCCATGTCCTATAGGTGACTTCCAAGTCAGCCATATTGCATGGGGGACATTGTGCTGGTTGTCTTGTATAGGTGACTTCCAAGTCAGCCATATTGCTTGGGGGACATTGTGCTGGTTGCCATGTTCTATAGGTGACTTCCAAGTCAGCCATATTGCTTGGGGGACATTGTGCTGGTGGCCATGTTCTATAGGTGACTTCCAAGTCAGCCATATTGCTTGGGGGACATTGTGCTGGTGGCCATGTTCTATAGGTGACTTCCAAGTCAGCCATATTGCATGGGGGACATTGTGCTGGTTGCCATGTTGTATAGGTGACTTCCAAGTCAGCCATATTGCATGGGGGACATTGGGCTGGTGGCCATGTTCTATAGGTGACTTCCAAGTCAGCCATATTGCATGGGGGACATTGTGCTGGTTGTCTTGTATAGGTGTCTTCCAAGTCAGCCATATTGCATAGGGGACATTGTGCTGGTTGTGTTGTATAGGTGACTTCCAAATCAGCCATATTGCATGGGGGACATTGTGCTGGTTGTATTGTATAGGTGACTTCCAAGTCAGCCATATTGCATGGGGGACATTGTGCTGGTTGTATTGTATAGGTGACTTCCAAGTCAGCCATATTGCATGGGGGACATTGTGCTGGTGGCCATGTCCTATAGGTGACTTCCAAGTCAGCCATATTGCATGGGGGACATTGTGCTGGTTGTCTTGTATAGGTGACTTCCAAGTCAGCCATATTGCTTGGGGGACATTGTGCTGGTTGTATTGTATAGGTGACTTCCAAGTCAGCCATATTGCATAGGGGACATTGTGCTGGTTGCCATGTTGTATAGGTGACTTCCAAGTCAGCCATATTGCATGGGGGACATTGTGCTGGTGGCCATGTTCTATAGGTGACTTCCAAGTCAGCCATATTGCATGGGGGACATTGTGCTGGTTGTGTTGTATAGGTGAATTCCAAATCAGCCATATTGCATGGGGGACATTGTGCTGGTTGTATTGTATAGGTGACTTCCAAGTCAGCCATATTGCATGGGGGACATTGTGCTGGTTGTCTTGTATAGGTGACTTCCAAGTCAGCCATATTGCTTTGGGGACATTGTGCTGGTTGTATTGTATAGGTGACTTCCAAGTCAGCCATATTACATGGGGGACATTGTGCTGGTTGCCATGTTGTATAGGTGACTTCCAAGTCAGCCATATTGCATGGGGGACATTGTGCTGGTGGCCATGTTCTATAGGTGACTTCCAAGTCAGCCATATTGCATTTGGGACATTGTGCTGGTTGTATTGTATAGGTGACTTCCAAGTCAGCCATATTGCATGGGGGACATTGTGCTGGTTGTATTGTATAGGTGACTTCCAAGTGAGCCATATTGCTTGGCAGACATTGTGCTGGTGGCCATGTTCTATAGGTGACTTCCAAGTCAGCCATATTGCATGGGGGACATTGTGCTGGTTGCCATGTCCTATAGGTGACTTCCAAGTCAGCCATATTGCATGGGGGACATTGTGCTGGTTGTCTTGTATAGGTGACTTCCAAGTCAGCCATATTGCTTGGGGGACATTGTGCTGGTTGCCATGTTCTATAGGTGACTTCCAAGTCAGCCATATTGCTTGGGGGACATTGTGCTGGTGGCCATGTTCTATAGGTGACTTCCAAGTCAGCCATATTGCTTGGGGGACATTGTGCTGGTGGCCATGTTCTATAGGTGACTTCCAAGTCAGCCATATTGCATGGGGGACATTGTGCTGGTTGCCATGTTGTATAGGTGACTTCCAAGTCAGCCAAATTGCATGGGGGACATTGTGCTGGTTGTATTGTATAGGTGACTTCCAAGTCAGCCATATTGCATGGGGGACATTGTGCTGGTTGCCATGTCCTATAGGTGACTTCCAAGTCAGCCATATTGCATGGGGGAAATTGTGCTGGTTGTCTTGTATAGGTGACTTCCAAGTCAGCCATATTGCTTGGGTTACATTGTGCTGGTTGCCATGTTCTATAGGTGACTTCCAAGTCAGCCATATTGCATGGGGGACATTGTGCTGGTGGCCATGTTCTATAGGTGACTTCCAAGTCAGCCATATTGCATGGGGGACATTGTGCTGGTTGTATTGTATAGGTGACTTCCAAGTCAGCCATATTGCATGGGGGACATTGTGCTGGTGGCCATGTTCTATAGGTGACTTCCAAGTCAGCCATATTGCTTGGGGGACATTGTGCTGGTTGCCATGTTGTATAGGTGACTTCCAATTGAGCCATATTGCTTGGGAGACATTGTGCTGGTTGTGTTGTATAGGTGACTTCCAAGTCAGCCATATTGCATGGGGGACATTGTGCTGGTTGGCTTGTATAGGTGACTTCCAAGTCAGCCGTGTTGCATGGGGGACATTGTGCTGGTTGTCTTGTATAGGTGACTTCCAAGTCAGCCATATTGCTTGGGGGACATTGTGCCGGTTGCCATGTTCTGTAGGTGACTTCCAAGTCAGCCATATTGCTTGGGGGACATTGTGCTGGTGGCCATGTTCTATAGGTGACTTCCAAGTCAGCCATATTGCTTGGGGGACATTGTGCTGGTTGCCATGTTGATGGTGGACATTGTGCTGGTGGCCATGTGGTATAGGTGACTTCCAAGTCAGCCATATTGCATGGGGGACATTGTGCTGGTTGCCATGTTGTATAGGTGACTTCCAAGTCAGCCATATTGCATGGGGGACATTGTGCTGGTTGCCATGTTGTATAGGTGACTTCCAAGTCAGCCATATTGCATGGGGGACATTGTGCTGGTTGCCATGTTGTATAGGTGACTTCCAAGTCAGCCATATTGCTTGGGGGACATTGTGCTGGTTGCCATGTTGTATAGGTGACTTCCAAGTCAGCCATATTGCATGGGGGACATTGTGCTGGTTGCCATGTTGTATAGGTGACTTCCAAGTCAGCCATATTGCATGGGGGACATTGTGCTGGTTGCCATGTTGTATAGGTGACTTCCAAGTCAGCCATATTGCATGGGGGACATTGTGCTGGTTGCCATGTTGTATAGGTGACTTCCAAGTCAGCCATATTGCTTGGGGGACATTGTGCTGGTTGCCATGTTGTATAGGTGACTTCCAAGTCAGCCATATTGCCTGGGGGACATTGTGCTGGTTGTATTGTATAGGTGACTTCCAAGTCAGCCATATTGCATGGGGGACATTGTGCTGATTGCCATGTTGTATAGGTGACTTCCAAGTCAGCCATATTGCCTGGGGGACATTGTGCTGGTTGTATTGTATAGGTGACTTCCAAGTCAGCCATATTGCATGGGGGACATTGTGCTGGTTGCCATGTTGTATAGGTGACTTCTAAGTCAGCCATATTGCATGGGGGACATTGTGCTGGTTGCCATGTGTTATAGGTGACTTCCAAGTGAGCCATATTGCTTGGGGGACATTGTGCTGGTTGTGTTGTATAGGTGACTTCCAAGTCAGCCGTGTTGCATGGGGGACATTGTGCTGGTGGCCATGTTCTATAGGTGACTTCCAAGTCAGCCATATTGCATGGGGGACATTGTGCTGGTTGCCATGTTGTATAGGTGACTTCCAAGTCAGCCATATTGCATGGGGGACATTGGGCTGGTGGCCATGTTCTATGGGTGACTTCCAAGTCAGCCATATTGCATGGGGGACATTGTGCTGGTTGTCTTGTATAGGTGACTTCCAAGTCAGCCATATTGCATAGGGGACATTGTGCTGGTTGTGTTGTATAGGTGACTTCCAAATCAGCCATATTGCATGGGGGACATTGTGCTGGTTGTATTGTATAGGTGACTTCCAAGTCAGCCATATTGCATGGGGGACATTGTGCTGGTTGTATTGTATAGGTGAATTCCAAGTCAGCCATATTGCATGGGGGACATTGTGCTGGTGGCCATGTCCTATAGGTGACTTCCAAGTCAGCCATATTGCATGGGGGACATTGTGCTGGTTGTCTTGTATAGGTGACTTCCAAGTCAGCCATATTGCTTGGGGGACATTGTGCTGGTTGTATTGTATAGGTGACTTCCAAGTCAGCCATATTGCATAGGGGACATTGTGCTGGTTGCCATGTTGTATAGGTGACTTCCAAGTCAGCCATATTGCATGGGGGACATTGTGCTGGTGGCCATGTTCTATAGGTGACTTCCAAATCAGCCATATTGCATGGGGGACATTGTGCTGGTTGTGTTGTATAGGTGAATTCCAAATCAGCCATATTGCATGGGGGACATTGTGCTGGTTGTATTGTATAGGTGACTTCCAAGTCAGCCATATTGCATGGGGGACATTGTGCTGGTTGTCTTGTATAGGTGACTTCCAAGTCAGCCATATTGCTTTGGGGACATTGTGCTGGTTGTATTGTATAGGTGACTTCCAAGTCAGCCATATTACATGGGGGACATTGTGCTGGTTGCCATGTTGTATAGGTGACTTCCAAGTCAGCCATATTGCATGGGGGACATTGTGCTGGTGGCCATGTTCTATAGGTGACTTCCAAGTCAGCCATGTTGCATTTGGGACATTGTGCTGGTTGTATTGTATAGGTGACTTCCAAGTCAGCCATATTGCATGGGGGACATTGTGCTGGTTGTATTGTATAGGTGACTTCCAAGTGAGCCATATTGCTTGGCGGACATTGTGCTGGTGGCCATGTTCTATAGGTGACTTCCAAGCCTAAGTTGCTGAAATAAGGCTATTTAATAAGTCTAAGTTGCTGAAATAAGCCTATTTAATAAGCCTATGTTGCTGAAATAAGTATATTTAATAAGCATAAGTTGCTGAAATAAGCCTATTTAATAAGTCTAAGTGGCTGAAATAAGGCTATTTAATAAGTCTAAGTTGCTGAAATGTGCCTATTTAATCAGCGTAAGTTGCTGAAATAAGCCTATTTAATAAGCCCTAGTTGCTGAAATAAGCCTATTTAATAAGGCTATTTAATAAGCCTAAGTTGCTGAAATAAGCCTATTTAAAAAGTCTAAGTTGCTGAAATAAGCCTATTTAATAAGCCTAAGTTGCTGAAATAAGCCTATTTAATAAGTCTAAGTTGCTGAAATAAGCCTATTTAATAAGCCTAAGTTGCTGAAAAGCCTATTTCATAAGCCTAAGTTGCTGAAATAAGCCTTTTTAATAAGTCTAAGTTGCTGAAATAAGCCTATTTAATAAGCCTAAGTTGCTAAAATAAGCCTATTTAATGAGGCTGTTTAATAAGTCTATTTAATAAGCCTATTTAATGAGCCTATTTAATGAGCCTATTTAACGAGCCTATTTAATAAGCCTATTTATTGAGCCTATTTAATAAGCCTATTTATTAAGCCAATTAAATAAGCCTATTTAATAAGCCTATTTAATAAGTCTATTTAATAAGCCTATTTAATAAGCCTATTTAATAAGCCTATTAATTAAGCCTATTTAATGAGCCTATTTAAAAAGCCTATTTATTGAACCTATTTAATAAGTCTATTTAATAAGCCTGTTTAATAAGCCTATTTAATAAGTATTTAATGAGCCTATTTAATAAGCCTAAGTTGCTGAATAAGCCTATTTATTAAGCCTAAGTTGCTGAAATAAGCCTATTTAATAAGCCTAAGTTGCTGAAATAAGGCTATTTAATAAGTCTAAGTTGCTGAAATAAGCCTATTTAATAAGCCTATGTTGCTGAAATAAGTATATTTAATAAGCATAAGTTGCTGAAATAAGCCTATTTAATAAGTCTAAGTTGCTGAAATAAGGCTATTTAATAAGTCTAAGTTGCTGAAATGAGCCTATTTAATCAGCATAAGTTGCTGAAATAAGCCTATTTAATAAGCCCTAGTTGCTGAAATAAGCATATTTAATAAGGCTATTTAATAAGCTAAGTTGCTGAAATAAGCCTATTTAATAAGCCTAAGTTGCTGAAATAAGCCTATTTAATAAGTCTAAGTTGCTGAAATAAGGCTATTTAATAAGCTTAAGTTGCTGAAATGAGCCTATTTAATAAGCCTAAGTTGCTGAAATAAGGATATTTAATAAGTCTAAGTCGCTGAAATAAGCCTATTTAATAAGCCTAAGTTGCTAAAATAAGCCTATTTAATGAGGCTATTTAATAAGTCTATTTAATAAGCCTATTTAATAAGCCTATTTAATAAGCCTATTTAATAAGCCTATTTAATAAGTCTATTTAATAAGTCTATTTAATAAGCCTATTTAAAGAGTATTCAATGAGCCTATTTATTAAGCCTATTTATTGAGCCTATTTAATAAGCCTATTTATTAAGCCTATTTATTAAGCCTATTTATTGAGCCTATTTAATAAGCATATTTATTAAGCCTATTTAATACGCCTATTTAATAAGTCTATTTAATAAGCCTATTTAATAAGCCTATTTAATAAGCCTATTTAATACGCCTATTTATTGAGCCTATTTAATAAGTCTATTTAATACGCCTATTTAATAAGCCTATTTAATAAGTATTTAATGAGCCTATTTAATCAGTCTATTTAATAAGCCTATTTAATAGGCCTATTTAATAAGTCTAAGTTGCTGAAATAAGCCTATTTAATAAGCCTAAGTTGCTGAAAAGCCGATTTCATAAGCCTAAGTTGCTGAAGTAAGCCTTTTTAATAAGTCTAAGTTGCTGAAATAAGCCTATTTAATAAGCCTAAGTTGCTAAAATAAGCCTATTTAATGAGGCTGTTTAATAAGTCTATTTAATAAGCCTATTTAATAAGCCTATTTAATGAGCCTATTTAAAAAGCCTATTTAATAAGTCTATTTAATAAGCCTATTTAATAAGGCCAATTTATTGAGCCTATTTAATAAGCCTATTTATTAAGCCAATTAAATAAGCCTATTTAATAAGCCTATTTAATAAGTCTATTTAATAAGCCTATTTAATAAGCCTATTTAATAAGCCTATTAATTAAGCCTATTTAATGAGCCTATTTAATAAGCCTATTTATTGAACCTATTTAATAAGTCTATTTAATAAGCCTGTTTAATAAGCCTATTTAATAAGTATTTAATGAGCCTATTTAATAAGCCTAAGTTGCTGAATAAGCCTATTTAATAAGCCTAAGTTGCTGAAATAAGCCTATTTAATAAGCCTATGTTGCTGAAATAAGTATATTTAATAAGCATAAGTTGCTGAAATAAGCCTATTTAATAAGTCTAAGTTGCTGAAATAAGGCTATTTAATAAGTCTAAGTTGCTGAAATGAGCCTATTTAATCAGCATAAGTTGCTGAAATAAGCCTATTTAATAAGCCCTAGTTGCTGAAATAAGCCTATTTAATAAGGCTATTTAATAAGCCTAAGTTGCTGAAATAAGCCTATTTAATAAGTCTAAGTTGCTGAAATAAGCCTATTTAATAAGTCTAAGTTGCTGAAATAAGGCTATTTAATAAGCTTAAGTTGCTGAAATGAGCCTATTTAATAAGCCTAAGTTGCTGAAATAAGGATATTTAATAAGTCTAAGTCGCTGAAATAAGCCTATTTAATAAGCCTAAGTTGCTAAAATAAGCCTATTTAATGAGGCTATTTAATAAGTCTATTTAATAAGCCTATTTAATAAGCCTATTTAATAAGCCTATTTAATAAGCCTATTTAATAAGTCTATTTAATAAGTCTATTTAATAAGCCTATTTAAAGAGTATTCAATGAGCCTATTTATTAAGCCTATTTATTGAGCCTATTTAATAAGCCTATTTATTAAGCCTATTTATTAAGCCTATTTATTGAGCCTATTTAATAAGCCTATTTATTAAGCCTATTTAATACGCCTATTTAATAAGTCTATTTAATAAGCCTATTTAATAAGCCTATTTAATAAGCCTATTTAATATGCCTATTTATTGAGCCTATTTAATAAGTCTATTTAATACGCCTATTTAATAAGCCTATTTAATAAGTATTTAATGAGCCTATTTAATCAGTCTATTTAATAAGCCTATTTAATAGGCCTATTTAATAAGTCTAAGTTGCTGAAATAAGCCTATTTAATAAGCCTAAGTTGCTGAAAAGCCTATTTCATAAGCCTAAGTTGCTGAAATAAGCCTTTTTAATAAGTCTAAGTTGCTGAAATAAGCCTATTTAATAAGCCTAAGTTGCTAAAATAAGCCTATTTAATGAGGCTGTTTAATAAGTCTATTTAATAAGCCTATTTAATAAGCCTATTTAATGAGCCTATTTAAAAAGCCTATTTAATAAGTCTATTTAATAAGCCTATTTAATAAGGCCAATTTATTGAGCCTATTTAATAAGCCTATTTATTAAGCCAATTAAATAAGCCTATTTAATAAGCCTATTTAATAAGTCTATTTAATAAGCCTATTTAATAAACCTATTTAATAAGCCTATTAATTAAGCCTATTTAATGAGCCTATTTAATAAGCCTATTTATTGAACCTATTTAATAAGTCTATTTAATAAGCCTGTTTAATAAGCCTATTTAATAAGTATTTAATGAGCCTATTTAATAAGCCTAAGTTGCTGAATAAGCCTATTTAATAAGCCTAAGTTGCTGAAATAAGCCTATTTAATAAGCCTATGTTGCTGAAATAAGTATATTTAATAAGCATAAGTTGCTGAAATAAGCCTATTTAATAAGTCTAAGTTGCTGAAATAAGGCTATTTAATAAGTCTAAGTTGCTGAAATGAGCCTATTTAATCAGCATAAGTTGCTGAAATAAGCCTATTTAATAAGCCCTAGTTGCTGAAATAAGCCTATTTAATAAGGCTATTTAATAAGCCTAAGTTGCTGAAATAAGCCTATTTAATAAGTCTAAGTTGCTGAAATAAGCCTATTTAATAAGTCTAAGTTGCTGAAATAAGGCTATTTAATAAGCTTAAGTTGCTGAAATGAGCCTATTTAATAAGCCTAAGTTGCTGAAATAAGGATATTTAATAAGTCTAAGTCGCTGAAATAAGCCTATTTAATAAGCCTAAGTTGCTAAAATAAGCCTATTTAATGAGGCTATTTAATAAGTCTATTTAATAAGCCTATTTAATAAGCCTATTTAATAAGCCTATTTAATAAGCCTATTTAATAAGTCTATTTAATAAGTCTATTTAATAAGACTATTTAAAGAGTATTCAATGAGCCTATTTATTAAGCCTATTTATTGAGCCTATTTAATAAGCCTATTTATTAAGCCTATTTATTAAGCCTATTTATTGAGCCTATTTAATAAGCCTATTTATTAAGCCTATGTAATACGCCTATTTAATAAGTCTATTTAATAAGCCTATTTAATAAGCCTATTTAATACGCCTATTTATTGAGCCTATTTAATAAGTCTATTTAATACGCCTATTTAATAAGCCTATTTAATAAGTATTTAATGAGCATATTTAATCAGTCTATTTAATAAGCCTATTTAATAGGCCTATTTAATAAGTCTAAGTTGCTGAAATAAGCCTATTTAATAAGCCTAAGTTGCTGAAAAGCCTATTTCATAAGCCTAAGTTGCTGAAATAAGCCTTTTTAATAAGTCTAAGTTGCTGAAATAAGCCTATTTAATAAGCCTAAGTTGCTAAAATAAGCCTATTTAATGAGGCTGTTTAATAAGTCTATTTAATAAGCCTATTTAATAAGCCTATTTAATGAGCCTATTTAAAAAGCCTATTTAATAAGTCTATTTAATAAGCCTATTTAATAAGTATTTAACGAGCCTATTTAATAAGCCTATTTATTGAGCCTATTTAATAAGCCTATTTATTAAGCCAATTAAATAAGCCTATTTAATAAGCCTATTTAATAAGTCTATTTAATAAGCCTATTTAATAAGCCTATTTAATAAGCCTATTAATTAAGCCTATTTAATGAGCCTATTTAATAAGCCTATTTATTGAACCTATTTAATAAGTCTATTTAATAAGACTGTTTAATAAGCCTATTTAATAAGTATTTAATGAGCCTATTTAATAAGCCTAAGTTGCTGAATAAGCCTATTTAATAAGCCTAAGTTGCTGAAATAAGCCTATTTAATAAGCCTATTTAATAAGCCTAAGTTGCTGAATAGGCCTATTTAATAAGCCTAATTTGCTGAAATAAGCCTATTTAATAAATCTCAGTTGCTGAAATAAGGCTATTTAATAAGCCTAAGTTGCTGAAATAAGCCTATTTAATAAGCCTAAGTTGCTGAAATAAGGCTATTTAATAAGTCTAAGTTGCTGAAATAAGCCTATTTAATAAGTCTAAGTTGCTGAAATAAGGCAATTTAATAAGTCTAAGTTGCTGAAATAAGCCTATTTAATCAGCATAAGTTGCTGAAATAAGCCTATTTAATAAGCCCAAGTTGCTTAAATAAGCCTATTTAATAAGGCTATTTAATAAGCCTAAGTTGCTGAAATAAGCCTATTTAATAAGCCTAAGTTGCTGAAATAAGCCTATTTAATAGGCCTATCTAATAAGTCTAAGTTGCAGAAATAAGCATATTTCATAAGCTTAAGTTGCTAAAATAAGCATATTTAATGAGGCTGTTTAATAAGTCTATTTAATAAGCCTATTTAATAAGCCTATTTAATGAGCCTATTTAAAAAGCCTATTTAATAATTCTATTTAATAAGTCTATTTAATAAGCCTATTTAATAAGTATTTAACGAGCCTATTTAATACGCCTATTTATTGAGGATATTTAATAAGCCTATTTATTAAGCCAATTAAATAAGCCTATTTAATAAGCCTATTTAATAAGTCTATTTAATAAGCCTATTTAATAAGCCTATTTAATAAGCCTATTAATTAAGCCTATTTAATGAGCCTATTTAATAAGCCTATTTATTGAACCTATTTAATAAGTCTATTTAATAAGCCTGTTTAATAAGCCGATTTAATAAGTATTTAATGAGCCTATTTAATAAGCGTAAGTTGCTGAATAAGCCTATTTAATAAGCCTAAGTTGCTGAAATAAGCCTATTTAATAAGCCTTTTTAATAAGCCTAAGTTGCTGAAATAAGCCTATTTAATAAGCCTAAGTTGCTGAAATAAGGCTATTTAATAAGTCTAAGTTGCTGAAATAAGCCTATTTAATAAGCCTATGTTGCTGAAATAAGTATATTTAATAAGCATAAGTTGCTGAAATAAGCCTATTTAATAAGTCTAAGTTGCTGAAATAAGGCTATTTAATAAGTCTAAGTTGCTGAAATGTGCCTATTTAATCAGCGTAAGTTGCTGAAATAAGCCTATTTAATAAGCCCTAGTTGCTGAAATAAGCCTATTTAATAAGGCTATTTAATAAGCCTAAGTTGCTGAAATAAGCCTATTTAAAAAGTCTAAGTTGCTGAAATAAGCCTATTTAATAAGCCTAAGTTGCTGAAATAAGCCTATTTAATAAGTCTAAGTTGCTGAAATAAGCCTATTTAATAAGCCTAAGTTGCTGAAAAGCCTATTTCATAAGCCTAAGTTGCTGAAATAAGCCTTTTTTAATAAGTCTAAGTTGCTGAAATAAGCCTATTTAATAAGCCTAAGTTGCTAAAATAAGCCTATTTAATGAGGCTGTTTAATAAGTCTATTTAATAAGCCTATTTAATAAGCCTATTTAATGAGCCTATTTAACGAGCCTATTTAATAAGCCTATTTATTGAGCCTATTTAATAAGCCTATTTATTAAGCCAATTAAATAAGCCTATTTAATAAGCCTATTTAATAAGTCTATTTAATAAGCCTATTTAATAATCCTATTTAATAAGCCTATTAATTAAGCCTATTTAATGAGCATATTTAATAAGCCTATTTATTTAACCTATTTAATAAGTCTATTTAATAAGCCTGTTTAATAAGCCTATTTAATAAGTATTTAATGAGCCTATTTAATAAGCCTAAGTTGCTGAATAAGCCTATTTAATAAGCCTAAGTTGCTGAAATAAGCCTATTTAATAAGCCTATTTAATAAGCCTAAGTTGCTGAAATAAGCCTATTTAATAAGCCTAAGTTGCTGAAATAAGGCTATTTAATAAGTCTAAGTTGCTGAAATAAGCCTATTTAATAAGCCTATGTTGCTGAAATAAGTATATTTAATAAGCATAAGTTGCTGAAATAAGCCTATTTAATAAGTCTAAGTTGCTGAAATAAGGCTATTTAATAAGTCTAAGTTGCTGAAATGAGCCTATTTAATCAGCGTAAGTTGCTGAAATAAGCCTATTTAATAAGCCCTAGTTGCTGAAATAAGCCTATTTAATAAGGCTATTTAATAAGCCTAAGTTGGTGAAATAAGCCTATTTAATAAGTCTAAGTTGCTGAAATAAGGCTATTTAATAAGTCTAAGTTGCTGAAATAAGCCTATTTAATAAGCCTAAGTTGCTGAAATAAGCCTATTTAATAAGTCTAAGTTGCTGAAATAAGGCTATTTAATAAGCTTAAGTTGCTGAAATGAGCCTATTTAATAAGCCTAAGTTGCTGAAATAAGGATATTTAATAAGTCTAAGTCGCTGAAATAAGCCAATTTAATAAGCCTAAGTTGCTAAAATAAGCCTATTTAATGAGACTATTTAATAAGCCTATTTAATAAGCCTATTTAATAAGTCTATTTAATAAGTCTATTTAATAAGCCTATTTAAAGAGTATTCAATGAGCCTATTTATTAAGCCTATTTATTGAGCCTATTTAATAAGCCTATTTAATAAGTCTATTTAATAAGTCTATTTAATAAGCCTATTTAAAGAGTATTCAATGAGCCTATTTATTAAGCCTATTTATTGAGCCTATTTAATAAGCCTATTTATTAAGCCTATTTATTAAGCCTATTTATTGAGCTTATTTAATAAGCCTATTTATTAAGCCTATTTAATACGCCTATTTAATAAGTCTATTTAATAAGCCTATTTAATAAGCCTATTTAATAAGCCTATTTAATACGCCTATTTATTGAGCCTATTTAATAAGTCTATTTAATACACCTATTTAATAAGCCTATTTAATAAGTATTTAATGAGCCTATTTAATCAGTCTATTTAATAAGCCTATTTAATAGGCCTATTTAATAAGTCTAAGTTGCTGAAATAAGCCTATTTAATAAGCCTAAGTTGCTGAAAAGCCTATTTCATAAGCCTAAGTTGCTGAAATAAGCCTTTTTAATAAGTCTAAGTTGCTGAAATAAGCCTATTTAATAAGCCTAAGTTGCTAAAATAAGCCTATTTAATGAGGCTGTTTAATAAGTCTATTTAATAAGCCTATTTAATAAGCCTATTTAATGAGCCTATTTAAAAAGCCTATTTAATAAGTCTATTTAATAAGCCTATTTAATACGTATTTAACGAGCCTATTTAATAAGCCTATTTATTGAGCCTATTTAATAAGCCTATTTATTAAGCCAATTAAATAAGCCTATTTAATAAGCCTATTTAATAAGTCTATTTAATAAGCCTATTTAATAAGCCTATTTAATAAGCCTATTAATTAAGCCTATTTAATGAGCCTATTTAATAAGCCTATTTATTGAACCTATTTAATAAGTCTATTTAATAAGCTTGTTTAATAAGCCTATTTAGTAAGTATTTAATGAGCCTATTTAATAAGCCTAAGTTTCTGAATAAGCCTATTTAATATGCCTAAGTTGCTGAAATAAGCCTATTTAATACGCCTATGTTGCTGAAATAAGTATATTTAATAAGCATAAGTTGCTGAAATAAGCCTATTTAATAAGTCTAAGTTGCTGAAATAAGGCTATTTAATAAGTCTAAGTTGCTGAAATGAGCCTATTTAATCAGCATAAGTTGCTGAAATAAGCCTATTTAATAAGCCCTAGTTGCTGAAATAAGCCTATTTAATAAGGCTATTTAATAAGCCTAAGTTGCTGAAATAAGCCTATTTAATAAGTCTAAGTTGCTGAAATAAGCCTATTTAATAAGTCTAAGTTGCTGAAATAAGGCTATTTAATAAGCTTAAGTTGCTGAAATGTGCCTATTTAATAAGCCTAAGTTGCTGAAATAAGGATATTTAATAAGTCTAAGTCGCTGAAATAAGCCTATTTAATAAGCCTAAGTTGCTAAAATAAGCCTATTTAATGAGGCTATTTAATAAGTCTATTTAATAAGCCTATTTATTAAGCCTATTTAATAAGCCTATTTAATAAGCCTATTTAATAAGTCTATTTAATAAGTCTATTTAATAAGCCTATTTAAAGAGTATTCAATGAGCCTATTTATTAAGCCTATTTATTGAGCCTATTTAATAAGCCTATTTATTAAGCCTATTTATTAAGCCTATTTATTGATCCTATTTAATAAGCCTATTTATTAAGCCTATTTAATACGCCTATTTAATAAGTCTATTTAATAAGCCTATTTAATAAGCCTATTTAATAAGCCTATTTAATACGCCTATTTATTGAGCCTATTTAATAAGTCTAATTAATACGCCTATTTAATAAGCCTATTTAATAAGTATTTAATGAGCATATTTAATCAGTCTATTTAATAAGCCTATTTAATAGGCCTATTTAATAAGTCTAAGTTGCTGAAATAAGCCTATTTAATAAGCCTAAGTTGCTGAAAAGCCTATTTCATAAGCCTAAGTTGCTGAAATAAGCCTTTTTAATAAGTCTAAGTTGCTGAAATATGCCTATTTAATAAGCCTAAGTTGCTAAAATAAGCCTATTTAATGAGGCTGTTTAATAAGTCTATTTAATAAGCCTATTTAATAAGCCTATTTAATGAGCCTATTTAAAAAGCCTATTTAATAAGTCTATTTAATAAGCCTATTTAATAAGTATTTAACGAGCCTATTTAATAAGCCTATTTATTGAGCCTATTTAATAAGCCTATTTATTAAGCCAATTAAATAAGCCTATTTAATAAGCCTATTTAATAAGTCTATTTAATAAGCCTATTTAATAAGCCTATTTAATAAGCCTATTAATTAAGCCTATTTAATGAGCCTATTTAATAAGCCTATTTATTGAACCTATTTAATAAGTCTATTTAATAAGACTGTTTAATAAGCCTATTTAATAAGTATTTAATGAGCCTATTTAATAAGCCTAAGTTGCTGAATAAGCCTATTTAATAAGCCTAAGTTGCTGAAATAAGCCTATTTAATAAGCCTATTTAATAAGCCTAAGTTGCTGAATAGGCCTATTTAATAAGCCTAATTTGCTGAAATAAGCCTATTTAATAAATCTCAGTTGCTGAAATAAGGCTATTTAATAAGCCTAAGTTGCTGAAATAAGCCTATTTAATAAGCCTAAGTTGCTGAAATAAGGCTATTTAATAAGTCTAAGTTGCTGAAATAAGCCTATTTAATAAGTCTAAGTTGCTGAAATAAGGCAATTTAATAAGTCTAAGTTGCTGAAATAAGCCTATTTAATCAGCATAAGTTGCTGAAATAAGCCTATTTAATAAGCCCAAGTTGCTTAAATAAGCCTATTTAATAAGGCTATTTAATAAGCCTAAGTTGCTGAAATAAGCCTATTTAATAAGCCTAAGTTGCTGAAATAAGCCTATTTAATAGGCCTATCTAATAAGTCTAAGTTGCAGAAATAAGCATATTTCATAAGCTTAAGTTGCTAAAATAAGCATATTTAATGAGGCTGTTTAATAAGTCTATTTAATAAGCCTATTTAATAAGCCTATTTAATGAGCCTATTTAAAAAGCCTATTTAATAATTCTATTTAATAAGTCTATTTAATAAGCCTATTTAATAAGTATTTAACGAGCCTATTTAATACGCCTATTTATTGAGGATATTTAATAAGCCTATTTATTAAGCCAATTAAATAAGCCTATTTAATAAGCCTATTTAATAAGTCTATTTAATAAGCCTATTTAATAAGCCTATTTAATAAGCCTATTAATTAAGCCTATTTAATGAGCCTATTTAATAAGCCTATTTATTGAACCTATTTAATAAGTCTATTTAATAAGCCTGTTTAATAAGCCGATTTAATAAGTATTTAATGAGCCTATTTAATAAGCGTAAGTTGCTGAATAAGCCTATTTAATAAGCCTAAGTTGCTGAAATAAGCCTATTTAATAAGCCTATTTAATAAGCCTAAGTTGCTGAAATAAGCCTATTTAATAAGCCTAAGTTGCTGAAATAAGGCTATTTAATAAGTCTAAGTTGCTGAAATAAGCCTATTTAATAAGCCTATGTTGCTGAAATAAGTATATTTAATAAGCATAAGTTGCTGAAATAAGCCTATTTAATAAGTCTAAGTTGCTGAAATAAGGCTATTTAATAAGTCTAAGTTGCTGAAATGTGCCTATTTAATCAGCGTAAGTTGCTGAAATAAGCCTATTTAATAAGCCCTAGTTGCTGAAATAAGCCTATTTAATAAGGCTATTTAATAAGCCTAAGTTGCTGAAATAAGCCTATTTAAAAAGTCTAAGTTGCTGAAATAAGCCTATTTAATAAGCCTAAGTTGCTGAAATAAGCCTATTTAATAAGTCTAAGTTGCTGAAATAAGCCTATTTAATAAGCCTAAGTTGCTGAAAAGCCTATTTCATAAGCCTAAGTTGCTGAAATAAGCCTTTTTTAATAAGTCTAAGTTGCTGAAATAAGCCTATTTAATAAGCCTAAGTTGCTAAAATAAGCCTATTTAATGAGGCTGTTTAATAAGTCTATTTAATAAGCCTATTTAATAAGCCTATTTAATGAGCCTATTTAACGAGCCTATTTAATAAGCCTATTTATTGAGCCTATTTAATAAGCCTATTTATTAAGCCAATTAAATAAGCCTATTTAATAAGCCTATTTAATAAGTCTATTTAATAAGCCTATTTAATAATCCTATTTAATAAGCCTATTAATTAAGCCTATTTAATGAGCCTATTTAATAAGCCTATTTATTTAACCTATTTAATAAGTCTATTTAATAAGCCTGTTTAATAAGCCTATTTAATAAGTATTTAATGAGCCTATTTAATAAGCCTAAGTTGCTGAATAAGCCTATTTAATAAGCCTAAGTTGCTGAAATAAGCCTATTTAATAAGCCTATTTAATAAGCCTAAGTTGCTGAAATAAGCCTATTTAATAAGCCTAAGTTGCTGAAATAAGGCTATTTAATAAGTCTAAGTTGCTGAAATAAGCCTATTTAATAAGCCTATGTTGCTGAAATAAGTATATTTAATAAGCATAAGTTGCTGAAATAAGCCTATTTAATAAGTCTAAGTTGCTGAAATAAGCCTATTTAATAAATCTCAGGGGGACATTGTGCTGGTTGCCATGTTGTATAGGTGACTTCCAAGTCAGCCATATTGCATGGGGGACATTGTGCTGGTTGCCATGTTGTATAGGTGACTTCCAAGTGAGCCATATTGCATGGGGGACATTGTGATCGTTGCCATGTTGTATAGGTGACTTCCAAGTGAGCCATATTGCTTGGGGGACATTGTGCTGGTTGTGTTGTATAGGTGACTTCCAAGTCAGCCATATTGCATGGGGGACATTGTGCTGGTTGTATTGTATAGGTGACTTCCAAGTCAGCCATATTGCATGGGGGACATTGTGCTGGTTGTCTTGTATAGGTGACTTCCAATTAAGCCATATTGCATGGGGGACATTGTGCTGGTGGCCATGTTCTATAGGTGACTTCCAAGTCAGCCATATTGCTTGGGGGACATTGTGCTGGTTGTATTGTATAGGTGACTTCCAAGTCAGCCATATTGCATGGGGGACATTGTGCTGGTTGTGTTGTATAGGTGACTTCCAAGTCAGCCATATTGCATGGGGGACATTGTGCTGGTTGTATTGTATAGGTGACTTCCAAGTCAGCCATATTGCATGGGGGACATTGTGCTGGTTGTATTGTATAGGTGACTTCCAAGTCAGCCGTGTTGCATGGGGGACATTGTGCTTGTGGCCATGTTCTATAGGTGACATCCAAGTCAGCCATATTGCATGGGGGACATTGTGCTGGTTGCCATGTTGTATAGGTGACTTCCAAGTCAGCCATATTGCATGGGGGACATTGTACTGGTTGTCTTGTATAGGTGACTTCCAAGTCAGCCGTGTTGCATTGGGGACATTGTGCTGGTGGCCATGTTCTATAGGTGACTTCCAAGTCAGCCATATTGCATGGGGGACCTTGTGCTGGTTGCCATGTTGTATAGGTGACTTCCAAGGCAGCCATATTGCATGGGGGACATTGTGCTGGTTGCCATGTTGTATAGGTGACTTCCAAGTGAGCCATATTGCTTGGGGGACATTGTGCTGGTTGTGTTGTATAGGTGACTTCCAAGTCAGCCATATTACATGGGGGACATTGTGCTGGTTGTGTTGTATAGGTGACTTCGAAGTCAGCCATATAGCATGGGGGACATTGTGCTGGTTGTATTGTATAGGTGACTTCCAAGTCAGCCATATTGCATGGGGGACATTGTGCTGGTTGTATTGTATAGGTGACTTCCAAGTCAGCCATATTGCATGGGGGACATTGTGCTGGTTGCCATGTCCTATAGGTGACTTCCAAGTCAGCCATATTGCATGGGGGACATTGTGCTGGTTGTTTTGTATAGGTGACTTCCAAGTCAGCCATATTGCTTGGGGGACATTGTGCTGGTTGCCATGTTCTATAGGTGACTTACAAGTCAGCCATATTGCTTGGGGGACATTGTGCTGGTTGCCATGTTGTATAGGTGACTTCCAAGTCAGCCATATTGCATGGGGGACATTGTGCTGGTGGCCATGTTCTATAGGTGACTTCCAAGTCAGCCATATTGCATGGGGGACATTGTGCTGGTTGCCATGTTGTATAGGTGACTTCCAAGTTAGCCATATTGCTTGGGGGACATTGTGCTGGTTGCCATGTTGTATAGGTGACTTCCAAGTCAGCCATATTGCATGGGGGACATTGTGCTGGTTGCCATGTTGTATAGGTGACTTCCAAGTGAGCCATATTGCATGGGGGACATTGTGATCGTTGCCATGTTGTATAGGTGACTTCCAAGTGAGCCATATTGCTTGGGGGACATTGTGCTGGTTGTGTTGTATAGGTGACTTCCAAGTCAGCCATATTGCATGGGGGACATTGTGCTGGTTGTATTGTATAGGTGACTTCCAAGTCAGCCATATTGCATGGGGGACATTGTGCTGGTTGTCTTGTATAGGTGACTTCCAATTAAGCCATATTGCATGGGGGACATTGTGCTGGTGGCCATGTTCTATAGGTGACTTCCAAGTCAGCCATATTGCTTGGGGGACATTGTGCTGGTTGTATTGTATAGGTGACTTCCAAGTCAGCCATATTGCATGGGGGACATTGTGCTGGTTGTGTTGTATAGGTGACTTCCAAGTCAGCCATATTGCATGGGGGACATTGTGCTGGTTGTATTGTATAGGTGACTTCCAAGTCAGCCATATTGCATGGGGGACATTGTGCTGGTTGTATTGTATAGGTGACTTCCAAGTCAGCCGTGTTGCATGGGGGACATTGTGCTTGTGGCCATGTTCTATAGGTGACATCCAAGTCAGCCATATTGCATGGGGGACATTGTGCTGGTTGCCATGTTGTATAGGTGACTTCCAAGTCAGCCATATTGCATGGGGGACATTGTACTGGTTGTCTTGTATAGGTGACTTCCAAGTCAGCCGTGTTGCATTGGGGACATTGTGCTGGTGGCCATGTTCTATAGGTGACTTCCAAGTCAGCCATATTGCATGGGGGACCTTGTGCTGGTTGCCATGTTGTATAGGTGACTTCCAAGGCAGCCATATTGCATGGGGGACATTGTGCTGGTTGCCATGTTGTATAGGTGACTTCCAAGTCAGCCATATTGCATGGGGGACATTATGCTGGTTGTGTTGTATTGGTGACTTTCAAGTCAGCCATATTGAATGGGGGACATTGTGCTGGTTGCCATGTCCTATAGGTGACTTCCAAGTCAGCCATATTGCATGGGGGACATTGTGCTGGTTGTCTTGTATAGGTGACGTCCAAGTCAGCCATATTGCTTGGGGGACATTGTGCTGGTTGCCATGTTCTATAGGTGACTTCCAAGTCAGCCATTTTGCTTGGGGGACATTGTGCTGGTTGTGTTGTATAGGTGACTTCCAAGTCAGCCATATTGCATGGGGGACATTGTGCTGGTTGTCTTGTATAGGTGACTTCCAATTCAGCCATATTGCATGGGGGACATTGTGCTGGTGGCCATGTTCTATAGGTGACTTCCAAGTCAGCCATATTGCTTGGGGGACATTGTGATGGTTGTATTGTATAGGTGACTTCCAAGTCAGCCATATTGCATGGGGGACATTGTGCTGGTTGTGTTGTATAGGTGACTTCCAAGTCAGCCATATTGCATGGGGGACATTGTGCTGGTTGTATTGTATAGGTGACTTCCAAGTCAGCCATATTGCATGGGGGACATTGTGCTGGTTGTATTGTATAGGTGACTTCCAAGTCAGCCATATTGCATGGGGGTCATTGTGCTGGTTGCCATGTTCTATAGGTGACTTCCAAGTCAGCCATATTGCATGGGGGACATTGTGCTGGTGGCCATGTTCTATAGGTGACTTCCAAGTTAGCCATATTGCATGGGGGACATTGTGCTGGTTGTATTGTATAGGTGACTTCAAAGTCAGCCATATTGCATGGGGGACATTGTGCTGGTTGCCATGTCCTATAGGTGACTTCCAAGTCAGCCATATTGCATGGGGGACATTGTGCTGGTTGTCTTGTATAGGTGACTTCCAAGTCAGCCATATTGCTTGGGGGACATTGTGCTGGTTGCCATGTTCTATAGGTGACTTCCAAGTCAGCCATATTGCTTGGGGGACATTGTGCTGGTTGCCATGTTGTATAGGTGACTTCCAAGTCAGCCATATTGCATGGGGGACATTGGGCTGGTGGCCATGTTCTATAGGTGACTTCCAAGTCAGCCATATTGCATGGGGGACATTGTGCTGGTTACCATGTTGTATAGGTGACTTCCAAGTTAGCCATATTGCTTGGGGGACATTGTGCTGGTTGCCATGTTGTATAGGTGACTTCCAAGTCAGCCATATTGCATGGGGGACATTGTGCTGGTTGCCATGTTGTATAGGTGACTTCCAAGTGAGCCATATTGCTTGGGGGACATTGTGCTGGTTCTGTTGTATAGGTGACTTCCAAGTCAGCCATATTACATGGGGGACATTGTGCTGGTTGTGTTGTATAGGTGACTTCCAAGTCAGCCATATTGCATGGGGGACATTGTGCTGGTTGTGTTGTATAGGTGACTTCCAAGTCAGCCATATTGCATGGGGGACATTGTGCTGGTTGTATTGTATAGGTGACTTCCAAGTCAGCCATATTGCATGGGGGACATTGTGCTGGTTGTATTGTATAGGTGACTTCCAAGTCAGCCGTGTTGCATGGGGGACATTGTGCTGGTGGCCATGTTCTATAGGTGACATCCAAGTCAGCCATATTGCATAGGGGACATTGTGCTGGTTGCCATGTTGTATAGGTGACTTCCAAGTCAGCCATATTGCATGGGGGACATTGTACTGGTTGTCTTGTATAGGTGACTTCCAAGTCAGCCGTGTTGCATTGGGGACATTGTGCTGGTGGCCATGTTCTATAGGTGACTTCCAAGTCAGCCATATTACATGGGGGACATTGTGCTGGTTGCCATGTTGTATAGGTGACTTCCAAGTCAGCCATATTGCATGGGGGACATTGTGCTGGTTGCCATGTTGTATAGGTGACTTCCAAGTCAGCCATATTGCATGGGGGACATTGTGCTGGTTGTGTTGTATAGGTGACTTCCAAGTCAGCCATATTGCATGGGGGACATTGTGCTGGTTGTATTGTATAGGTGACTTCCAAGTCAGCCATATTGCATGGGGGACATTGTGCTGGTTGTATTGTATAGGTGACTTCCAAGTCAGCCATATTGCATGGGGGACATTGTGCTGGTTGTATTGTATAGGTGACTTCCAAGTCAGCCATATTGCATGGGGGACATTGTGCTGGTTGCCATGTCCTATAGGTGACTTCCAAGTCAGCCATATTGCATGGGGGACATTGTGCTGGTTGTCTTGTATAGGTGACTTCCAAGTCAGCCATATTGCTTGGGGGACATTGTGCTGGTTGCCATGTTCTATAGGTGACTTCTAAGTCAGCCATATTGCATGGGGGACATTGTGTTGGTTGTGTTGTATAGGTGACTTCCAAGTCAGCCATATTGCATGGGGGACATTGTGCTGGTGGCCATGTTCTATAGGTGACTTCCAAGTCAGCCATATTGCATGGGGGACATTGTGCTGGTGGCCATGTTCTATAGGTGACTTCCAAGTCAGCCATATTGCATGGGGGACATTGTACTGGTTGTCTTGTATAGGTGACTTCCAAGTCAGCCGTGTTGCATTGGGGACATTGTGCTGGTGGCCATGTTCTATAGGTGACTTCCAAGTCAGCCATATTGCATGGGGGACCTTGTGCTGGTTGCCATGTTGTATAGGTGACTTCCAAGGCTGCCATATTGCATGGGGGACATTGTGCTGGTTGCCATGTTGTATAGGTGACTTCCAAGTCAGCCATATTGCATGGGGGACATTATGCTGGTTGTGTTGTATTGGTGACTTTCAAGTCAGCCATATTGCATGGGGGACATTGTGCTGGTTGCCATGTCCTATAGGTGACTTCCAAGTCAGCCATATTGCATGGGGGACATTGTGCTGGTTGTCTTGTATAGGTGACGTCCAAGTCAGCCATATTGCTTGGGGGACATTGTGCTGGTTGCCATGTTCTATAGGTGACTTCCAAGTCAGCCATTTTGCTTGGGGGACATTGTGCTGGTTGTGTTGTATAGGTGACTTCCAAGTCAGCCATATTGCATGGGGGACATTGTGCTGGTTGTCTTGTATAGGTGACTTCCAATTCAGCCATATTGCATGGGGGACATTGTGCTGGTGGCCATGTTCTATAGGTGACTTCCAAGTCAGCCATATTGCTTGGGGGACATTGTGCTGGTTGTATTGTATAGGTGACTTCCAAGTCAGCCATATTGCATGGGGGACATTGTGCTGGTTGTGTTGTATAGGTGACTTCCAAGTCAGCCATATTGCATGGGGGACATTGTGCTGGTTGTATTGTATAGGTGACTTCCAAGTCAGCCATATTGCATGGGGGACATTGTGCTGGTTGTATTGTATAGGTGACTTCCAAGTCAGCCATATTGCATGGGGGTCATTGTGCTGGTTGCCATGTTCTATAGGTGACTTCCAAGTCAGCCATATTGCATGGGGGACATTGTGCTGGTGGCCATGTTCTATAGGTGACTTCCAAGTTAGCCATATTGCATGGGGGACATTGTGCTGGTTGTATTGTATAGGTGACTTCAAAGTCAGCCATATTGCATGGGGGACATTGTGCTGGTTGCCATGTCCTATAGGTGACTTCCAAGTCAGCCATATTGCATGGGGGACATTGTGCTGGTTGTCTTGTATAGGTGACTTCCAAGTCAGCCATATTGCTTGGGGGACATTGTGCTGGTTGCCATGTTCTATAGGTGACTTCCAAGTCAGCCATATTCCTTGGGGGACATTGTGCTGGTTGCCATGTTGTATAGGTGACTTCCAAGTTAGCCATATTGCTTGGGGGACATTGTGCTGGTTGCCATGTTGTATAGGTGACTTCCAAGTCAGCCATATTGCATGGGGGACATTGTGCTGGTTGCCATGTTGTATAGGTGACTTCCAAGTGAGCCATATTGCTTGGGGGACATTGTGCTGGTTGTGTTGTATAGGTGACTTCCAAGTCAGCCATATTACATGGGGGACATTGTGCTGGTTGTGTTGTATAGGTGACTTCCAAGTCAGCCATATTGCATGGGGGACATTGTGCTGGTTGTGTTGTATAGGTGACTTCCAAGTCAGCCATATTGCATGGGGGACATTGTGCTGGTTGTATTTTATAGGTGACTTCCAAGTCAGCCATATTGCATGGGGGACATTGTGCTGGTTGTATTGTATAGGTGACTTCCAAGTCAGCCGTGTTGCATGGGGGACATTGTGCTGGTGGCCATGTTCTATAGGTGACATCCAAGTCAGCCATATTGCATAGGGGACATTGTGCTGGTTGCCATGTTGTATAGGTGACTTCCAAGTCAGCCATATTGCATGGGGGACATTGTACTGGTTGTCTTGTATAGGTGACTTCCAAGTCAGCCGTGTTGCATTGGGGACATTGTGCTGGTGGCCATGTTCTATAGGTGACTTCCAAGTCAGCCATATTGCATGGGGGACATTGTGCTGGTTGCCATGTTGTATAGGTGACTTCCAAGTCAGCCATATTGCATGGGGGACATTGTGCTGGTTGCCATGTTGTATAGGTGACTTCCAAGTCAGCCATATTGCATGGGGGACATTGTGCTGGTTGTGTTGTATAGGTGACTTCCAAGTCAGCCATATTGCATGGGGGACATTGTGCTGGTTGTATTGTATAGGTGACTTCCAAGTCAGCCATATTGCATGGGGGACATTGTGCTGGTTGTATTGTATAGGTGACTTCCAAGTCAGCCATATTGCATGGGGGACATTGTGCTGGTTGTATTGTATAGGTGACTTCCAAGTCAGCCATATTGCATGGGGGACATTGTGCTGGTTGCCATGTCCTATAGGTGACTTCCAAGTCAGCCATATTGCATGGGGGACATTGTGCTGGTTGTCTTGTATAGGTGACTTCCAAGTCAGCCATATTGCTTGGGGGACATTGTGCTGGTTGCCATGTTCTATAGGTGACTTCTAAGTCAGCCATATTGCATGGGGGACATTGTGTTGGTTGTGTTGTATAGGTGACTTCCAAGTCAGCCATATTGCATGGGGGACATTGTGCTGGTGGCCATGTTCTATAGGTGACTTCCAAGTCAGCCATATTGCATGGGGGACATTGTGCTGGTGGCCATGTTCTATAGGTGACTTCCAAGTCAGCCATATTGCATGGGGGACATTGTGCTGGTTGTCTTGTATAGGTGACTTCCAAGTCAGCCATATTGCATGGGGGACATTGTGCTGGTGGCCATGTTCTATAGGTGACTTCCAAGTCAGCCATATTGCTTGGGGGATATTGTGCTGGTTGCCATGTTGTATAGGTGACTTCCAAGTCAGCCATATTGCATGGGGGACATTGTGCTGGTTGCCATGTTGTGTCGGTGACTTCCAAGTCAGCCATATTGCATGGGGGACATTGTGCTGGTTGTGTTGTATAGGTGATTTCCAAGTCAGCCATATTGCATGGGGGACATTGTGCTGGTTGTGTTGTATAGGTGACTTCCAAGTCAGCCATATTGCATGGGGGACATTGTGCTGGTTGTATTGTATAGGTGACTTCCAAGTCAGCCATATTGCATGGGGGACATTGTGCTGGTTGCCATGTCCTATAGGTGACTTCCAAGTCAGCCATATTGCATGGGGGACATTGTGCTGGTTGTGTTGTATAGGTGACTTCCAAGTCAGCCATATTGCATGGGGGACATTGTGCTGGTTGTATTGTATAGGTGACTTCCAAGTCAGCCATATTGCATGGGGGACATTGTGCTGGTTGTATTGTATAGGTGACTTCCAAGTCAGCCGTGTTGCATGGGGGACATTGTGCTGGTGGCCATGTTCTATAGGTGACATCCAAGTCAGCCATATTGCATAGGGGACATTGTGCTGGTTGCCATGTTGTATAGGTGACTTCCAAGTCAGCCATATTGCATGGGGGACATTGTACTGGTTGTCTTGTATAGGTGACTTCCAAGTCAGCCGTGTTGCATTGGGGACATTGTGCTGGTGTCCATGTTCTATAGGTGACTTCCAAGTCAGCCATATTGCATGGGGGACATTGTGCTGGTTGCCATGTTGTATAGGTGACTTCCAAGTCAGCCATATTGCATGGGGGACATTGTGCTGGTTGCCATGTTGTATAGGTGACTTCCAAGTCAGCCATATTGCATGGGGGACATTGTGCTGGTTGTGTTGTATAGGTGACTTCCAAGTCAGCCATATTGCATGGGGGACATTGTGCTGGTTGTATTGTATAGGTGACTTCCAAGTCAGCCATATTGCATGGGGGACATTGTGCTGGTTGTATTGTATAGGTGACTTCCAAGTCAGCCATATTGCATGGGGGACATTGTGCTGGTTGTATTGTATAGGTGACTTCCAAGTCAGCCATATTGCATGGGGGACATTGTGCTGGTTGCCATGTCCTATAGGTGACTTCCAAGTCAGCCATATTGCATGGGGGACATTGTGCTAGTTGTCTTGTATAGGTGACTTCCAAGTCAGCCATATTGCTTGGGGGACATTGTGCTGGTTGCCATGTTCTATAGGTGACTTCTAAGTCAGCCATATTGCATGGGGGACATTGTGTTGGTTGTGTTGTATAGGTGACTTCCAAGTCAGCCATATTGCATGGGGGACATTGTGCTGGTGGCCATGTTCTATAGGTGACTTCCAAGTCAGCCATATTGCATGGGGGACATTGTGCTGGTGGCCATGTTCTATAGGTGACTTCCAAGTCAGCCATATTGCATGGGGGACATTGTGCTGGTTGTCTTGTATAGGTGACTTCCAAGTCAGCCATATTGCATGGGGGACATTGTGCTGGTGGCCATGTTCTATAGGTGACTTCCAAGTCAGCCATATTGCTTGGGGGACATTGTGCTGGTTGCCATGTTGTATAGGTGACTTCCAAGTCAGCCATATTGCATGGGGGACATTGTGCTGGTTGCCATGTTGTGTCGGTGACTTCCAAGTCAGCCATATTGCATGGGGGACATTGTGCTGGTTGTATTGTATAGGTGACTTCCAAGTCAGCCATATTGCATGGGGGACATTGTGCTGGTTGTATTGTATAGGTGACTTCCAAGTCAGCCATATTGCATGGGGGACATTGTGCTGGTTGCCATGTCCTATAGGTGACTTCCAAGTCAGCCATATTGCATGGGGGACATTGTGCTGGTTGTCTTGTATAGGTGACTTCCAAGTCAGCCATATTGCTTGGGGGACATTGTGCTGGTTGCCATGTTCTATAGGTGACTTCTAAGTCAGCCATATTGCATGGGGGACATTGTGTTGGTTGTGTTGTATAGGTGACTTCCAAGTCAGCCATATTGCATGGGGGACATTGTGCTGGTGGCCATGTTCTATAGGTGACTTCCAAGTCAGCCATATTGCATGGGGGACATTGTGCTGGTGGCCATGTTCTATAGGTGACTTCCAAGTCAGCCATATTGCATGGGGGACATTGTACTGGTTGTCTTGTATAGGTGACTTCCAAGTCAGCCGTGTTGCATTGGGGACATTGTGCTGGTGGCCATGTTCTATAGGTGACTTCCAAGTCAGCCATATTGCATGGGGGACCTTGTGCTGGTTGCCATGTTGTATAGGTGACTTCCAAGGCAGCCATATTGCATGGGGGACATTGTGCTGGTTGCCATGTTGTATAGGTGACTTCCAAGTCAGCCATATTGCATGGGGGACATTATGCTGGTTGTGTTGTATTGGTGACTTTCAAGTCAGCCATATTGCATGGGGGACATTGTGCTGGTTGCCATGTCCTATAGGTGACTTCCAAGTCAGCCATATTGCATGGGGGACATTGTGCTGGTTGTCTTTTATAGGTGACGTCCAAGTCAGCCATATTGCTTGGGGGACATTGTGCTGGTTGCCATGTTCTATAGGTGACTTCCAAGTCAGCCATTTTGCTTGGGGGACATTGTGCTGGTTGTGTTGTATAGGTGACTTCCAAGTCAGCCATATTGCATGGGGGACATTGTGCTGGTTGTCTTGTATAGGTGACTTCCAATTCAGCCATATTGCATGGGGGACATTGTGCTGGTGGCCATGTTCTATAGGTGACTTCCAAGTCAGCCATATTGCTTGGGGGACATTGTGCTGGTTGTATTGTATAGGTGACTTCCAAGTCAGCCATATTGCATGGGGGACATTGTGCTGGTTGTGTTGTATAGGTGACTTCCAAGTCAGCCATATTGCATGGGGGACATTGTGCTGGTTGTACTGTATAGGTGACTTCCAAGTCAGCCATATTGCATGGGGGACATTGTGCTGGTTGTATTGTATAGGTGACTTCCAAGTCAGCCATATTGCATGGGGGTCATTGTGCTGGTTGCCATGTTCTATAGGTGACTTCCAAGTCAGCCATATTGCATGGGGGACATTGTGCTGGTGGCCATGTTCTATAGGTGACTTCCAAGTTAGCCATATTGCATGGGGGACATTGTGCTGGTTGTATTGTATAGGTGACTTCAAAGTCAGCCATATTGCATGGGGGACATTGTGCTGGTTGCCATGTCCTATAGGTGACTTCCAAGTCAGCCATATTGCATGGGGGACATTGTGCTGGTTGTCTTGTATAGGTGACTTCCAAGTCAGCCATATTGCTTGGGGGACATTGTGCTGGTTGCCATGTTCTATAGGTGACTTCCAAGTCAGCCATATTCCTTGGGGGACATTGTGCTGGTTGCCATGTTGTATAGGTGACTTCCAAGTCAGCCTTATTGCATGGGGGACATTGGGCTGGTGGCCATGTTCTATAGGTGACCTCCAAGTCAGCCATATTGCATGGGGGACATTGTGCTGGTTACCATGTTGTATAGATGACTTCCAAGTTAGCCATATTGCTTGGGGGACATTGTGCTGGTTGCCATGTTGTATAGGTGACTTCCAAGTCAGCCATATTGCATGGGGGACATTGTGCTGGTTGCCATGTTGTATAGGTGACTTCCAAGTGAGCCATATTGCTTGGGGGACATTGTGCTGGTTGTGTTGTATAGGTGACTTCCAAGTCAGCCATATTACATGGGGGACATTGTGCTGGTTGTGTTGTATAGGTGACTTCCAAGTCAGCCATATTGCATGGGGGACATTGTGCTGGTTGTGTTGTATAGGTGACTTCCAAGTCAGCCATATTGCATGGGGGACATTGTGCTGGTTGTATTGTATAGGTGACTTCCAAGTCAGCCATATTGCATGGGGGACATTGTGCTGGTTGTATTGTATAGGTGACTTCCAAGTCAGCCGTGTTGCATGGGGGACATTGTGCTGGTGGCCATGTTCTATAGGTGACATCCAAGTCAGCCATATTGCATAGGGGACATTGTGCTGGTTGCCATGTTGTATAGGTGACTTCCAAGTCAGCCATATTGCATGGGGGACATTGTACTGGTTGTCTTGTATAGGTGACTTCCAAGTCAGCCGTGTTGCATTGGGGACATTGTGCTGGTGGCCATGTTCTATAGGTGACTTCCAAGTCAGCCATATTGCATGGGGGACATTGTGCTGGTTGCCATGTTGTATAGGTGACTTCCAAGTCAGCCATATTGCATGGGGGACATTGTGCTGGTTGCCATGTTGTATAGGTGACTTCCAAGTCAGCCATATTGCATGGGGGACATTGTGCTGGTTGTGTTGTATAGGTGACTTCCAAGTCAGCCATATTGCATGGGGGACATTGTGCTGGTTGTATTGTATAGGTGACTTCCAAGTCAGCCATATTGCATGGGGGACATTGTGCTGGTTGTATTGTATAGGTGACTTCCAAGTCAGCCATATTGCATGGGGGACATTGTGCTGGTTGTATTGTATAGGTGACTTCCAAGTCAGCCATATTGCATGGGGGACATTGTGCTGGTTGCCATGTCCTATAGGTGACTTCCAAGTCAGCCATATTGCATGGGGGACATTGTGCTGGTTGTCTTGTATAGGTGACTTCCAAGTCAGCCATATTGCTTGGGGGACATTGTGCTGGTTGCCATGTTCTATAGATGACTTCTAAGTCAGCCATATTGCATGGGGGACATTGTGTTGGTTGTGTTGTATAGGTGACTTCCAAGTCAGCCATATTGCATGGGGGACATTGTGCTGGTGGCCATGTTCTATAGGTGACTTCCAAGTCAGCCATATTGCATGGGGGACATTGTGCTGGTGGCCATGTTCTATAGGTGACTTCCAAGTCAGCCATATTGCATGGGGGACATTGTGCTGGTTGTCTTGTATAGGTGACTTCCAAGTCAGCCATATTGCATGGGGGACATTGTGCTGGTGGCCATGTTCTATAGGTGACTTCCAAGTCAGCCATATTGCTTGGGGGACATTGTGCTGGTTGCCATGTTGTATAGGTGACTTCCAAGTCAGCCATATTGCATGGGGGACATTGTGCTGGTTGCCATGTTGTGTCGGTTACTTCCAAGTCAGCCATATTGCATGGGGGACATTGTGCTGGTTGTGTTGTATAGGTGATTTCCAAGTCAGCCATATTGCATGGGGGACATTGTGCTGGTTGTGTTGTATAGGTGACTTCCAAGTCAGCCATATTGCATGGGGGACATTGTGCTGGTTGTATTGTATAGGTGACTTCCAAGTCAGCCATATTGCATGGGGGACATTGTGCTGGTTGCCATGTCCTATAGGTGACTTCCAAGTCAGCCATATTGCATGGGGGACATTGTGCTGGTTGTGTTGTATAGGTGACTTCCAAGTCAGCCATATTGCATGGGGGACATTGTGCTGGTTGTATTGTATAGGTGACTTCCAAGTCAGCCATATTGCATGGGGGACATTGTGCTGGTTGTATTGTATAGGTGACTTCCAAGTCAGCCGTGTTGCATGGGGGACATTTTGCTGGTGGCCATGTTCTATAGGTGACATCCAAGTCAGCCATATTGCATAGGGGACATTGTGCTGGTTGCCATGTTGTATAGGTGACTTCCAAGTCAGCCATATTGCATGGGGGACATTGTACTGGTTGTCTTGTATAGGTGACTTCCAAGTCAGCCGTGTTGCATTGGGGACATTGTGCTGGTGGACATGTTCTATAGGTGACTTCCAAGTCAGCCATATTGCATGGGGGACATTGTGCTGTTTGCCATGTTGTATAGGTGACTTCCAAGTCAGCCATATTGCATGGGGGACATTGTGCTGGTTGCCATGTTGTATAGGTGACTTCCAAGTCAGCCATATTGCATGGGGGACATTGTGCTGGTTGTGTTGTATAGGTGACTTCCAAGTCAGCCATATTGCATGGGGGACATTGTGCTGGTTGTATTGTATAGGTGACTTCCAAGTCAGCCATATTGCATGGGGGACATTGTGCTGGTTGTATTGTATAGGTGACTTCCAAGTCAGCCATATTGCATGGGGGACATTGTGCTGGTTGTATTGTATAGGTGACTTCCAAGTCAGCCATATTGCATGGGGGACATTGTGCTGGTTGCCATGTCCTATAGGTGACTTCCAAGTCAGCCATATTGCATGGGGGACATTGTGCTGGTTGTCTTGTATAGGTGACTTCCAAGTCAGCCATATTGCTTGGGGGACATTGTGCTGGTTGCCATGTTCTATAGGTGACTTCTAAGTCAGCCATATTGCATGGGCGACATTGTGGTGGTTGTGTTGTATAGGTGACTTCCAAGTCAGCCATATTGCATGGGGGACATTGTGCTGGTGGCCATGTTCTATAGGTGACTTCCAAGTCAGCCATATTGCATGGGGGACATTGTGCTGGTGGCCATGTTCTATAGGTGACTTCCAAGTCAGCCATATTGCATGGGGGACATTGTGCTGGTTGTCTTGTATAGGTGACTTCCAAGTCAGCCATATTGCATGGGGGACATTGTGCTGGTGGCCATGTTCTATAGGTGACTTCCAAGTCAGCCATATTGCTTGGGGGACATTGTGCTGGTTGCCATGTTGTATAGGTGACTTCCAAGTCAGCCATATTGCATGGGGGACATTGTGCTGGTTGCCATGTTGTGTCGGTGACTTCCAAGTCAGCCATATTGCATGGGGGACATTGTGCTGGTTGTGTTGTATAGGTGATTTCCAAGTCAGCCATATTGCATGGGGGACATTGTGCTGGTTGTGTTGTATAGGTGACTTCCAAGTCAGCCATATTGCATGGGGGACATTGTGCTGGTTGTGTTGTATAGGTGACTTCCAAGTCAGCCATATTGCATGGGGGACATTGTGCTGGTTGTATTGTATAGGTGACTTCCAAGTCAGCCATATTGCATGGGGGACATTGTGCTGGTTGTATTGTATAGGTGACTTCCAAGTCAGCCATATTGCATGGGGGACATTGTGCTGGTTGTATTGTATAGGTGACTTCCAAGTCAGCCATATTGCATGGGGGACATTGTGCTGGTTGCCATGTCCTATAGGTGACTTCCAAGTCAGCCATATTGCATGGGGGACATTGTGCTGGTTGTCTTGTATAGGTGACTTCCAAGTCAGCCATATTGCTTGGGGGACATTGTGCTGGTTGCCATGTTCTATAGATGACTTCTAAGTCAGCCATATTGCATGGGGGACATTGTGTTGGTTGTGTTGTATAGGTGACTTCCAAGTCAGCCATATTGCATGGGGGACATTGTGCTGGTGGCCATGTTCTATAGGTGACTTCCAAGTCAGCCATATTGCATGGGGGACATTGTGCTGGTGGCCATGTTCTATAGGTGACTTCCAAGTCAGCCATATTGCATGGGGGACATTGTGCTGGTTGTCTTGTATAGGTGACTTCCAAGTCAGCCATATTGCATGGGGGACATTGTGCTGGTGGCCATGTTCTATAGGTGACTTCCAAGTCAGCCATATTGCTTGGGGGACATTGTGCTGGTTGCCATGTTGTATAGGTGACTTCCAAGTCAGCCATATTGCATGGGGGACATTGTGCTGGTTGCCATGTTGTGTCGGTTACTTCCAAGTCAGCCATATTGCATGGGGGACATTGTGCTGGTTGTGTTGTATAGGTGATTTCCAAGTCAGCCATATTGCATGGGGGACATTGTGCTGGTTGTGTTGTATAGGTGACTTCCAAGTCAGCCATATTGCATGGGGGACATTGTGCTGGTTGTATTGTATAGGTGACTTCCAAGTCAGCCATATTGCATGGGGGACATTGTGCTGGTTGCCATGTCCTATAGGTGACTTCCAAGTCAGCCATATTGCATGGGGGACATTGTGCTGGTTGTGTTGTATAGGTGACTTCCAAGTCAGCCATATTGCATGGGGGACATTGTGCTGGTTGTATTGTATAGGTGACTTCCAAGTCAGCCATATTGCATGGGGGACATTGTGCTGGTTGTATTGTATAGGTGACTTCCAAGTCAGCCGTGTTGCATGGGGGACATTTTGCTGGTGGCCATGTTCTATAGGTGACATCCAAGTCAGCCATATTGCATAGGGGACATTGTGCTGGTTGCCATGTTGTATAGGTGACTTCCAAGTCAGCCATATTGCATGGGGGACATTGTACTGGTTGTCTTGTATAGGTGACTTCCAAGTCAGCCGTGTTGCATTGGGGACATTGTGCTGGTGGACATGTTCTATAGGTGACTTCCAAGTCAGCCATATTGCATGGGGGACATTGTGCTGGTTGCCATGTTGTATAGGTGACTTCCAAGTCAGCCATATTGCATGGGGGACATTGTGCTGGTTGCCATGTTGTATAGGTGACTTCCAAGTCAGCCATATTGCATGGGGGACATTGTGCTGGTTGTGTTGTATAGGTGACTTCCAAGTCAGCCATATTGCATGGGGGACATTGTGCTGGTTGTATTGTATAGGTGACTTCCAAGTCAGCCATATTGCATGGGGGACATTGTGCTGGTTGTATTGTATAGGTGACTTCCAAGTCAGCCATATTGCATGGGGGACATTGTGCTGGTTGTATTGTATAGGTGACTTCCAAGTCAGCCATATTGCATGGGGGACATTGTGCTGGTTGCCATGTCCTATAGGTGACTTCCAAGTCAGCCATATTGCATGGGGGACATTGTGCTGGTTGTCTTGTATAGGTGACTTCCAAGTCAGCCATATTGCTTGGGGGACATTGTGCTGGTTGCCATGTTCTATAGGTGACTTCTAAGTCAGCCATATTGCATGGGGGACATTGTGGTGGTTGTGTTGTATAGGTGACTTCCAAGTCAGCCATATTGCATGGGGGACATTGTGCTGGTGGCCATGTTCTATAGGTGACTTCCAAGTCAGCCATATTGCATGGGGGACATTGTGCTGGTGGCCATGTTCTATAGGTGACTTCCAAGTCAGCCATATTGCATGGGGGACATTGTGCTGGTTGTCTTGTATAGGTGACTTCCAAGTCAGCCATATTGCATGGGGGACATTGTGCTGGTGGCCATGTTCTATAGGTGACTTCCAAGTCAGCCATATTGCTTGGGGGACATTGTGCTGGTTGCCATGTTGTATAGGTGACTTCCAAGTCAGCCATATTGCATGGGGGACATTGTGCTGGTTGCCATGTTGTGTCGGTGACTTCCAAGTCAGCCATATTGCATGGGGGACATTGTGCTGGTTGTGTTGTATAGGTGATTTCCAAGTCAGCCATATTGCATGGGGGACATTGTGCTGGTTGTGTTGTATAGGTGACTTCCAAGTCAGCCATATTGCATGGGGGACATTGTGCTGGTTGTATTGTATAGGTGACTTCCAAGTCAGCCATATTGCATGGGGGACATTGTGCTGGTTGCCATGTCCTATAGGTGACTTCCAAGTCAGCCATATTGCATGGGGGACATTGTGCTGGTTGTGTTGTATAGGTGACTTCCAAGTCAGCCATATTGCATGGGGGACATTGTGCTGGTTGTCTTGTATAGGTGACTTCCAATTCAGCCATATTGCATGGGGGACATTGTGCTGGTTGTGTTGTATAGCTGACTTCCAAGTCAGCCATATTGCATGGGGGACATTGTGCTGGTTGTATTGTATAGGTGACTTCCAAGTCAGCCATATTGCATGGGGGACATTGTGCTGGTTGTATTGTATAGGTGACTTCCAAGTCAGCCATGTTGCATGGGGGACATTGTGCTGGTGGCCATGTTCTATAGGTGACATCCAAGTCAGCCATATTGCATGGGGGACATTGTGCTGGTTGCCATGTTGTATACGTGACTTCCAAGTCAGCCATATTGCATGGGGGACATTGTGCTGGTTGTCTTGTATAGGTGACTTCCAAGTCAGCCGTGTTGCATTGGGGACATTGTGCTGGTGGCCATGTTCTATAGGTGGCTTCCAAGTCAGCCATATTGCATGGGGGACATTGTGCTGGTTGCCATGTTGTATAGGTGACTTCCAAGTCAGCCATATTGCATGGGGGACATTGTGCTGGTTGCCATGTTGTATAGGTGACTTCCAAGTCAGCCATATTGCATGGGGGACATTGTGCTGGTTGTGTTGTATAGGTGACTTCCAAGTCAGCCATATTGCATGGGGGACATTGTGCTGGTTGTATTGTATAGGTGACTTCCAAGTCAGCCATATTGCATGGGGGACATTGTGCTGGTTGCCATGTCCTATAGGTGACTTCCAAGTCAGCCATATTGCATGGGGGACATTGTGCTGGTTGTCTTGTATAGGTGACTTCCAAGTCAGCCATATTGCTTGGGGGACATTGTGCTGGTTGCCATGTTCTATAGGTGACTTCCAAGTCAGCCATATTGCATGGGGGACATTGTGTTGGTTGTGTTGTATAGGTGACTTCCAAGTCAGCCATATTGCATGGGGGACATTGTGCTGGTGGCCATGTTCTATAGGTGACTTCCAAGTCAGCCATATTGCATGGGGGACATTGTGCTGGTTGTCTTGTATAGGTGACTTCCAAGTCAGCCATATTGCATGGGGGACATTGTGCTGGTGGCCATGTTCTATAGGTGCCTTCCAAGTCAGCCATATTGCTTGGGGGACATTGTGCTGGTTGCCATGTTGTATAGGTGACTTCCAAGTCAGCCATATTGCATGGGGGACATTGTGCTGGTTGCCATGTTGTATAGGTGACTTCCAAGTCAGCCATATTGCATGGGGGACATTGTGCTGGTTGTGTTGTATAGGTGATTTCCAAGTCAGCCATATTGCATGGGGGACATTGTGCTGGTTGTGTTGTATAGGTGACTTCCAAGTCAGCCATATTGCATGGGGGACATTGTGCTGGTTGTATTGTATAGGTGACTTCCAAGTCAGCCATATTGCATGGGGGACATTGTGCTGGTTGTATTGTATAGGTGACTTCCAAGTCAGCCGTGTTGCATGGGGGACATTGTGCTGGTGGCCATGTTCTATAGGTGACATCCAAGTCAGCCATATTGCATGGGCGACATTGTGCTGGTTGCCATGTTGTATAGGTGACTTCCAAGTCAGCCATATTGCATGGGGGACATTGTACTGGTTGTCTTGTATAGGTGACTTCCAAGTCAGCCGTGTTGCATTGGGGACATTGTGCTGGTGGCCATGTTCTATAGGTGACTTCCAAGTCAGCCATATTGCATGGGGGACATTGTGCTGGTTGCCATGTCGTATAGGTTACTTCCAAGTCAGCCATATTGCATGGGGGACATTGTGCTGGTTGTATTGTATAGGTGACTTCCAAGTCAGCCATATTGCATGGGGGACATTGTGCTGGTTGTATTGTATAGGTGACTTCCAAGTCAGCCATATTGCATGGGGGACATTGTGCTGGTTGCCATGTCCTATAGGTGACTTCCAAGTCAGCCATATTGCATGGGGGACATTGTGCTGGTTGTCTTGTATAGGTGACGTCCAAGTCAGCCATATTGCTTGGGGGACATTGTGCTGGTTGCCATGTTCTATAGGTGACTTCCAAGTCAGCCATATTGCTTGGGGGACATTGTGCTGGTTGTGTTTTATAGGTGACTTCCAAGTCAGCCATATTGCATGGGGGACATTGTGCTGGTTGTATTGTATAGGTGACTTCCAAGTCAGCCATATTGCATGGGGGACATTGTGCTGGTTGTATTGTATAGGTGACTTCCAAGTCAGCCATATTGCATGGGGGACATTGTGCTGGTTGCCATGTCCTATAGGTGACTTCCAAGTCAGCCATATTGCATGGGGGACATTGTGCTGGTTGTCTTGTATAGGTGACTTCCAAGTCAGCCATATTGCTTGGGGGACATTGTGCTGGTTGCCATGTTCTATAGGTGACTTCCAAGTCAGCCATATTGCATGGGGGACATTGTGCTGGTTGCCATGTCCTATAGGTGACTTCCAAGTCAGCCATATTGCATGGGGGACATTGTGCTGGTTGTCTTGTATAGGTGACGTCCAAGTCAGCCATATTGCTTGGGGGACATTGTGCTGGTTGCCATGTTCTATAGGTGACTTCCAAGTCAGCCATATTGCTTGGGGGACATTGTGCTGGTTGTGTTGTATAGGTGACTTCCAAGTCAGCCATATTGCATGGGGGACATTGTGCTGGTTGTCTTGTATAGGTGACTTCCAATTCAGCCATATTGCATGGGGGACATTGTGCTGGTTGTATTGTATAGGTGACTTCCAAGTCAGCCATATTGCATGGGGGACATTGTGCTGGTTGTGTTGTATAGGTGACTTCCAAGTCAGCCATATTGCATGGGGGACATTGTGCTGGTTGTATTGTATAGGTGACTTCCAAGTCAGCCATATTGCATGGGGGACATTGTGCTGGTTGTATTGTATAGGTGACTTCCAAGTCAGCCGTGTTGCATGGGGGACATTGTGCTGGTGGCCATGTTCTATAGGTGACATCCAAGTCAGCCATATTGCATGGGGGACATTGTGCTGGTTGCCATGTTGTATAGGTGACTTCCAAGTCAGACATATTGCATGGGGGACATTGTACTGGTTGTCTTGTATAGGTGACTTCCAAGTCAGCCGTGTTGCATTGGGGACATTGTGCTGGTGGCCATGTTCTATAGGTGACTTCCAAGTCAGCCATATTGCATGGGGGACATTGTGCTGGTTGCCATGTTGTATAGGTGACTTCCAAGTCAGCCATATTGCATGGGGGACATTGTGCTGGTTGCCATGTTGTATAGGTGACTTCCAAGTCAGCCATATTGCATGGGGGACATTGTGCTGGTGGCCATGTTCTATAGGTGACTTCCAAGTCAGCCATATTGCTTGGGTGACATTGTGCTGGTTGTATTGTATAGGTGACTTCCAAGTCAGCCATATTGCATGGGGGACATTGTGCTGGTTGTGTTGTATAGGTGACTTCCAAGTCAGCCATATTGCTTGGGGGACATTGTGCTGGTTGCCATGTTCTATAGGTGACTTCCAAGTCAGCCATATTGCTTGGGGGACATTGTGCTGGTTGTGTTTTATAGGTGACTTCCAAGTCAGCCATATTGCATGGGGGACATTGTGCTGGTTGTATTGTATAGGTGACTTCCAAGTCAGCCATATTGCATGGGGGACATTGTGCTGGTTGTATTGTATAGGTGACTTCCAAGTCAGCCATATTGCATGGGGGACATTGTGCTGGTTGCCATGTCCTATAGGTGACTTCCAAGTCAGCCATATTGCATGGGGGACATTGTGCTGGTTGTCTTGTATAGGTGACTTCCAAGTCAGCCATATTGCTTGGGGGACATTGTGCTGGTTACCATGTTCTATAGGTGACTTCCAAGTCAGCCATATTGCATGGGGGACATTGTGCTGGTTGTGTTGTATAGGTGACTTCCAAGTCAGCCATATTGCATGGGGGACATTGTGCTGGTTGTGTTGTATAGGTGACTTCCAAGTCAGCCATATTGCATGGGGGACATTGTGCTGGTGGCCATGTTCTATAGGTGACTTCCAAGTCAGCCATATTGCATGGGGGACATTGTGCTGGTGGCCATGTTCTATAGGTGACTTCCAAGTCAGCCATATTGCATGGGGGACATTGTGCTGGTTGTCTTGTATAGGTGACTTCCAAGTCAGCCATATTGCATGGGGGACATTGTGCTGGTGGCCATGTTCTATAGGTGACTTCCAAGTCAGCCATATTGCTTTGGGGACATTGTGCTGGTTGCCATGTTGTATAGGTGACTTCCAAGTCAGCCATATTGCATGGGGGACATTGTGCTGGTTGCCATGTTGTATAGGTGACTTCCAAGTCAGCCATATTGCATGGGGGACATTGTGCTGGTTGTGTTGTTTAGGTGATTTCCAAGTCAGCCATATTGAATGGGGGACATTGTGCTGGTTGTGTTGTATAGGTGACTTCCAAGTCAGCCATATTGCATGGGGGACATTGTGCTGGTTGTATTGTATAGGTGACTTCCAAGTCAGCCATATTGCATGGGGGACATTGTGCTGGTTGCCATGTCCTATAGGTGACTTCCAAGTCAGCCATATTGCATGGGGGACATTGTGCTGGTTGTCTTGTATAGGTGACGTCCAAGTCAGCCATATTGCTTGGGGGACATTGTGCTGGTTGCCATGTTCTATAGGTGACTTCCAAGTCAGCCATATTGCTTGGGGGACATTGTGCTGGTTGTGTTGTATAGGTGACTTCCAAGTCAGCCATATTGCATGGGGGACATTGTGCTGGTTGTCTTGTATAGGTGACTTCCAATTCAGCCATATTGCATGGGGGACATTGTGCTGGTTGTATTGTATAGGTGACTTCCAAGTCAGCCATATTGCATGGGGGACATTGTGCTGGTTGTGTTGTATAGGTGACTTCCAAGTCAGCCATATTGCATGGGGGACATTGTGCTGGTTGTATTGTATAGGTGACTTCCAAGTCAGCCATATTGCATGGGGGACATTGTGCTGGTTGTATTGTATAGGTGACTTCCAAGTCAGCCGTGTTGCATGGGGGACATTGTGCTGGTGGCCATGTTCTATAGGTGACATCCAAGTCAGCCATATTGCATGGGGGACATTGTGCTGGTTGCCATGTTGTATAGGTGACTTCCAAGTCAGACATATTGCATGGGGGACATTGTACTGGTTGTCTTGTATAGGTGACTTCCAAGTCAGCCGTGTTGCATTGGGGACATTGTGCTGGTGGCCATGTTCTATAGGTGACTTCCAAGTCAGCCATATTGCATGGGGGACATTGTGCTGGTTTCCATGTTGTATAGGTGACTTCCAAGTCAGCCATATTGCATGGGGGACATTGTGCTGGTTGCCATGTTGTATAGGTGACTTCCAAGTCAGCCATATTGCATGGGGGACATTGTGCTGGTGGCCATGTTCTATAGGTGACTTCCAAGTCAGCCATATTGCTTGGGTGACATTGTGCTGGTTGTATTGTATAGGTGACTTCCAAGTCAGCCATATTGCATGGGGGACATTGTGCTGGTTGTGTTGTATAGGTGACTTCCAAGTCAGCCATATTGCATGGGGGACATTGTGCTGGTTGTATTGTATAGGTGACTTCCAAGTCAGCCATATTGCATGGGGGACATTGTGCTGGTTGTATTGTATAGGTGACTTCCAAGTCAGCCGTGTTGCATGGGGGACATTGTGCTGGTGGCCATGTTCTATAGGTGACATCCAAGTCAGCCATATTGCATGGGGGACATTGTGCTGGTTGCCATGTTGTATAGGTGACTTCCAAGTCAGCCATATTGCATGGGGGACATTGTACTGGTTGTCTTGTTTAGGTGACTTCCAAGTCAGCCGTGTTGCATTGGGGACATTGTGCTGGTGGCCATGTTCTATAGGTGACTTCCAAGTCAGCCATATTGCATGGGGGACATTGTGCTGGTTGCCATGTTGTATAGGTGACTTCCAAGTCAGCCATATTGCATGGGGGACATTGTGCTGGTTGCCATGTTGTATAGGTGACTTCCAAGTCAGCCATATTGCATGGGGGACATTGTGCTGGTTGTATTGTATAGGTGACTTCCAAGTCAGCCATATTGCATGGGGGACATTGTGCTGGTTGTATTGTATAGGTGACTTCCAAGTCAGCCGTGTTGCATGGGGGACATTGTGCTGGTGGCCATGTTCTATAGGTGACATCCAAGTCAGCCATATTGCATGGGCGACATTGTGCTGGTTGCCATGTTGTATAGGTGACTTCCAAGTCAGCCATATTGCATGGGGGACATTGTACTGGTTGTCTTGTATAGGTGACTTCCAAGTCAGCCGTGTTGCATTGGGGACATTGTGCTGGTGGCCATGTTCTATAGGTGACTTCCAAGTCAGCCATATTGCATGGGGGACATTATGCTGGTTGCCATGTCGTATAGGTGACTTCCAAGTCAGCCATATTGCATGGGGGACATTGTGCTGGTTGCCATGTTGTATAGGTGACTTCCAAGTCAGCCATATTGCATGGGGGACATTGTGCTGGTTGTGTTGTATAGGTGACTTTCAAGTCAGCCATATTGCATGGGGGACATTGTGCTGGTTGTATTGTATAGGTGACTTCCAAGTCAGCCATATTGCATGGGGGACATTGTGCTGGTTGTATTGTATAGGTGACTTCCAAGTCAGCCATATTGCATGGGGGACATTGTGCTGGTTGCCATGTCCTATAGGTGACTTCCAAGTCAGCCATATTGCATGGGGGACATTGTGCTGGTTGTCTTGTATAGGTGACGTCCAAGTCAGCCATATTGCTTGGGGGACATTGTGCTGGTTGCCATGTTCTATAGGTGACTTCCAAGTCAGCCATATTGCTTGGGGGACATTGTGCTGGTTGTGTTTTATAGGTGACTTCCAAGTCAGCCATATTGCATGGGGGACATTGTGCTGGTTGTATTGTATAGGTGACTTCCAAGTCAGCCATATTGCATGGGGGACATTGTGCTGGTTGTATTGTATAGGTGACTTCCAAGTCAGCCATATTGCATGGGGGACATTGTGCTGGTTGCCATGTCCTATAGGTGACTTCCAAGTCAGCCATATTGCATGGGGGACATTGTGCTGGTGGCCATGTTCTATAGGTGACTTCCAAGTCAGCCATATTGCATTTGGGACATTGTGCTGGTTGTATTGTATAGGTGACTTCCAAGTCAGCCATATTGCATGGGGGACATTGTGCTGGTTGTATTGTATAGGTGACTTCCAAGTGAGCCGTGTTGCATTGGGGACATTGTGCTGGTGGCCATGTTCTATAGGTGACTTCCAAGTCAGCCATATTGCATGGGGGACATTGTGCTGGTTGCCATGTCGTATAGGTGACTTCCAAGTCAGCCATATTGCATGGGGGACATTCTGCTGGTTGCCATGTTGTATAGGTGACTTCCAAGTCAGCCATATTGCATGGGGGACATTGTGCTGGTTGTGTTGTATAGGTGACTTCCAAGTCAGCCATATTGCATGGGGGACATTGTGCTGGTTGTATTGTATAGGTGACTTCCAAGTCAGCCATATTGCATGGGGGACATTGTGCTGGTTGTATTGGATAGGTGACTTCCAAGTCAGCCATATTGCATGGGGGACATTGTGCTGGTTGCCATGTCCTATAGGTGACTTCCAAGTCAGCCATATTGCATGGGGGACATTGTGCTGGTTGTCTTGTATAGGTGACGTCCAAGTCAGCCATATTGCTTGGGGGACATTGTGCTGGTTGCCATGTTCTATAGGTGACTTCCAAGTCAGCCATATTGCTTGGGGGACATTGTGCTGGTTGTGTTTTATAGGTGACTTCCAAGTCAGCCATATTGCATGGGGGACATTGTGCTGGTTGTATTGTATAGGTGACTTCCAAGTCAGCCATATTGCATGGGGGACATTGTGCTGGTTGTATTGTATAGGTGACTTCCAAGTCAGCCATATTGCATGGGGGACATTGTGCTGGTTGCCATGTCCTATAGGTGACTTCCAAGTCAGCCATATTGCATGGGGGACATTGTGCTGGTTGTGTTTTATAGGTGACTTCCAAGTCAGCCATATTGCATGGGGGACATTGTGCTGGTTGTATTGTATAGGTGACTTCCAAGTCAGCCATATTGCATGGGGGACATTGTGCTGGTTGTATTGTATAGGTGACTTCCAAGTCAGCCATATTGCATGGGGGACATTGTGCTGGTTGCCATGTCCTATAGGTGACTTCCAAGTCAGCCATATTGCATGGGGGACATTGTGCTGGTTGTCTTGTATAGGTGACTTCCAAGTCAGCCATATTGCTTGGGGGACATTGTGCTGGTTACCATGTTCTATAGGTGACTTCCAAGTCAGCCATATTGCATGGGGGACATTGTGCTGGTTGTGTTGTATAGGTGACTTCCAAGTCAGCCATATTGCATGGGGGACATTGTGCTGGTTGTGTTGTATAGGTGACTTCCAAGTCAGCCATATTGCATGGGGGACATTGTGCTGGTGGCCATGTTCTATAGGTGACTTCCAAGTCAGCCATATTGCATGGGGGACATTGTGCTGGTGGCCATGTTCTATAGGTGACTTCCAAGTCAGCCATATTGCATGGGGGACATTGTGCTGGTTGTCTTGTATAGGTGACTTCCAAGTCAGCCATATTGCATGGGGGACATTGTGCTGGTGGCCATGTTCTATAGGTGACTTCCAAGTCAGCCATATTGCTTGGGGGACATTGTGCTGGTTGCCATGTTGTATAGGTGACTTCCAAGTCAGCCATATTGCATGGGGGACATTGTGCTGGTTGCCATGTTGTATAGGTGACTTCCAAGTCAGCCATATTGCATGGGGGACATTGTGCTGGTTGTGTTGTTTAGGTGATTTCCAAGTCAGCCATATTGAATGGGGGACATTGTGCTGGTTGTGTTGTATAGGTGACTTCCAAGTCAGCCATATTGCATGGGGGACATTGTGCTGGTTGTATTGTATAGGTGACTTCCAAGTCAGCCATATTGCATGGGGGACATTGTGCTGGTTGCCATGTCCTATAGGTGACTTCCAAGTCAGCCATATTGCATGGGGGACATTGTGCTGGTTGTCTTGTATAGGTGACGTCCAAGTCAGCCATATTGCTTGGGGGACATTGTGCTGGTTGCCATGTTCTATAGGTGACTTCCAAGTCAGCCATATTGCTTGGGGGACATTGTGCTGGTTGTGTTGTATAGGTGACTTCCAAGTCAGCCATATTGCATGGGGGACATTGTGCTGGTTGTCTTGTATAGGTGACTTCCAATTCAGCCATATTGCATGGGGGACATTGTGCTGGTTGTATTGTATAGGTGACTTCCAAGTCAGCCATATTGCATGGGGGACATTGTGCTGGTTGTGTTGTATAGGTGACTTCCAAGTCAGCCATATTGCATGGGGGACATTGTGCTGGTTGTATTGTATAGGTGACTTCCAAGTCAGCCATATTGCATGGGGGACATTGTGCTGGTTGTATTGTATAGGTGACTTCCAAGTCAGCCGTGTTGCATGGGGGACATTGTGCTGGTGGCCATGTTCTATAGGTGACATCCAAGTCAGCCATATTGCATGGGGGACATTGTGCTGGTTGCCATGTTGTATAGGTGACTTCCAAGTCAGACATATTGCATGGGGGACATTGTACTGGTTGTCTTGTATAGGTGACTTCCAAGTCAGCCGTGTTGCATTGGGGACATTGTGCTGGTGGCCATGTTCTATAGGTGACTTCCAAGTCAGCCATATTGCATGGGGGACATTGTGCTGGTTTCCATGTTGTATAGGTGACTTCCAAGTCAGCCATATTGCATGGGGGACATTGTGCTGGTTGCCATGTTGTATAGGTGACTTCCAAGTCAGCCATATTGCATGGGGGACATTGTGCTGGTGGCCATGTTCTATAGGTGACTTCCAAGTCAGCCATATTGCTTGGGTGACATTGTGCTGGTTGTATTGTATAGGTGACTTCCAAGTCAGCCATATTGCATGGGGGACATTGTGCTGGTTGTGTTGTATAGGTGACTTCCAAGTCAGCCATATTGCATGGGGGACATTGTGCTGGTTGTATTGTATAGGTGACTTCCAAGTCAGCCATATTGCATGGGGGACATTGTGCTGGTTGTATTGTATAGGTGACTTCCAAGTCAGCCGTGTTGCATGGGGGACATTGTGCTGGTGGCCATGTTCTATAGGTGACATCCAAGTCAGCCATATTGCATGGGGGACATTGTGCTGGTTGCCATGTTGTATAGGTGACTTCCAAGTCAGCCATATTGCATGGGGGACATTGTACTGGTTGTCTTGTTTAGGTGACTTCCAAGTCAGCCGTGTTGCATTGGGGACATTGTGCTGGTGGCCATGTTGTATAGGTGACTTCCAAGTCAGCCATATTGCATGGGGGACATTGTGCTGGTTGCCATGTTGTATAGGTGACTTCCAAGTCAGCCATATTGCATGGGGGACATTGTGCTGGTTGCCATGTTGTATAGGTGACTTCCAAGTCAGCCATATTGCATGGGGGACATTGTGCTGGTTGTATTGTATAGGTGACTTCCAAGTCAGCCATATTGCATGGGGGACATTGTGCTGGTTGTATTGTATAGGTGACTTCCAAGTCAGCCGTGTTGCATGGGGGACATTGTGCTGGTGGCCATGTTCTATAGGTGACATCCAAGTCAGCCATATTGCATGGGCGACATTGTGCTGGTTGCCATGTTGTATAGGTGACTTCCAAGTCAGCCATATTGCATGGGGGACATTGTACTGGTTGTCTTGTATAGGTGACTTCCAAGTCAGCCGTGTTGCATTGGGGACATTGTGCTGGTGGCCATGTTCTATAGGTGACTTCCAAGTCAGCCATATTGCATGGGGGACATTGTGCTGGTTGCCATGTCGTATAGGTGACTTCCAAGTCAGCCATATTGCATGGGGGACATTGTGCTGGTTGCCATGTTGTATAGGTGACTTCCAAGTCAGCCATATTGCATGGGGGACATTGTGCTGGTTGTGTTGTATAGGTGACTTTCAAGTCAGCCATATTGCATGGGGGACATTGTGCTGGTTGTATTGTATAGGTGACTTCCAAGTCAGCCATATTGCATGGGGGACATTGTGCTGGTTGTATTGTATAGGTGACTTCCAAGTCAGCCATATTGCATGGGGGACATTGTGCTGGTTGCCATGTCCTATAGGTGACTTCCAAGTCAGCCATATTGCATGGGGGACATTGTGCTGGTTGTCTTGTATAGGTGACGTCCAAGTCAGCCATATTGCTTGGGGGACATTGTGCTGGTTGCCATGTTCTATAGGTGACTTCCAAGTCAGCCATATTGCTTGGGGGACATTGTGCTGGTTGTGTTTTATAGGTGACTTCCAAGTCAGCCATATTGCATGGGGGACATTGTGCTGGTTGTATTGTATAGGTGACTTCCAAGTCAGCCATATTGCATGGGGGACATTGTGCTGGTTGTATTGTATAGGTGACTTCCAAGTCAGCCATATTGCATGGGGGACATTGTGCTGGTTGCCATGTCCTATAGGTGACTTCCAAGTCAGCCATATTGCATGGGGGACATTGTGCTGGTGGCCATGTTCTATAGGTGACTTCCAAGTCAGCCATATTGCATTTGGGACATTGTGCTGGTTGTATTGTATAGGTGACTTCCAAGTCAGCCATATTGCATGGGGGACATTGTGCTGGTTGTATTGTATAGGTGACTTCCAAGTGAGCCGTGTTGCATTGGGGACATTGTGCTGGTGGCCATGTTCTATAGGTGACTTCCAAGTCAGCCATATTGCATGGGGGACATTGTGCTGGTTGCCATGTCGTATAGGTGACTTCCAAGTCAGCCATATTGCATGGGGGACATTCTGCTGGTTGCCATGTTGTATAGGTGACTTCCAAGTCAGCCATATTGCATGGGGGACATTGTGCTGGTTGTGTTGTATAGGTGACTTCCAAGTCAGCCATATTGCATGGGGGACATTGTGCTGGTTGTATTGTATAGGTGACTTCCAAGTCAGCCATATTGCATGGGGGACATTGTGCTGGTTGTATTGGATAGGTGACTTCCAAGTCAGCCATATTGCATGGGGGACATTGTGCTGGTTGCCATGTCCTATAGGTGACTTCCAAGTCAGCCATATTGCATGGGGGACATTGTGCTGGTTGTCTTGTATAGGTGACGTCCAAGTCAGCCATATTGCTTGGGGGACATTGTGCTGGTTGCCATGTTCTATAGGTGACTTCCAAGTCAGCCATATTGCTTGGGGGACATTGTGCTGGTTGTGTTTTATAGGTGTTTTCCAAGTCAGCCATATTGCATGGGGGACATTGTGCTGGTTGTATTGTATAGGTGACTTCCAAGTCAGCCATATTGCATGGGGGACATTGTGCTGGTTGTATTGTATAGGTGACTTCCAAGTCAGCCATATTGCATGGGGGACATTGTGCTGGTTGCCATGTCCTATAGGTGACTTCCAAGTCAGCCATATTGCATGGGGGACATTGTGCTGGTTGTCTTGTATAGGTGACTTCCAAGTCAGCCATATTGCTTGGGGGACATTGTGCTGGTTGCCATGTTCTATAGGTGACTTCCAAGTCAGCCATATTGCATGGGGGACATTGTGCTGGTTGTGTTGTATAGGTGACTTCCAAGTCAGCCATATTGCATGGGGGACATTGTGCTGGTTGTGTTGTATAGGTGACTTCCAAGTCAGCCATATTGCATGGGGGACATTGTGCTGGTGGCCATGTTCTATAGGTGACTTCCAAGTCAGCCACATTGCATGGGGGACATTGTGCTGGTGGCCATGTTCTATAGGTGATTTCCAAGTCAGCCATATTGCATGGGGGACATTGTGCTGGTTGTCTTGTATAGGTGACTTCCAAGTCAGCCATATTGCATGGGGGACATTGTGCTGGTGGCCATGTTCTATAGGTGACTTCCAAGTCAGCCATATTGCTTGGGGGACATTGTGCTGGTTGCCATGTTGTATAGGTGACTTCCAAGTCAGCCATATTGCATGGGGGACATTGTGCTGGTTGCCATGTTGTATAGGTGACTTCCAAGTCAGCCATATTGCATGGGGGACATTGTGCTGGTTGTGTTGTTTAGGTGATTTCCAAGTCAGCCATATTGCATGGGGGACATTGTGCTGGTTGTGTTGTATAGGTGACTTCCAAGTCAGCCATATTGCATGGGGGACATTGTGCTGGTTGTATTGTATAGGTGACTTCCAAGTCAGCCATATTGCATGGGGGACATTGTGCTGGTTGCCATGTCCTATAGGTGACTTCCAAGTCAGCCATATTGCATGGGGGACATTGTGCTGGTTGTCTTGTATAGGTGACGTCCAAGTCAGCCATATTGCTTGGGGGACATTGTGCTGGTTGCCATGTTCTATAGGTGACTTCCAAGTCAGCCATATTGCTTGGGGGACATTGTGCTGGTTGTGTTGTATAGGTGACTTCCAAGTCAGCCATATTGCATGGGGGACATTGTGCTGGTTGTCTTGTATAGGTGACTTCCAATTCAGCCATATTGCATGGGGGACATTGTGCTGGTTGTATTGTATAGGTGACTTCCAAGTCAGCCATATTGCATGGGGGACATTGTGCTGGTTGTGTTGTATAGGTGACTTCCAAGTCAGCCATATTGCATGGGGGACATTGTGCTGGTTGTATTGTATAGGTGACTTCCAAGTCAGCCATATTGCATGGGGGACATTGTGCTGGTTGTATTGTATAGGTGACTTCCAAGTCAGCCGTGTTGCATGGGGGACATTGTGCTGGTGGCCATGTTCTATAGGTGGCATCCAATTCAGACATATTGCATGGGGGACATTGTACTGGTTGTCTTGTATAGGTGACTTCCAAGTCAGCCGTGTTGCATTGGGGACATTGTGCTGGTGGCCATGTTCTATAGGTGACTTCCAAGTCAGCCATATTGCATGGGGGACATTGTGCTGGTTGCCATGTTGTATAGGTGACTTCCAAGTCAGCCATATTGCATGGGGGACATTGTGCTGGTTGCCATGTTGTATAGGTGACTTCCAAGTCAGCCATATTGCATGGGGGACATTGTGCTGGTGGCCATGTTCTATAGGTGACTTCCAAGTCAGCCATATTGCTTGGGTGACATTGTGCTGGTTGTATTGTATAGGTGACTTCCAAGTCAGCCATATTGCATGGGGGACATTGTGCTGGTTGTGTTGTATAGGTGACTTCCAAGTCAGCCATATTGCTTGGGGGACATTGTGCTGGTTGCCATGTTCTATAGGTGACTTCCAAGTCAGCCATATTGCTTGGGGGACATTGTGCTGGTTGTGTTTTATAGGTGACTTCCAAGTCAGCCATATTGCATGGGGGACATTGTGCTGGTTGTATTGTATAGGTGACTTCCAAGTCAGCCATATTGCATGGGGGACATTGTGCTGGTTGTATTGTATAGGTGACTTCCAAGTCAGCCATATTGCATGGGGGACATTGTGCTGGTTGCCATGTCCTATAGGTGACTTCCAAGTCAGCCATATTGCATGGGGGACATTGTGCTGGTTGTCTTGTATAGGTGACTTCCAAGTCAGCCATATTGCTTGGGGGACATTGTGCTGGTTACCATGTTCTATAGGTGACTTCCAAGTCAGCCATATTGCATGGGGGACATTGTGCTGGTTGTGTTGTATAGGTGACTTCCAAGTCAGCCATATTGCATGGGGGACATTGTGCTGGTTGTGTTGTATAGGTGACTTCCAAGTCAGCCATATTGCATGGGGGACATTGTGCTGGTGGCCATGTTCTATAGGTGACTTCCAAGTCAGCCATATTGCTTGGGGGACATTGTGCTGGTTGCCATGTTGTATAGGTGACTTCCAAGTCAGCCATATTGCATGGGGGACATTGTGCTGGTTGCCATGTTGTATAGGTGACTTCCAAGTCAGCCATATTGCATGGGGGACATTGTGCTGGTTGTGTTGTTTAGGTGATTTCCAAGTCAGCCATATTGCATGGGGGACATTGTGCTGGTTGTGTTGTATAGGTGACTTCCAAGTCAGCCATATTGCATGGGGGACATTGTGCTGGTTGTATTGTATAGGTGACTTCCAAGTCAGCCATATTGCATGGGGGACATTGTGCTTGTTGCCATGTCCTATAGGTGACTTCCAAGTCAGCCATATTGCATGGGGGACATTGTGCTGGTTGTCTTGTATAGGTGACGTCCAAGTCAGCCATATTGCTTGGGGGACATTGTGCTGGTTGCCATGTTCTATAGGTGACTTCCAAGTCAGCCATATTGCATGGGGGACATTGTGCTGGTGGCCATGTTCTATAGGTGACTTCCAAGTCAGCCATATTGCATGGGGGACATTGTGCTGGTTGTCTTGTATAGGTGACTTCCAAGTCAGCCATATTGCATGGGGGACATTTTGCTGGTGGCCATGTTCTATAGGTGACTTCCAAGTCAGCCATATTGCTTGGGGGACATTGTGCTGGTTGCCATGTTGTATAGGTGACTTCCAAGTCAGCCATATTGCATGGGGGACATTGTGCTGGTTGCCATGTTGTATAGGTGACTTCCAAGTCAGCCATATTGCATGGGGGACATTGTGCTGGTTGTGTTGTTTAGGTGATTTCCAAGTCAGCCATATTGCATGGGGGACATTGTGCTGGTTGTGTTGTATAGGTGACTTCCAAGTCAGCCATATTGCATGGGGGACATTGTGCTGGTTGTATTGTATAGGTGACTTCCAAGTCAGCCATATTGCATGGGGGACATTGTGCTTGTTGCCATGTCCTATAGGTGACTTCCAAGTCAGCCATATTGCATGGGGGACATTGTGCTGGTTGTCTTGTATAGGTGACGTCCAAGTCAGCCATATTGCTTGGGGGACATTGTGCTGGTTGCCATGTTCTATAGGTGACTTCCAAGTCAGCCATATTGCTTGGGGGACATTGTGCTGGTTGTGTTGTATAGGTGACTTCCAAGTCAGCCATATTGCATGGGGGACATTGTGCTGGTTGTCTTGTATAGGTGACTTCCAATTCAGCCATATTGCATGGGGGACATTGTGCTGGTTGTATTGTATAGGTGACTTCCAAGTCAGCCATATTGCATGGGGGACATTGTGCTGGTTGTGTTGTATAGGTGACTTCCAAGTCAGCCATATTGCATGGGGGACATTGTGCTGGTTGTATTGTATAGGTGACTTCCAAGTCAGCCATATTGCATGGGGGACATTGTGCTGGTTGTATTGTATAGGTGACTTCCAAGTCAGCCGTGTTGCATGGGGGACATTGTGCTGGTGGCCATGTTCTATAGGAGACATCCAAGTCAGCCATATTGCATGGGGGACATTGTGCTGGTTGCCATGTTGTATAGGTGACTTCCAAGTCAGACATATTGCATGGGGGACATTGTACTGGTTGTCTTGTATAGGTGACTTCCAAGTCAGCCGTGTTGCATTGGGGACATTGTGCTGGTGGCCATGTTCTATAGGTGACTTCCAAGTCAGCCATATTGCATGGGGGACATTGTGCTGGTTTCCATGTTGTATAGGTGACTTCCAAGTCAGCCATATTGCATGGGGGACATTGTGCTGGTTGCCATGTTGTATAGGTGACTTCCAAGTCAGCCATATTGCATGGGGGACATTGTGCTGGTGGCCATGTTCTATAGGTGACTTCCAAGTCAGCCATATTGCTTGGGTGACATTGTGCTGGTTGTATTGTATAGGTGACTTCCAAGTCAGCCATATTGCATGGGGGACATTGTGCTGGTTGTGTTGTATAGGTGACTTCCAAGTCAGCCATATTGCATGGGGGACATTGTGCTGGTTGTATTGTATAGGTGACTTCCAAGACAGCCATATTGCATGGGGGACATTGTGCTGGTTGTATTGTATAGGTGACTTCCAAGTCAGCCGTGTTGCATGGGGGACATTGTGCTGGTGGCCATGTTCTATAGGTGACATCCAAGTCAGCCATATTGCATGGGGGACATTGTGCTGGTTGCCATGTTGTATAGGTGACTTCCAAGTCAGCCATATTGCATGGGGGACATTGTACTGGTTGTCTTGTATAGGTGACTTCCAAGTCAGCCGTGTTGCATTGGGGACATTGTGCTGGTGGCCATGTTCTATAGGTGACTTCCAAGTCAGCCATATTGCATGGGGGACATTGTGCTGGTTGCCATGTTGTATAGGTGACTTCCAAGTCAGCCATATTGCATGGGGGACATTGTGCTGGTTGCCATGTTGTATAGGTGACTTCCAAGTCAGCCATATTGCATGGGGGACATTGTGCTGGTTGTGTTGTATAGGTGACTTCCAAGTCAGCCATATTGCATGGGGGACATTGTGCTGGTTGTATTGTATAGGTGACTTCCAAGTCAGCCATATTACATGGGGGACATTGTGCTGGTTGTATTGTATAGGTGACTTCCAAGTCAGCCATATTGCATGGGGGACATTGTGCTGGTTGCCATGTCCTATAGGTGACTTCCAAGTCAGCCATATTGCATGGGGGACATTGTGCTGGTTGTCTTGTATAGGTGACGTCCAAGTCAGCCATATTGCTTGGGGGACATTGTGCTGGTTGCCATGTTCTATAGGTGACTTCCAAGTCTTCCATATTGCTTGGGGGACATTGTGCTGGTTGTGTTTTATAGGTGACTTCCAAGTCAGCCATATTGCATGGGGGACATTGTGCTGGTTGCATTGTATAGGTGACTTCCAAGTCAGCCATATTGCATGGGGGACATTGTGCTGGTTGTATTGTATAGGTGACTTCCAAGTCAGCCATATTGCATGGGGGACATTGTGCTGGTTGCCATGTCCTATAGGTGACTTCCAAGTCAGCCATATTGCATGGGGGACATTGTGCTGGTTGTCTTGTATAGGTGACTTCCAAGTCAGCCATATTGCTTGGGGGACATTGTGCTGGTTGCCATGTTCTATAGGTGACTTCCAAGTCAGCCATATTGCATGGGGGACATTGTGCTGGTTGTGTTGTATAGGTGACTTCCAAGTCAGCCATATTGCATGGGGGACATTGTGCTGGTGGCCATGTTCTATAGGTGACTTCCAAGTCAGCCATATTGCATGGGGGACATTGTGCTGGTGGCCATGTTCTATAGGTGACTTCCAAGTCAGCCATATTGCATGGGGGACATTGTGCTGGTTGTCTTGTATAGGTGACTTCCAAGTCAGCCATATTGCATAGGGGACATTGTGCTGGTGGCCATGTTCTATAGGTGACATCCAAGTCAGCCATATTGCATGGGGGACATTGTGCTGGTTGCCATGTTGTATAGGTGACTTCCAAGTCAGCCATATTGCATGGGGGACATTGTACTGGTTGTCTTGTATAGGTGACTTCCAAGTCAGCCGTGTTGCATTGGGGACATTGTGCTGGTGGCCATGTTCTCTAGGTGACTTCCAAGTCAGCCATATTGCATGGGGGACATTGTGCTGGTTGCCATGTTGTATAGGTGACTTCCAAATCAGCCATATTGCATGGGGGACATTGTGCTGGTTGTATTGTATAGGTGACTTCCAAGTCAGCCATATTGCATGGGGGACATTGTGCTGGTTGTGTTGTATAGGTGACTTCCAAGTCAGCCATATTGCATGGGGGACATTGTGCTGGTTGTATTGTATAGGTGACTTCCAAGTCAGCCATATTGCATGGGGGACATTGTGCTGGTTGTATTGTATAGGTGACTTCCAAGTCAGCCGTGTTGCATGGGGGACATTGTGCTGGTGGCCATGTTCTATAGGTGACATCCAAGTCAGCCATATTGCATGGGGGACATTGTGCTGGTTGCCATGTTGTATAGGTGACTTCCAAGTCAGCCATTTGCATGGGGGACATTGTACTGGTTGTCTTGTATAGGTGACTTCCAAGTCAGCCGTGTTGCATTGGGGACATTGTGCTGGTGGCCATGTTCTATAGGTGACTTCCAAGTCAGCCATATTGCATGGGGGACATTGTGCTGGTTGCCATGTTGTATAGGTGACTTCCAAGTCAGCCATATTGCATGGGGGACATTGTGCTGGTTGCCATGTTGTATAGGTGACTTCCAAGTCAGCCATATTGCATGGGGGACATTGTGCTGGTTGTGTTGTATAGGTGACTTCCAAGTCAGCCATATTGCATGGGGGACATTGTGCTGGTTGTATTGTATAGGTGACTTCCAAGTCAGCCATATTGCATGGGGGACATTGTGCTGGTTGTATTGTATAGGTGACTTCCAAGTCAGCCATATTGCATGGGGGACATTGTGCTGGTTGCCATGTCCTATAGGTGACTTCCAAGTCAGCCATATTGCATGGGGGACATTGTGCTGGTTGTCTTGTATAGGTGACGTCCAAGTCAGCCATATTGCTTGGGGGACATTGTGCTGGTTGCCATGTTCTATAGGTGACTTCCAAGTCAGCCATATTGCTTGGGGGACATTGTGCTGGTTGTGTTTTATAGGTGACTTCCAAGTCAGCCATATTGCATGGGGGACATTGTGCTGGTTGTATTGTATAGGTGACTTCCAAGTCAGCCATATTGCATGGGGGACATTGTGCTGGTTGTATTGTATAGGTGACTTCCAAGTCAGCCATATTGCATGGGGGACATTGTGCTTGTTGCCATGTCCTATAGGTGACTTCCAAGTCAGCCATATTGCATGGGGGACATTGTGCTGGTTGTCTTGTATAGGTGACTTCCAAGTCAGCCATATTGCTTGGGGGACATTGTGCTGGTTGCCATGTTCTATAGGTGACTTCCAAGTCAGCCATATTGCATGGGGGACATTGTGCTGGTTGTGTTGTATAGGTGACTTCCAAGTCAGCCATATTGCATGGGGGACATTGTGCTTGTGGCCATGTTCTATAGGTGACTTCCAAGTCAGCCATATTGCATGGGGGACATTGTGCTGGTGGCCATGTTCTATAGGTGACTTCCAAGTCAGCCATATTGCATGGGGGACATTGTGCTGGTTGTCTTGTATAGGTGACTTCCAAGTCAGCCATATTGCATGGGGGACATTGTGCTGGTGGCCATGTTCTATAGGTGACTTCCAAGTCAGCCATATTGCTTGGGGGACATTGTGCTGGTTGCCATGTTGTATAGGTGACTTCCAAGTCAGCCATATTGCATGGGGGACATTGTGCTGGTTGCCATGTTGTATAGGTGACTTCCAAGTCAGCCATATTGCATGGGGGACATTGTGCTGGTTGTGTTGTATAGGTGACTTCCAAGTCAGCCATATTGCATGGGGGACATTGTGCTGGTTGTGTTGTATAGGTGACTTCCAAGTCAGCCATATTGCATAGGGGACATTGTGCTGGTTGTATTGTATAGGTGACTTCCAAGTCAGCCATATTGCATGGGGGACATTGTGCTGGTTGCCATGTCCTATAGGTGACTTCCAAGTCAGCCATATTGCATGGGGGACATTGTGCTGGTTGTCTTGTATAGGTGACGTCCAAGTCAGCCATATTGCTTGGGGGACATTGTGCTGGTTGCCGTGTTCTATAGGTGACTTCCAAGTCAGCCATATTGCTTGGGGGACATTGTGCTGGTGGCCATGTTCTATAGGTGACTTCCAAGTCAGCCATATTGCTTGGGGGACATTGTGCTGGTTGTATTGTATAGGTGGTTCCAAGTCAGCCATATTGCATGGGGGACATTGTGCTGGTTGTGTTGTATAGGTGACTTCCAAGTCAGCCATATTGCATGGGGGACATTGTGCTGGTTGTATTGTATAGGTGACTTCCAAGTCAGCCATATTGCATGGGGGACATTGTGCTGGTTGTATTGTATAGGTGACTTCCAAGTCAGCCGTGTTGCATGGGGGACATTGTGCTGGTGGCCTTGTTCTATAGGTGACATCCAAGTCAGCCATATTGCATGGGGGACATTGTGCTGGTTGCCATGTTGTATAGGTGACTTCCAAGTCAGCCATATTGCATGGGGGACATTGTACTGGTTTTCTTGTATAGGTGACTTCCAAGTCAGCCGTGTTGCATTGGGGACATTGTGCTGGTGGCCATGTTCTATAGGTGACTTCCAAGTCAGCCATATTGCATGGGGGACATTGTGCTGGTTGCCATGTTGTATAGGTGACTTCCAAGTCAGCCATATTGCATGGGGGACATTGTGCTGGTTGCCATGTTGTATAGGTGACTTCCAAGTCAGCCATATTGCATGGGGGACATTGTGCTGGTTGTGTTGTATAGGTGACTTCCAAGTCAACCATATTGCATGGGGGACATTGTGCTGGTTGTATTGTATAGGTGACTTCCAAGTCAGCCATATTGCATGGGGGACATTGTACTGGTTGTATTGTATAGGTGACTTCCAAGTCAGCCATATTGCATGGGGGACATTGTGCTGGTTGCCATGTCCTATATGTGACTTCCAAGTCAGCCATATTGCATGGGGGACATTGTGCTGGTTGTCTTGTATAGGTGACGTCCAAGTCAGCCATATTGCTTGGGGGACATTGTGCTGGTTGCCATGTTCTATAGGTGACTTCCAAGTCAGCCATATTGCTTGGGGGACATTGTGCTGGTTGTGTTGTATAGGTGACTTCCAAGTCAGCCATATTGCATGGGGGACATTGTGCTGGTTGTATTGTATAGGTGACTTCCAAGTCAGCCATATTGCATGGGGGACATTGTGCTGGTTGTATTGTATAGGTGACTTCCAAGTCAGCCATATTGCATGGGGGACATTGTGCTGGTTGCCATGTCCTATAGGTGACTTCCAAGTCAGCCATATTGCATGGGGGACATTGTGCTGGTTGTCTTGTATAGGTGACTTCCAAGTCAGCCATATTGCTTGGGGGACATTGTGCTGGTTGACATGTTCTATAGGTGACTTCCAAGTCAGCCATATTGCATGGGGGACATTGTGCTGGTTGTGTTGTATAGGTGACTTCCAAGTCAGCCATATTGCATGGGGGACATTGTGCTGGTGGCCATGTTCTATAGGTGACTTCCAAGTCAGCCATATTGCATGGGGGACATTGTGCTGGTGGCCATGTTCTATAGGTGACTTCCAAGTCAGCCATATTGCATGGGGGACATTGTGCTGGTTGTCTTGTATAGGTGACTTCCAAGTCAGCCATATTGCATGGGGGACATTGTGCTGGTGGCCATGTTCTATAGGTGACTTCCAAGTCAGCCATATTGCTTGGGGGACATTGTGCTGGTTGCCATGTTGTATAGGTGACTTCCAAGTCAGCCATATTGCATGGGGGACATTGTGCTGGTTGCCATGTTGTATAGGTGACTTCCAAGTCAGCCATATTGCATGGGGGACATTGTGCTGGTTGTGTTGTATAGGTGACTTCCAAGTCAGCCATATTGCATGGGGGACATTGTGCTGGTTGTGTTGTATAGGTGACTTCCAAGTCAGCCATATTGCATAGGGGACATTGTGCTGGTTGTATTGTATAGGTGACTTCCAAGTCAGCCATATTGCATGGGGGACATTGTGCTGGTTGCCATGTCCTATAGGTGACTTCCAAGTCAGCCATATTGCATGGGAGACATTGTGCTGGTTGTCTTGTATTGGTGACGTCCAAGTCAGCCATATTGCTTGGGGGACATTGTGCTGGTTGCCATGTTCTATAGGTGACTTCCAAGTCAGCCATATTGCTTGGGGGACATTGTGCTGGTTGTGTTGTATAGGTGACTTCCAAGTCAGCCATATTGCATGGGGGACATTGTGCTGGTTGTCTTGTATAGGTGACTTCCAATTCAGCCATATTGCATGGGGGACATTGTGCTGGTGGCCATGTTCTATAGGTGACTTCCAAGTCAGCCATATTGCTTGGGGGACATTGTGCTGGTTGTATTGTATAGGTGACTTCCAAGTCAGCCATATTGCATGGGGGACATTGTGCTGGTTGTGTTGTATAGGTGACTTCCAAGTCAGCCATATTGCATGGGGGACATTGTGCTGGTTGTATTGTATAGGTGACTTCCAAGTCAGCCATATTGCATGGGGGACATTGTGCTGGTTGTATTGTATAGGTGACTTCCAAGTCAGCCGTGTTGCATGGGGGACATTGTGCTGGTGGCCATGTTCTATAGGTGACATCCAAGTCAGCCATATTGCATGGGGGACATTGTGCTGGTTGCCATGTTGTATAGGTGACTTCCAAGTCAGCCATATTGCATGGGGGACATTGTGCTGGTTGCCATGTTGTATAGGTGACTTCCAAGTCAGCCATATTGCATGGGGGACATTGTGCTGGTGGCCATGTTCTATAGGTGACTTCCAAGTCAGCCATATTGCTTGGGTGACATTGTGCTGGTTGTATTGTATAGGTGACTTCCAAGTCAGCCATATTGCATGGGCGACATTGTGCTGGTTGTGTTGTATAGGTGACTTCCAAGTCAGCCATATTGCATGGGGGACATTGTGCAGGTTGTATTGTATAGGTGACTTCCAAGTCAGCCATATTGCATGGGGGACATTGTGCTGGTTGTATTGTATAGGTGACTTCCAAGTCAGCCGTGTTGCATGGGGGACATTGTGCTGGTCGCCATGTTCTATAGGTGACATCCAAGTCAGCCATATTGCATGGGGGACATTGTGCTGGTTGCCATGTTGTATAGGTGACTTCCAAGTCAGCCATATTGCATGGGGGACATTGTACTGGTTGTCTTGTATAGGTGACTTCCAAGTCAGCCGTGTTGCATTGGCGACATTGTGCTGGTGGCCATGTTCTATAGGTGACTTCCAAGTCAGCCATATTGCATGGGGGACATTGTGCTGGTTGCCATGTTGTATAGGTGACTTCCAAGTCAGCCATATTGCATGGGGGACATTGTGCTGGTTGCCATGTTGTATAGGTGACTTCCAAGTCAGCCATATTGCATGGGGGACATTGTGCTGGTTGTGTTGTATAGGTGACTTCCAAGTCAGCCATATTGCATGGGGGACATTGTGCTGGTTGTATTGTATAGGTGACTTCCAAGTCAGCCATATTGCATGGGGGACATTGTGCTGGTTGTATTGTATAGGTGACTTCCAAGTCAGCCATATTGCATGGGGGACATTGTGCTGGTTGCCATGTCCTATAGGTGACTTCCAAGTCAGCCATATTGCATGGGGGACATTGTGCTGGTTGTCTTGTATAGGTGACGTCCAAGTCAGCCATATTGCTTGGGGGACATTGTGCTGGTTGCCATGTTCTATAGGTGACTTCCAAGTCAGCCATATTGCATGGGGGACATTGTGCTTGTGGCCATGTTCTATAGGTGACTTCCAAGTCAGCCATATTGCATGGGGGACATTGTGCTGGTGGCCATGTTCTATAGGTGACTTCCAAGTCAGCCATATTGCATGGGGGACATTGTGCTGGTTGTCTTGTATAGGTGACTTCCAAGTCAGCCATATTGCATGGGGGACATTGTGCTGGTGGCCATGTTCTATAGGTGACTTCCAAGTCAGCCATATTGCTTGGGGGACATTGTGCTGGTTGCCATGTTGTATAGGTGACTTCCAAGTCAGCCATATTGCATGGGGGACATTGTGCTGGTTGCCATGTTGTATAGGTGACTTCCAAGTCAGCCATATTGCATGGGGGACATTGTGCTGGTTGTGTTGTATAGGTGACTTCCAAGTCAGCCATATTGCATGGGGGACATTGTGCTGGTTGTGTTGTATAGGTGACTTCCAAGTCAGCCATATTGCATAGGGGACATTGTGCTGGTTGTATTGTATAGGTGACTTCCAAGTCAGCCATATTGCATGGGGGACATTGTGCTGGTTGCCATGTCCTATAGGTGACTTCCAAGTCAGCCATATTGCATGGGGGACATTGTGCTGGTTGTCTTGTATAGGTGACGTCCAAGTCAGCCATATTGCTTGGGGGACATTGTGCTGGTTGCCGTGTTCTATAGGTGACTTCCAAGTCAGCCATATTGCTTGGGGGACATTGTGCTGGTGGCCATGTTCTATAGGTGACTTCCAAGTCAGCCATATTGCTTGGGGGACATTGTGCTGGTTGTATTGTATAGGTGGTTCCAAGTCAGCCATATTGCATGGGGGACATTGTGCTGGTTGTGTTGTATAGGTGACTTCCAAGTCAGCCATATTGCATGGGGGACATTGTGCTGGTTGTATTGTATAGGTGACTTCCAAGTCAGCCATATTGCATGGGGGACATTGTGCTGGTTGTATTGTATAGGTGACTTCCAAGTCAGCCGTGTTGCATGGGGGACATTGTGCTGGTGGCCTTGTTCTATAGGTGACATCCAAGTCAGCCATATTGCATGGGGGACATTGTGCTGGTTGCCATGTTGTATAGGTGACTTCCAAGTCAGCCATATTGCATGGGGGACATTGTACTGGTTTTCTTGTATAGGTGACTTCCAAGTCAGCCGTGTTGCATTGGGGACATTGTGCTGGTGGCCATGTTCTATAGGTGACTTCCAAGTCAGCCATATTGCATGGGGGACATTGTGCTGGTTGCCATGTTGTATAGGTGACTTCCAAGTCAGCCATATTGCATGGGGGACATTGTGCTGGTTGCCATGTTGTATAGGTGACTTCCAAGTCAGCCATATTGCATGGGGGACATTGTGCTGGTTGTGTTGTATAGGTGACTTCCAAGTCAACCATATTGCATGGGGGACATTGTGCTGGTTGTATTGTATAGGTGACTTCCAAGTCAGCCATATTGCATGGGGGACATTGTACTGGTTGTATTGTATAGGTGACTTCCAAGTCAGCCATATTGCATGGGGGACATTGTGCTGGTTGCCATGTCCTATATGTGACTTCCAAGTCAGCCATATTGCATGGGGGACATTGTGCTGGTTGTCTTGTATAGGTGACGTCCAAGTCAGCCATATTGCTTGGGGGACATTGTGCTGGTTGCCATGTTCTATAGGTGACTTCCAAGTCAGCCATATTGCTTGGGGGACATTGTGCTGGTTGTGTTGTATAGGTGACTTCCAAGTCAGCCATATTGCATGGGGGACATTGTGCTGGTTGTATTGTATAGGTGACTTCCAAGTCAGCCATATTGCATGGGGGACATTGTGCTGGTTGTATTGTATAGGTGACTTCCAAGTCAGCCATATTGCATGGGGGACATTGTGCTGGTTGCCATGTCCTATAGGTGACTTCCAAGTCAGCCATATTGCATGGGGGACATTGTGCTGGTTGTCTTGTATAGGTGACTTCCAAGTCAGCCATATTGCTTGGGGGACATTGTGCTGGTTGACATGTTCTATAGGTGACTTCCAAGTCAGCCATATTGCATGGGGGACATTGTGCTGGTTGTGTTGTATAGGTGACTTCCAAGTCAGCCATATTGCATGGGGGACATTGTGCTGGTGGCCATGTTCTATAGGTGACTTCCAAGTCAGCCATATTGCATGGGGGACATTGTGCTGGTGGCCATGTTCTATAGGTGACTTCCAAGTCAGCCATATTGCATGGGGGACATTGTGCTGGTTGTCTTGTATAGGTGACTTCCAAGTCAGCCATATTGCATGGGGGACATTGTGCTGGTGGCCATGTTCTATAGGTGACTTCCAAGTCAGCCATATTGCTTGGGGGACATTGTGCTGGTTGCCATGTTGTATAGGTGACTTCCAAGTCAGCCATATTGCATGGGGGACATTGTGCTGGTTGCCATGTTGTATAGGTGACTTCCAAGTCAGCCATATTGCATGGGGGACATTGTGCTGGTTGTGTTGTATAGGTGACTTCCAAGTCAGCCATATTGCATGGGGGACATTGTGCTGGTTGTGTTGTATAGGTGACTTCCAAGTCAGCCATATTGCATAGGGGACATTGTGCTGGTTGTATTGTATAGGTGACTTCCAAGTCAGCCATATTGCATGGGGGACATTGTGCTGGTTGCCATGTCCTATAGGTGACTTCCAAGTCAGCCATATTGCATGGGAGACATTGTGCTGGTTGTCTTGTATTGGTGACGTCCAAGTCAGCCATATTGCTTGGGGGACATTGTGCTGGTTGCCATGTTCTATAGGTGACTTCCAAGTCAGCCATATTGCTTGGGGGACATTGTGCTGGTTGTGTTGTATAGGTGACTTCCAAGTCAGCCATATTGCATGGGGGACATTGTGCTGGTTGTCTTGTATAGGTGACTTCCAATTCAGCCATATTGCATGGGGGACATTGTGCTGGTGGCCATGTTCTATAGGTGACTTCCAAGTCAGCCATATTGCTTGGGGGACATTGTGCTGGTTGTATTGTATAGGTGACTTCCAAGTCAGCCATATTGCATGGGGGACATTGTGCTGGTTGTGTTGTATAGGTGACTTCCAAGTCAGCCATATTGCATGGGGGACATTGTGCTGGTTGTATTGTATAGGTGACTTCCAAGTCAGCCATATTGCATGGGGGACATTGTGCTGGTTGTATTGTATAGGTGACTTCCAAGTCAGCCGTGTTGCATGGGGGACATTGTGCTGGTGGCCATGTTCTATAGGTGACATCCAAGTCAGCCATATTGCATGGGGGACATTGTGCTGGTTGCCATGTTGTATAGGTGACTTCCAAGTCAGCCATATTGCATGGGGGACATTGTGCTGGTTGCCATGTTGTATAGGTGACTTCCAAGTCAGCCATATTGCATGGGGGACATTGTGCTGGTGGCCATGTTCTATAGGTGACTTCCAAGTCAGCCATATTGCTTGGGTGACATTGTGCTGGTTGTATTGTATAGGTGACTTCCAAGTCAGCCATATTGCATGGGCGACATTGTGCTGGTTGTGTTGTATAGGTGACTTCCAAGTCAGCCATATTGCATGGGGGACATTGTGCAGGTTGTATTGTATAGGTGACTTCCAAGTCAGCCATATTGCATGGGGGACATTGTGCTGGTTGTATTGTATAGGTGACTTCCAAGTCAGCCGTGTTGCATGGGGGACATTGTGCTGGTCGCCATGTTCTATAGGTGACATCCAAGTCAGCCATATTGCATGGGGGACATTGTGCTGGTTGCCATGTTGTATAGGTGACTTCCAAGTCAGCCATATTGCATGGGGGACATTGTACTGGTTGTCTTGTATAGGTGACTTCCAAGTCAGCCGTGTTGCATTGGCGACATTGTGCTGGTGGCCATGTTCTATAGGTGACTTCCAAGTCAGCCATATTGCATGGGGGACATTGTGCTGGTTGCCATGTTGTATAGGTGACTTCCAAGTCAGCCATATTGCATGGGGGACATTGTGCTGGTTGCCATGTTGTATAGGTGACTTCCAAGTCAGCCATATTGCATGGGGGACATTGTGCTGGTTGTGTTGTATAGGTGACTTCCAAGTCAGCCATATTGCATGGGGGACATTGTGCTGGTTGTATTGTATAGGTGACTTCCAAGTCAGCCATATTGCATGGGGGACATTGTGCTGGTTGTATTGTATAGGTGACTTCCAAGTCAGCCATATTGCATGGGGGACATTGTGCTGGTTGCCATGTCCTATAGGTGACTTCCAAGTCAGCCATATTGCATGGGGGACATTGTGCTGGTTGTCTTGTATAGGTGACGTCCAAGTCAGCCATATTGCTTGGGGGACATTGTGCTGGTTGCCATGTTCTATAGGTGACTTCCAAGTCAGCCATATTGCTTGGGGGACATTGTGCTGGTTGTGTTTTATAGGTGACTTCCAAGTCAGCCATATTGCATGGGGGACATTGTGCTGGTTGTATTGTATAGGTGACTTCCAAGTCAGCCATATTGCATGGGGGACATTGTGCTGGTTGTATTGTATAGGTGACTTCCAAGTCAGCCATATTGCATGGGGGACATTGTGCTGGTTGCCATGTCCTATAGGTGACTTCCAAGTCAGCCATATTGCATGGGGGACATTGTGCTGGTTGTCTTGTATAGGTGACTTCCAAGTCAGCCATATTGCTTGGGGGACATTGTGCTGGTTGTGTTGTATAGGTGACTTCCAAGTCAGCCATATTGCATGGGGGACATTGTGCTGGTGGCCATGTTCTATAGGTGACTTCCAAGTCAGCCATATTGCATGGGGGACATTGTGCTGGTGGCCATGTTCTATAGGTGACTTCCAAGTCAGCCATATTGCATGGGGGACATTGTGCTGGTTGTGTTGTATAGGTGACTTCCAAGTCAGCCATATTGCATGGGGGACATTGTGCTGGTGGCCATGTTCTATAGGTGACTTCCAAGTCAGCCATATTGCATGGGGGACATTGTGCTGGTGGCCATGTTCTATAGGTGACTTCCAAGTCAGCCATATTGCATGGGGGACATTGTGCTGGTTGTCTTGTATAGGTGACTTCCAAGTCAGCCATATTGCATGGGGGACATTGTGCTGGTGGCCATGTTCTATAGATGACTTCCAAGTCAGCCATATTGCTTGGGGGACATTGTGCTGGTTGCCATGTTGTATAGGTGACTTCCAAGTCAGCCATATTGCATGGGGGACATTGTGCTGGTTGCCATGTTGTATAGGTGACTTCCAAGTCAGCCATATTGCATGGGGGACATTGTGCTGGTTGTGTTGTATAGGTGACTTCCAAGTCAGCCATATTGCATAGGGGACATTGTGCTGGTTGTATTGTATAGGTGACTTCCAAGTCAGCCATATTGCATGGGGGACATTGTGCTGGTTGCCATGTCCTATAGGTGACTTCCAAGTCAGCCATATTGCATGGGGGACATTGTGCTGGTTGTCTTGTATAGGTGACGTCCAAGTCAGCCATATTGCTTGGGGGACATTGTGCTGGTTGCCATGTTCTATAGGTGACTTCCAAGTCAGCCATATTGCTTGGGGGACATTGTGCTGGTTGTGTTGTATAGGTGACTTCCAAGTCAGCCATATTGCATGGGGGACATTGTGCTGGTTGTCTTGTATAGGTGACTTCCAATTCAGCCATATTGCATGGGGGACATTGTGCTGGTGGCCATGTTCTATAGGTGACTTCCAAGTCAGCCATATTGCATGGGGGCCATTGTGCTGGTTGTGTTGTATAGGTGACTTCCAAGTCAGCCATATTGCATGGGGGACATTGTGGTGGTTGTATTGTATAGGTGACTTCCAAGTCAGCCATATTGCATGGGGGACATTGTGCTGGTTGTATTGTATAGGTGACTTCCAAGTCAGCCGTGTTGCATGGGGGACATTGTGCTGGTGGCCTTGTTCTATAGGTGACATCCAAGTCAGCCATATTGCATGGGGGACATTGTGCTGGTTGCCATGTTGTATAGGTGACTTCCAAGTCAGCCATATTGCATGGGGGACATTGTACTGGTTGTCTTGTATAGGTGACTTCCAAGTCAGCCGTGTTGCATTGGGGACATTGTGCTGGTGGCCATGTTCTATAGGTGACTTCCAAGTCAGCCATATTGCATGGGGGACATTGTGCTGGTTGCCATGTTGTATAGGTGACTTCCAAGTCAGCCATATTGCATGGGGGACATTGTGCTGGTTGCCATGTTGTATAGGTGACTTCCAAGTCAGCCATATTGCATGGGGTACATTGTGCTGGTTGTGTTGTATAGGTGACTTCCAAGTCAGCCATATTGCATGGGGGACATGGTGCTGGTTGTATTGTATAGGTGACTTCCAAGTCAGCCATATTGCATGGGGGACATTGTACTGGTTGTATTGTATAGGTGACTTCCAAGTCAGCCATATTGCATGGGGGACATTGTGCTGGTTGCCATGTCCTATATGTGACTTCCAAGTCAGCCATATTGCATGGGGGACATTGTGCTGGTTGTCTTGTATAGGTGACGTCCAAGTCAGCCATATTGCTTGGGGGACATTGTGCTGGTTGCCATGTTCTATAGGTGACTTCCAAGTCAGCCATATTGCTTGGGGGACATTGTGCTGGTTGTGTTGTATAGGTGACTTCCCAGTCAGCCATTTTGCATGGGGGACATTGTGCTGGTTGTATTGTATAGGTGACTTCCAAGTCAGCCATATTGCATGGGGGACATTGTGCTGGTTGTATTGTATAGGTGACTTCCAAGTCAGCCATATTGCATGGGGGACATTGTGCTGGTTGCCATGTCCTATAGGTGACTTCCAAGTCAGCCATATTGCATGGGGGACATTGTGCTGGTTGTCTTGTATAGGTGACTTCCAAGTCAGCCATATTGCTTGGGGGACATTGTGCTGGTTGCCATGTTCTATAGGTGACTTCCAAGTCAGCCATATTGCATGGGGGACATTGTGCTGGTTGTGTTGTATAGGTGACTTCCAAGTCAGCCATATTGCATGGGGGACATTGTGCTGGTGGCCATGTTCTATAGGTGACTTCCAAGTCAGCCATATTGCATGGGGGACATTGTGCTGGTGGCCATGTTCTATAGGTGACTTCCAAGTCAGCCATATTGCATGGGGGACATTGTGCTGGTTGTCTTGTATAGGTGACTTCCAAGTCAGCCATATTGCATGGGGGACATTGTGCTGGTGGCCATGTTCTATAGGTGACTTCCAAGTCAGCCATATTGCTTGGGGGACATTGTGCTGGTTGCCATGTTGTATAGGTGACTTCCAAGTCAGCCATATTGCATGGGGGACATTGTGCTGGTTGCCATGTTGTATAGGTGACTTCCAAGTCAGCCATATTGCATGGGGGACATTGTGCTGATTGTGTTGTATAGGTGACTTCCAAGTCAGCCATATTGCATGGGGGACATTGTGCTGGTTGTGTTGTATAGGTGACTTCCAAGTCAGCCATATTGCATAGGGGACATTGTGCTGGTTGTATTGTATAGGTGACTTCCAAGTCAGCCATATTGCATGGGGGACATTGTGCTGGTTGCCATGTCCTATAGGTGACTTCCAAGTCAGCCATATTGCATGGAAGACATTGTGCTGGTTGTCTTGTATTGGTGACGTCCAAGTCAGCCATATTGCTTGGGGGACATTGTGCTGGTTGCCATGTTCTATAGGTGACTTCCAAGTCAGCCATATTGCTTGGGGGACATTGTGCTGGTTGTGTTGTATAGGTGACTTCCAAGTCAGCCATATTGCATGGGGGACATTGTGCTGGTTGTCTTGTATAGGTGACTTCCAATTCAGCCATATTGCATGGGGGACATTGTGCTGGTGGCCATGTTCTATAGGTGACTTCCAAGTCAGCCATATTGCTTGGGGGACATTGTGCTGGTTGTATTGTATAGGTGACTTCCAAGTCAGCCATATTGCATGGGGGACATTGTGCTGGTTGTGTTGTATAGGTGACTTCCAAGTCAGCCATATTGCATGGGGGACATTGTGCTGGTTGTATTGTATAGGTGACTTCCAAGTTAACCATATTGCATGGGGGACATTGTGCTGGTTGTATTGTATAGGTGACTTCCAAGTCAGCCGTGTTGCATGGGGGACATTGTGCTGGTGGCCATGTTCTATAGGTGACTTCCAAGTCAGCCATATTGCATGGGGGACATTGTGCTGGTTGTCTTGTATAGGTGACTTCCAAGTCAGCCATATTGCTTGGGGGACATTGTGCTGGTTGTGTTGTATAGGTGACTTCCAAGTCAGCCATATTGCATGGGGGACATTGTGCTGGTGGCCATGTTCTATAGGTGACTTCCAAGTCAGCCATATTGCATGGGGGACATTGTGCTGGTGGCCATGTTCTATAGGTGACTTCCAAGTCAGCCATATTGCATGGGGGACATTGTGCTGGTTGTGTTGTATAGGTGACTTCCAAGTCAGCCATATTGCATGGGGGACATTGTGCTGGTGGCCATGTTCTATAGGTGACTTCCAAGTCAGCCATATTGCATGGGGGACATTGTGCTGGTGGCCATGTTCTATAGGTGACTTCCAAGTCAGCCATATTGCATGGGGGACATTGTGCTGGTTGTCTTGTATAGGTGACTTCCAAGTCAGCCATATTGCATGGGGGACATTGTGCTGGTGGCCATGTTCTATAGATGACTTCCAAGTCAGCCATATTGCTTGGGGGACATTGTGCTGGTTGCCATGTTGTATAGGTGACTTCCAAGTCAGCCATATTGCATGGGGGACATTGTGCTGGTTGCCATGTTGTATAGGTGACTTCCAAGTCAGCCATATTGCATGGGGGACATTGTGCTGGTTGTGTTGTATAGGTGACTTCCAAGTCAGCCATATTGCATAGGGGACATTGTGCTGGTTGTATTGTATAGGTGACTTCCAAGTCAGCCATATTGCATGGGGGACATTGTGCTGGTTGCCATGTCCTATAGGTGACTTCCAAGTCAGCCATATTGCATGGGGGACATTGTGCTGGTTGTCTTGTATAGGTGACGTCCAAGTCAGCCATATTGCTTGGGGGACATTGTGCTGGTTGCCATGTTCTATAGGTGACTTCCAAGTCAGCCATATTGCTTGGGGGACATTGTGCTGGTTGTGTTGTATAGGTGACTTCCAAGTCAGCCATATTGCATGGGGGACATTGTGCTGGTTGTCTTGTATAGGTGACTTCCAATTCAGCCATATTGCATGGGGGACATTGTGCTGGTGGCCATGTTCTATAGGTGACTTCCAAGTCAGCCATATTGCATGGGGGACATTGTGCTGGTTGTGTTGTATAGGTGACTTCCAAGTCAGCCATATTGCATGGGGGACATTGTGGTGGTTGTATTGTATAGGTGACTTCCAAGTCAGCCATATTGCATGGGGGACATTGTGCTGGTTGTATTGTATAGGTGACTTCCAAGTCAGCCGTGTTGCATGGGGGACATTGTGCTGGTGGCCTTGTTCTATAGGTGACATCCAAGTCAGCCATATTGCATGGGGGACATTGTGCTGGTTGCCATGTTGTATAGGTGACTTCCAAGTCAGCCATATTGCATGGGGGACATTGTACTGGTTGTCTTGTATAGGTGACTTCCAAGTCAGCCGTGTTGCATTGGGGACATTGTGCTGGTGGCCATGTTCTATAGGTGACTTCCAAGTCAGCCATATTGCATGGGGGACATTGTGCTGGTTGCCATGTTGTATAGGTGACTTCCAAGTCAGCCATATTGCATGGGGGACATTGTGCTGGTTGCCATGTTGTATAGGTGACTTCCAAGTCAGCCATATTGCATGGGGTACATTGTGCTGGTTGTGTTGTATAGGTGACTTCCAAGTCAGCCATATTGCATGGGGGACATTGTGCTGGTTGTATTGTATAGGTGACTTCCAAGTCAGCCATATTGCATGGGGGACATTGTACTGGTTGTATTGTATAGGTGACTTCCAAGTCAGCCATATTGCATGGGGGACATTGTGCTGGTTGCCATGTCCTATATGTGACTTCCAAGTCAGCCATATTGCATGGGGGACATTGTGCTGGTTGTCTTGTATAGGTGACGTCCAAGTCAGCCATATTGCTTGGGGGACATTGTGCTGGTTGCCATGTTCTATAGGTGACTTCCAAGTCAGCCATATTGCTTGGGGGACATTGTGCTGGTTGTGTTGTATAGGTGACTTCCAAGTCAGCCATTTTGCATGGGGGACATTGTGCTGGTTGTATTGTATAGGTGACTTCCAAGTCAGCCATATTGCATGGGGGACATTGTGCTGGTTGTATTGTATAGGTGACTTCCAAGTCAGCCATATTGCATGGGGGACATTGTGCTGGTTGCCATGTCCTATAGGTGACTTCCAAGTCAGCCATATTGCATGGGGGACATTGTGCTGGTTGTCTTGTATAGGTGACTTCCAAGTCAGCCATATTGCTTGGGGGACATTGTGCTGGTTGCCATGTTCTATAGGTGACTTCCAAGTCAGCCATATTGCATGGGGGACATTGTGCTGGTTGTGTTGTATAGGTGACTTCCAAGTCAGCCATATTGCATGGGGGACATTGTGCTGGTGGCCATGTTCTATAGGTGACTTCCAAGTCAGCCATATTGCATGGGGGACATTGTGCTGGTGGCCATGTTCTATAGTTGACTTCCAAGTCAGCCATATTGCATGGGGGACATTGTGCTGGTTGTCTTGTATAGGTGACTTCCAAGTCAGCCATATTGCATGGGGGACATTGTGCTGGTGGCCATGTTCTATAGGTGACTTCCAAGTCAGCCATATTGCTTGGGGGACATTGTGCTGGTTGCCATGTTGTATAGGTGACTTCCAAGTCAGCCATATTGCATGGGGGACATTGTGCTGGTTGCCATGTTGTATAGGTGACTTCCAAGTCAGCCATATTGCATGGGGGACATTGTGCTGATTGTGTTGTATAGGTGACTTCCAAGTCAGCCATATTGCATGGGGGACATTGTGCTGGTTGTGTTGTATAGGTGACTTCCAAGTCAGCCATATTGCATAGGGGACATTGTGCTGGTTGTATTGTATAGGTGACTTCCAAGTCAGCCATATTGCATGGGGGACATTGTGCTGGTTGCCATGTCCTATAGGTGACTTCCAAGTCAGCCATATTGCATGGAAGACATTGTGCTGGTTGTCTTGTATTGGTGACGTCCAAGTCAGCCATATTGCTTGGGGGACATTGTGCTGGTTGCCATGTTCTATAGGTGACTTCCAAGTCAGCCATATTGCTTGGGGGACATTGTGCTGGTTGTGTTGTATAGGTGACTTCCAAGTCAGCCATATTGCATGGGGGACATTGTGCTGGTTGTCTTGTATAGGTGACTTCCAATTTAGCCATATTGCATGGGGGACATTGTGCTGGTGGCCATGTTCTATAGGTGACTTCCAAGTCAGCCATATTGCTTGGGGGACATTGTGCTGGTTGTATTGTATAGGTGACTTCCAAGTCAGCCATATTGCATGGGGGACATTGTGCTGGTTGTGTTGTATAGGTGACTTCCAAGTCAGCCATATTGCATGGGGGACATTGTGCTGGTTGTATTGTATAGGTGACTTCCAAGTTAACCATATTGCATGGGGGACATTGTGCTGGTTGTATTTTATAGGTGACTTCCAAGTCAGCCGTGTTGCATGGGGGACATTGTGCTGGTGGCCATGTTCTATAGGTGACATCCAAGTCTGCCATATTGCATGGGGGACATTGTGCTGGTTGCCATGTTGTATAGGTGACTTCCAAGTCAGCCATATTGCATGGGGGACATTGTACTGGTTGTCTTGTATAGGTGACTTCCAAGTCAGCCGTGTTGCATTGGGGACATTGTGCTGGTGGCCATGTTCTATAGGTGACTTCCAAGTCAGCCATATTGCATGGGGGACATTGTGCTGGTTGCCATGTTGTATAGGTGACTTCCAAGTCAGCCATATTGCATGGGGGACATTGTACTGGTTGTCTTGTATAGGTGACTTCCAAGTCATCCGTGTTGCATTGGGGACATTGTGCTGGTGGCCATGTTCTATAGGTGACTTCCAAGTCAGCCATATTGCATGGGGGACATTGTGCTGGTTGCCATGTTGTATAGGTGACTTCCAAGTCAGCCATATTGCATGGGGGACATTGTGCTGGTTGCCATGTTGTATAGGTGACTTCCAAGTCAGCCATATTGCATGCGGGACATTGTGCTGGTTGTGTTGTATAGGTGACTTCCAAGTCAGCCATATTGCATGGGGGACATTGTGCTGGTTGTGTTGTATAGGTGACTTCCAAGTCAGCCATATTGCATAGGGGACATTGTGCTGGTTGTATTGTATAGGTGACTTCCAAGTCAGCCATATTGCATGGGGGACATTGTGCTGGTTGCCATGTCCTATAGGTGACTTCCAAGTCAGCCATATTGCATGGGGGACATTGTGCTGGTTGTCTTGTATAGGTGACGTCCAATTCAGCCATATTGCTTGGGGGACATTGTGCTGGTTGCCATGTTCTATAGGTGACTTCCAAGTCAGCCATATTGCTTGGGGGACATTGTGCTGGTTGTGTTGTATAGGTGACTTCCAAGTCAGCCATATTGCATGGGGGACATTGTGCTGGTTGTCTTGTATAGGTGACTTCCAATTCAGCCATATTGCATGGGGGACATTGTGCTGGTGGCCATGTTCTATAGGTGACTTCCAAGTCAGCCATATTGCTTGGGGGACATTGTGCTGGTTGTATTGTATAGGTGACTTCCAAGTCAGCCATATTGCATGGGGGACATTGTGCTGGTTGTGTTGTATAGGTGACTTCCAAGTCAGCCATATTGCATGGGGGACATTGTGCTGGTTGTATTGTATAGGTGACTTCCAAGTCAGCCATATTGCATGGGGGACATTGTGCTGGTTGTATTGTATAGGTGACTTCCAAGTCAGCCGTGTTGCATGGGGGACATTGTGCTGGTGGCCTTGTTCTATAGGTGACATCCAAGTCAGCCATATTGCATGGGGGACATTGTGCTGGTTGCCATGTTGTATAGGTGACTTCCAAGTCAGCCATATTGCATGGGGGACATTGTACTGGTTGTCTTGTATAGGTGACTTCCAAGTCAGCCGTGTTGCATTGGGGACATTGTGCTGGTGGCCATGTTCTATAGGTGACTTCCAAGTCAGCCATATTGCATGGGGGACATTGTGCTGGTTGCCATGTTGTATAGGTGACTTCCAAGTCAGCCATATTGCATGGGGGACATTGTGCTGGTTGCCATGTTGTATAGGTGACTTCCAAGTCAGCCATATTGCATGGGGGACATTGTGCTGGTTGTGTTGTATAGGTGACTTCCAAGTCAGCCATATTGCATGGGGGACATTGTGCTGGTTGTATTGTATAGGTGACTTCCAAGTCAGCCATATTGCATGGGGGACATTGTACTGGTTGTATTGTATAGGTGACTTCTAAGTCAGCCATATTGCATGGGGGACATTGTGCTGGTTGCCATGTCCTATATGTGACTTCCAAGTCAGCCATATTGCATGGGGGACATTGTGCTGGTTGTCTTGTATAGGTGACGTCCAAGTCAGCCATATTGCTTGGGGGACATTGTGCTGGTTGCCATGTTCTATAGGTGACTTCCAAGTCAGCCATATTGCTTGGGGGACATTGTGCTGGTTGTGTTGTATAGGTGACTTCCAAGTCAGCCATTTTGCATGGGGGACATTGTGCTGGTTGTATTGTATAGGTGACTTCCAAGTCAGCCATATTGCATGGGGGACATTGTGCTGGTTGTATTGTATAGGTGACTTCCAAGTCAGCCATATTGCATGGGGGACATTGTGCTGGTTGCCATGTCCTATAGGTGACTTCCAAGTCAGCCATATTGCATGGGGGACATTGTGCTGGTTGTCTTGTATAGGTGACTTCCAAGTCAGCCATATTGCTTGGGGGACATTGTGCTGGTTGCCATGTTCTATAGGTGACTTCCAAGTCAGCCATATTGCATGCGGGACATTGTGCTGGTTGTGTTGTATAGGTGACTTCCAAGTCAGCCATATTGCATGGGGGACATTGTGATGGTGGCCATGTTCTATAGGTGACTTCCAAGTCAGCCATATTGCATGGGGGACATTGTGCTGGTGGCCATGTTCTATAGGTGACTTCCAAGTCAGCCATATTGCATGGGGGACATTGTGCTGGTTGTCTTGTATAGGTGACTTCCAAGTCAGCCATATTGCATGGGGGACATTGTGCTGGTGGCCATGTTCTATAGGTGACTTCCAAGTCAGCCATATTGCTTGGGGGACATTGTGCTGGTTGCAATGTTGTATAGGTGACTTCCAAGTCAGCCATATTGCATGGGGGACATTGTGCTGGTTGCCATGTTGTATAGGTGACTTCCAAGTCAGCCATATTGCATGGGGGACATTGTGCTGGTTGTGTTGTATAGGTGACTTCCAAGTCAGCCATATTGCATGGGGGACATTGTGCTGGTTGTGTTGTATAGGTGACTTCCAAGTCAGCCATATTGCATAGGGGACATTGTGCTGGTTGTATTGTATAGGTGACTTCCAAGTCAGCCATATTGCATGGGGGACATTGTGCTGGTTGCCATGTCCTATAGGTGACTTCCAAGTCAGCCATATTGCATGGGAGACATTGTGCTGGTTGTCTTGTATTGGTGACGTCCAAGTCAGCCATATTGCTTGGGGGACATTGTGCTGGTTGCCATGTTCTATAGGTGACTTCCAAGTCAGCCATATTGCTTGGGGGACATTGTGCTGGTTGTGTTGTATAGGTGACTTCCAAGTCAGCCATATTGCATGGGGGACATTGTGCTGGTTGTCTTGTATAGGTGACTTCCAATTCAGCCATATTGCATGGGGGACATTGTGCTGGTGGCCATGTTCTATAGGTGACTTCCAAGTCAGCCATATTGCTTGGGGGACATTGTGCTGGTTGTATTGTATAGGTGACTTCCAAGTCAGCCATATTGCATGGGGGACATTGTGCTGGTTGTGTTGTATAGGTGACTTCCAAGTCAGCCGTGTTGCATTGGGGACATTGTGCTGGTGGCCATGTTCTATAGGTGACTTCCAAGTCAGCCATATTGCATGGGGGACATTGTGCTGGTTGCCATGTTGTATAGGTGACTTCCAAGTCAGCCATATTGCTTGGGGGACATTGTGCTGGTTGTGTTGTATAGGTGACTTCCAAGTCAGCCATTTTGCATGGGGGACATTGTGCTGGTTGTATTGTATAGGTGACTTCCAAGTCAGCCATATTGCATGGGGGACATTGTGCTGGTTGTATTGTATAGGTGACTTCCAAGTCAGCCATATTGCATGGGGGACATTGTGCTGGTTGCCATGTCCTATAGGTGACTTCCAAGTCAGCCATATTGCATGGGGGACATTGTGCTGGTTGTCTTGTATAGGTGACTTCCAAGTCAGCCATATTGCTTGGGGGACATTGTGCTGGTTGCCATGTTCTATAGGTGACTTCCAATTCAGCCATATTGCATGGGGGACATTGTGCTGGTGGCCATGTTCTATAGGTGACTTCCAAGTCAGCCATATTGCTTGGGGGACATTGTGCTGGTTGTATTGTATAGGTGACTTCCAAGTCAGCCATATTGCATGGGGGACATTGTGCTGGTTGTGTTGTATAGGTGACTTCCAAGTCAGCCGTGTTGCATTGGGGACATTGTGCTGGTGGCCATGTTCTATAGGTGACTTCCAAGTCAGCCATATTGCATGGGGGACATTGTGCTGGTTGCCATGTTGTATAGGTGACTTCCAAGTCAGCCATATTGCTTGGGGGACATTGTGCTGGTTGTGTTGTATAGGTGACTTCCAAGTCAGCCATTTTGCATGGGGGACATTGTGCTGGTTGTATTGTATAGGTGACTTCCAAGTCAGCCATATTGCATGGGGGACATTGTGCTGGTTGTATTGTATAGGTGACTTCCAAGTCAGCCATATTGCATGGGGGACATTGTGCTGGTTGCCATGTCCTATAGGTGACTTCCAAGTCAGCCATATTGCATGGGGGACATTGTGCTGGTTGTCTTGTATAGGTGACTTCCAAGTCAGCCATATTGCTTGGGGGACATTGTGCTGGTTGCCATGTTCTATAGGTGACTTCCAAGTCAGCCATATTGCATGGGGGACATTGTGCTGGTTGTGTTGTATAGGTGACTTCCAAGTCAGCCATATTGCATGGGGGACATTGTGCTGGTGGCCATGTTCTATAGTTGACTTCCAAGTCAGCCATATTGCATGGGGGACATTGTGCTGGTGGCCATGTTCTATAGGTGACTTCCAAGTCAGCCATATTGCATGGGGGACATTGTGCTGGTTGTCTTGTATAGGTGACTTCCAAGTCAGCCATATTGCATGGGGGACATTGTGCTGGTGGCCATGTTCTATAGGTGACTTCCAAGTCAGCCATATTGCTTGGGGGACATTGTGCTGGTTGCCATGTTGTATAGGTGACTTCCAAGTCAGCCATATTGCATGGGGGACATTGTGCTGGTTGCCATGTTGTATAGGTGACTTCCAAGTCAGCCATATTGCATGGGGGACATTGTGCTGATTGTGTTGTATAGGTGACTTCCAAGTCAGCCATATTGCATAGGGGACATTGTGCTGGTTGTATTGTATAGGTGACTTCCAAGTCAGCCATATTGCATGGGGGACATTGTGCTGGTTGCCATGTCCTATAGGTGACTTCCAAGTTAGCCATATTGCATGGGAGACATTGTGCTGGTTGTCTTGTATTGGTGACGTCCAAGTCAGCCATATTGCTTGGGGGACATTGTGCTGGTTGCCATGTTCTATAGGTGACTTCCAAGTCAGCCATATTGCTTGGGGGACATTGTGCTGGTTGTGTTGTATAGGTGACTTCCAAGTCAGCCATATTGCATGGGGGACATTGTGCTGGTTGTCTTGTATAGGTGACTTCCAATTCAGCCATATTGCATGGGGGACATTGTGCTGGTGGCCATGTTCTATAGGTGACTTCCAAGTCAGCCATATTGCTTGGGGGACATTGTGCTGGTTGTATTGTATAGGTGACTTCCAAGTCAGCCATATTGCATGGGGGACATTGTGCTGGTTGTGTTGTATAGGTGACTTCCAAGTCAGCCATATTGCATGGGGGACATTGTGCTGGTTGTATTGTATAGGTGACTTCCAAGTTAACCATATTGCATGGGGGACATTGTGCTGGTTGTATTGTATAGGTGACTTCCAAGTCAGCCGTGTTGCATGGGGGACATTGTGCTGGTGGCCATGTTCTATAGGTGACATCCAAGTCAGCCATATTGCATGGGGGACATTGTGCTGGTTGCCATGTTGTATAGGTGACTTCCAAGTCAGCCATATTGCATGGGGGACATTGTACTGGTTGTCTTGTATAGGTGACTTCCAAGTCAGCCGTGTTGCATTGGGGACATTGTGCTGGTGGCCATGTTCTATAGGTGACTTCCAAGTCAGCCATATTGCATGGGGGACATTGTGCTGGTTGCCATGTTGTATAGGTGACTTCCAAGTCAGCCATATTGCATGGGGGACATTGTACTGGTTGTCTTGTATAGGTGACTTCCAAGTCAGCCGTGTTGCATTGGGGACATTGTGCTGGTGGCCATGTTCTATAGGTGACTTCCAAGTCAGCCATATTGCATGGGGGACATTGTGCTGGTTGCCATGTTGTATAGGTGACTTCCAAGTCAGCCATATTGCATGGGGGACATTGTGCTGGTTGCCATGTTGTATAGGTGACTTCCAAGTAAGCCATATTGCATGCGGGACATTGTGCTGGTTGTGTTGTATAGGTGACTTCCAAGTCAGCCATATTGCATGGGGGACATTGTGCTGGTTGTGTTGTATAGGTGACTTCCAAGTCAGCCATATTGCATAGGGGACATTGTGCTGGTTGTATTGTATAGGTGACTTCCAAGTCAGCCATATTGCATGGGGGACATTGTGCTGGTTGCCATGTCCTATAGGTGACTTCCAAGTCAGCCATATTGCATGGGGGACATTGTGCTGGTTGTCTTGTATAGGTGACGTCCAATTCAGCCATATTGCTTGGGGGACATTGTGCTGGTTGCCATGTTCTATAGGTGACTTCCAAGTCAGCCATATTGCTTGGGGGACATTGTGCTGGTTGTGTTGTATAGGTGACTTCCAAGTCAGCCATATTGCATGGGGGACATTGTGCTGGTTGTCTTGTATAGGTGACTTCCAATTCAGCCATATTGCATGGGGGACATTGTGCTGGTGGCCATGTTCTATAGGTGACTTCCAAGTCAGCCATATTGCTTGGGGGACATTGTGCTGGTTGTATTGTATAGGTGACTTCCAAGTCAGCCATATTGCATGGGGGACATTGTGCTGGTTGTGTTGTATAGGTGACTTCCAAGTCAGCCATATTGCATGGGGGACATTGTGCTGGTTGTATTGTATAGGTGACTTCCAAGTCAGCCATATTGCATGGGGGACATTGTGCTGGTTGTATTGTATAGGTGACTTCCAAGTCAGCCGTGTTGCATGGGGGACATTGTGCTGGTGGCCTTGTTCTATAGGTGACATCCAAGTCAGCCATATTGCATGGGGGACATTGTGCTGGTTGCCATGTTGTATAGGTGACTTCCAAGTCAGCCATATTGCATGGGGGACATTGTACTGGTTGTCTTGTATAGGTGACTTCCAAGTCAGCCGTGTTGCATTGGGGACATTGTGCTGGTGGCCATGTTCTATAGGTGACTTCCAAGTCAGCCATATTGCATGGGGGACATTGTGCTGGTTGCCATGTTGTATAGGTGACTTCCAAGTCAGCCATATTGCATGGGGGACATTGTGCTGGTTGTGTTGTATAGGTGACTTCCAAGTCAGCCATATTGCATGGGGGACATTGTGCTGGTTGTATTGTATAGGTGACTTCCAAGTCAGCCATATTGCATGGGGGACATTGTACTGGTTGTATTGTATAGGTGACTTCCAAGTCAGCCATATTGCATGGGGGACATTGTGCTGGTTGCCATGTCCTATATGTGACTTCCAAGTCAGCCATATTGCATGGGGGACATTGTGCTGGTTGTCTTGTATAGGTGACGTCCAAGTCAGCCATATTGCTTGGGGGAAATTGTGCTGGTTGCCATGTTCTATAGGTGACTTCCAAGTCAGCCATATTGCTTGGGGGACATTGTGCTGGTTGTGTTGTATAGGTGACTTCCAAGTCAGCCATTTTGCATGGGGGACATTGTGCTGGTTGTATTGTATAGGTGACTTCCAAGTCAGCCATATTGCATGGGGGACATTGTGCTGGTTGTATTGTATAGGTGACTTCCAAGTCAGCCATATTGCATGGGGGACATTGTGCTGGTTGCCACGTCCTATAGGTGACTTCCAAGTCAGCCATATTGCATGGGGGACATTGTGCTGGTTGTCTTGTATAGGTGACTTCCAAGTCAGCCATATTGCTTGGGGGACATTGTGCTGGTTGCCATGTTCTATAGGTGACTTCCAAGTCAGCCATATTGCATGGGGGACATTGTGCTGGTTGTGTTGTATAGGTGACTTCCAAGTCAGCCATATTGCATGGGGGACATTGTGATGGTGGCCATGTTCTATAGGTGACTTCCAAGTCAGCCATATTGCATGGGGGACATTGTGCTGGTGGCCATGTTCTATAGGTGACTTCCAAGTCAGCCATATTGCATGGGGGACATTGTGCTGGTTGTCTTGTATAGGTGACTTCCAAGTCAGCCATATTGCATGGGGGACATTGTGCTGGTGGCCATGTTCTATAGGTGACTTCCAAGTCAGCCATATTGCTTGGGGGACATTGTGCTGGTTGCCATGTTGTATAGGTGACTTCCAAGTCAGCCATATTGCATGGGGGACATTGTGCTGGTTGCCATGTTGTATAGGTGACTTCCAAGTCAGCCATATTGCATGGGGGACATTGTGCTGGTTGTGTTGTATAGGTGACTTCCAAGTCAGCCATATTGCATGGGGGACATTGTGCTGGTTGTGTTGTATAGGTGACTTCCAAGTCAGCCATATTGCATAGGGGACATTGTGCTGGTTGTATTGTATAGGTGACTTCCAAGTCAGCCATATTGCATGGGGGACATTGTGCTGGTTGCCATGTTGCATAGGTGACTTCCAAGTCAGCCATATTGCATGGGGGACATTGTGCTGGTTGCCATGTTGTATAGGTGACTTACAAGTGAGCCATATTGCATGGGGACATTGTGCTGGTGGCCATGTCCTATAGGTGACTTCCAAGTCAGCCATATTGCATGGGGGACATTGTGCTGGTTGCCATGTTGTATAGGTGACTTCCAAGTCAGCCATATTGCTTGGGGGACATTGTGCTGGTGGCCATGTTCTATAGGTGACTTCCAAGTCAGCCATATTGCTTGGGGGACATTGTGCTGGTTGGATTGTATAGGTGACTTCCAAGTCAGCCATATTGCATGGGGGACATTGTGCTGGTTGTATTGTATAGGTGACTTCCAAGTCAGCCATATTGCATGGGGGACATTGTGCTGGTGGCCATGTCCTATAGGTGACTTCCAAGTCAGCCATATTGCATCGGGGACATTGTGCTGGTTGTCTTGTATAGGTGACTTCCAAGTCAGCCATATTTCTTGGGGGACATTGTGCTGGTTGTATTGTATAGGTGACTTCCAAGTCAGCCATATTGCATGGGGGAAATTGTGCTGGTTGCCATGTTGTATAGGTGACTTCCAAGTCAGCCATATTGCATGGTGGACATTGTGCTGGTGGCCATGTTCTATAGGTGACTTCCAAGTCAGCCATATTGCATTTGGGACATTGTGCTGGTTGTCTTGTATAGGTGACTTCCAAGTCAGCCATATTGCATGGGGGACATTGTGCTGGTTGTGTTGTATAGGTGACTTCCAAGTCAGCCATATTGCATGGGGGACATTGTGCTGGTTGTCTTGTATAGGTGACTTCCAAGTCAGCCATATTGCTTGGGGGACATTGTGCTGGTTGTATTGTATAGGTGACTTCCAAGTCAGCCATATTGCATGGGGGACATTGTGCTGGTTGCCATGTTGTATAGGTGACTTCCAAGTCAGCCATATTGCATGGGGGACATTGTGCTGGTGGCCATGTTCTATAGGTGACTTCCAAGTCAGCCATATTGCATTTGGGACATTGTGCTGGTTGTATTGTATAGGTGACTTCCAAGTCAGCCATATTGCATGGGGGACATTGTGCTGGTTGTATTGTATAGGTGACTTCCAAGTCAGCCATATTGCATGGGGGGCATTGTGCTGGTTGCCATGTTGTATAGGTGACTTCCAAGTCAGCCATATTGCTTGGGGGACATTGTGCTGGTGGCCAGGTTCTATAGGTGACTTCCAAGTCAGCCATATTGCATGGGGGACATTGTGCTGGTTGCCATGTCCTATAGGTGACTTCCAAGTCAGCCATATTGCATGGGGGACATTGTGCTGGTTGTCTTGTATAGGTGACTTCCAAGTCAGCCATATTGCTTGGGGGACATTGTGCTGGTTGCCATGTTCTATAGTGACTTCCAAGTCAGCCATATTGCTTGGGGGACATTGTGCTGGTTGCCATGTTGTATAGGTGACTTCCAAGTCAGCCATATTGCATTTGGGACATTGTGCTGGTTGTCTTGTATAGGTGACTTCCAAGTCAGCCATATTGCATGGGGGACATTGTGCTGGTTGTGTTGTATAGGTGACTTCCAAATCAGCCATATTGCATGGGGGACATTGTGCTGGTTGTATTGTATAGGTGACTTCCAAGTCAGCCATATTGCATGGGGGACATTGTGCTGGTTGTCTTGTATAGGTGACTTCCAAGTCAGCCATATTGCTTGGGGGACATTGTGCTGGTTGTATTGTATAGGCGACTTCCAAGTCAGCCATATTGCATGGGGGACATTGTGCTGGTTGCCATGTTGTATAGGTGACTTCCAAGTCAGCCATATTGCATGGGGGACATTGTGCTGGTGGCCATGTTCTATAGGTGACTTCCAAGTCAGCCATATTGCATTTGGGACATTGTGCTGGTTGTATTGTATAGGTGACTTCCAAGTCAGCCATATTGCATGGGGGACATTGTGCTGGTTGTATTGTATAGGTGACTTCCAAGTCAGCCATATTACATGGGGGACATTGTGCTGGTTGCCATGTTGTATAGGTGACTTCCAAGTCAGCCATATTGCTTGGGGGACATTGTGCTGGTGGCCATGTTCTATAGGTGACTTCCAAGTCAGCCATATTGCATGGGGGACATTGTGCTGGTTGCCATGTCCTATAGGTGAATTCCAAGTCAGCCATATTGCATGGGGGACATTGTGCTGGTTGTCTTGTATAGGTGACTTCCAAGTCAGCCATATTGCTTGGGGGACATTGTGCTGGTTGCCATGTTCTATAGGTGACTTCCAAGTCAGCCATATTGCTTGGGGGACATTGTGCTGGTGGCCATGTTCTATAGGTGACTTCCAAGTCAGCCATATTGCTTGGGGGACATTGTGCTGGTTGCCATATTGTATAGGTGACTTCCAAGTCAGCCATATTGCATGGGGGACATTGTGCTGGTGGCCATGTTCTATAGGTGACTTCCAAGTCAGCCATATTGCATGGGGGACATTGTGCTGGTTGCCATGTTGTATAGGTGACTTCCAAGTCAGCCATATTGCATGGGGGACATTGTGCTGGTTGTATTGTATAGGTGACTTCCAAGTCAGCCATATTGCATGGGGGACATTGTGCTGGTTGCCATGTCCTATAGGTGACTTCCAAGTCAGCCATATTGCATTTGGGACATTGTGCTGGTTGTATTGTATAGGTGACTTCCAAGTCAGCCATATTGCATGGGGGATATTGTGCTGGTTGTATTGTATAGGTGACTTCCAAGTCAGCCATATTACATGGGGGACATTGTGCTGGTTGCCATGTTGTATAGGTGACTTCCAAGTCAGCCATATTGCTTGGGGGACATTGCGCTGGTGGCCATGTTCTATAGGTGACTTCCAAGTCAGCCATATTGCATGGGGGACATTGTGCTGGTTGCCATGTCCTATAGGTGACTTCCAAGTCAGCCATATTGCATGGGGGACATTGTGCTGGTTGTCTTGTATAGGTGACTTCCAAGTTAGCCATATTGCTTGGGGAACATTGTGCTGGTTGCCATGTTCTATAGGTGACGTCCAAGTCAGCCATATTGCTTGGGGGACATTGTGCTGGTGGCCATGTTCTATAGGTGACTTCCAAGTCAGCCATATTGCTTGGGGGACATTGTGCTGGTTGCCATGTTGTATAGGTGACTTCCAAGTCAGCCATATTGCATGGGGGACATTGTGCTGGTGGCCATGTTCTATAGGTGACTTCCAAGTCAGCCATATTGCATGGGGGACATTGTGCTGGTTGCCATGTTGTATAGGTGACTTCCAAGTCAGCCATATTGCATGGGGGACATTGTGCTGGTTGTATTGTATAGGTGACTTCCAAGTCAGCCATATTGCATGGGGGACATTGTGCTGGTTGCCATGTCCTATAGGTGACTTCAATGTCAGCCATATTGCATGGGGGAAATTGTGCTGGTTGTCTTGTATAGGTGACTTCCAAGTCAGCCATATTGCTTGGGGGACATTGTGCTGGTTGCCATGTTCTATAGGTGACTTCCAAGTCAGCCATATTGCATGGGGGACATTGTGCTGGTGGCCATGTTCTATAGGTGACTTCCAAGTCAGCCATATTGCATTTGGGACATTGTGCTGGTTGTATTGTATAGGTGACTTCCAAGTCAGCCATATTGCATGGGGGACATTGTGCTGGTTGTATTGTATAGGTGACTTCCAAGTGAGCCATATTGCTTGGGGGACATTGTGCTGGTGGCCATGTTCTATAGGTGACTTCCAAGTCAGCCATATTGCATGGGGGACATTGTGCTGGTTGCCATGTCCTATAGGTGACTTCCAAGTCAGCCATATTGCATGGGGGACATTGTGCTGGTTGCCATGTTGTATAGGTGACTTCCAAGTCAGCCATATTGCATGGGGGACATTGTGCTGGTTGCCATGTTGTATAGGTGACTTCCAAGTGAGCCATATTGCTTGGGGGATATTGTGCTGGTTGTGTTGTATAGGTGACTTCCAAGTCAGCCATATTGCATGGGGGACATTGTGCTGGTTGTCTTGTATAGGTGACTTCCAAGTCAGCCGTGTTGCATGGGGGACATTGTGCTGGTGGCCATGTTCTATAGGTGACTTCGAAGTCAGCCATATTGCATGGGGGACATTGTGCTGGTTGCCATGTTGTATAGGTGACTTCCAAGTCAGCCATATTGCTTGGGGGACATTGTGCCGGTTGCCACGTTCTATAGGTGACTTCCAAGTGAGCCATATTGCTTGGGGGACATTGTGCTGGTTGCCATGTTGTATAGGTGACTTCCAAGTCAGCCATATTGCATGGGGGACATTGTGCTGGTGGCCATGTTCTATAGGTAACTTCCAAGTCAGCCACATTGCATGGGGGACATTGTGCTGGTTTCTTGTATAGGTGACTTCCAAGTCAGCCATATTGCATGGGGGACATTGTGCTGGTTGCCATGTTGTATAGGTGACTTCCAAGTCAGCCATATTGCATGGGGGACATTGTGCTGGTTGCCATGTTGTATAGGTGACTTCAAAGTCAGCCATATTGCATGGGGGACATTGTGCTGGATGCCATGTTGTATAGGTGACTTCCAAGTGAGCCATATTGCATGGGGGACATTGTGCTGGTTGTGTTGTATAGGTGACTTCCAAGTCAGCCATATTGCATGGGGGACATTGTGCTGGTTGTATTGTATAGGTGACTTCCAAGTCAGCCATATTGCATGGGGGACATTGTGCTGGTTGTCTTGTATAGGTGACTTCCAAGTCAGCCATATTGCATGGGGGACATTGTGCTAGTTGCCATGTTGTATAGGTGACTTCCAAGTCAGCCATATTGCATGGGGGACATTGTGCTGGTTGCCATGTTGTATAGGTGACTTCAAAGTCAGCCATATTGCATGGGGGACATTGTGCTGGATGCCATGTTGTATAGGTGACTTCCAAGTGAGCCATATTGCATGGGGGACATTGTGCTGGTTGTGTTGTATAGGTGACTTCCAAGTCAGCCATATTGCATGGGGGACATTGTGCTGGTTGTGTTGTATAGGTGACTTCCAAGTCAGCCATATTGCATGGGGGACATTGTGCTGGTTGTATTGTATAGGTGACTTCCAAGTCAGCCATATTGCTTGGGGGACATTGTGCTGGTTGTATTGTATAGGTGACTTCCAAGTCAGCCATATTGCATGGGGGAAATTGTGCTGGTTGCCATGTTGTATAGGTGACTTCCAAGTCAGCCATATTGCATGGTGGACATTGTGCTGGTGGCCATGTTCTATAGGTGACTTCCAAGTCAGCCATATTGCATTTGGGACATTGTGCTGGTTGTCTTGTATAGGTGACTTCCAAGTCAGCCATATTGCATGGGGGACATTGTGCTGGTTGTGTTGTATAGGTGACTTCCAAATCAGCCATATTGCATGGGGGACATTGTGCTGGTTGTATTGTATAGGTGACTTCCAAGTCAGCCATATTGCATGGGGGACACTGTGCTGGTTGTCTTGTATAGGTGACTTCCAAGTCAGCCATATTGCTTGGGGGACATTGTGCTGGTTGTATTGTATAGGTGACTTCCAAGTCAGCCATATTGCATGGGGGACATTGTGCTGGTTGCCATGTTGTATAGGTGACTTCCAAGTCAGCCATATTGCATGGGGGACATTGTGCTGGTGGCCATGTTCTATAGGTGACTTCCAAGTCAGCCATATTGCATTTGGGACATTGTGCTGGTTGTATTGTATAGGTGACTTCCAAGTCAGCCATATTGCATGGGGGACATTGTGCTGGTTGTATTGTATAGGTGACTTCCAAGTCAGCCATATTGCATGGGGGACATTGTGCTGGTTGCCATGTTGTATAGGTGACTTCCAAGTCAGCCATATTGCTTGGGGGACATTGTGCTGGTGGCCATGTTCTATAGGTGACTTCCAAGTCAGCCATATTGCATGGGGGACATTGTGCTGGTTGTCATGTCCTATAGGTGACTTCCAAGTCAGCCATATTGCATGGGGGACATTGTGCTGGTTGTCTTGTATAGGTGACTTCCAAGTCAGCCATATTGCTTGGGGGACATTGTGCTGGTTGCCATGTTCTATAGGTGACTTCCAAGTCAGCCATATTGCTTGGGGGACATTGTGCTGGTGGCCATGTTCTATAGGTGACTTCCAAGTCAGCCATATTGCTTGGGGGACATTGTGCTGGTTGCCATGTTGTATAGGTGACTTCCAAGTCAGCCATATTGCATGGGGGACATTGTGCTGGTGGCCATGTTCTATAGGTGACTTCCAAGTCAGCCATATTGCATGGGGGACATTGTGCTGGTTGCCATGTTATACAGGTGACTTCCAAGTCAGCCATATTGCATGGGGGACATTGTGCTGGTTGTATTGTAGAGGTGACTTCCAAGTCAGCCATATTGCATGGGGGACATTGTGCTGGTTGCCATGTCCTATAGGTGACTTTCAAGTCAGCCATATTGCATGGGGGAAATTGTGCTGGTTGTCTTGTATAGGTGACTTCCAAGTCAGCCATATTGCTTGGCGGACATTGTGCTGGTTGCCATGTTCTATAGGTGACTTCCAAGTCAGCCATATTGCATGGGGGACATTGTGCTGGTGGCCATGTTCTATAGGTGACTTCCAAGTCAGCCATATTGCATTTGGGACATTGTGCTAGTTGTATTGTATAGGTGACTTCCAAGTCAGCCATATTGCTTGGGGGACATTGTGCTGGTTGTATTGTATAGGTGACTTCCAAGTCAGCCATATTGCATGGGGGACATTGTGCTGGTTGTCTTGTATAGTTGACTTCCAAGTCAGCCATATTGCTTGGGGGACATTGTGCTGGTTGTATTGTATAGGTGACTTCCAAGTCAGCCATATTGCATGGGGGAAATTGTGCTGGTTGCCATGTTGTATAGGTGACTTCCAAGTCAGCCATATTGCATGGTGGACATTGTGCTGGTGGCCATGTTCTATAGGTGACTTCCAAGTCAGCCATATTGCATTTGGGACATTGTGCTGGTTGTCTTGTATAGGTGACTTCCAAGTCAGCCATATTGCATGGGGGACATTGTGCTGGTTGTGTTGTATAGGTGACTTCCAAATCAGCCATATTGCATGGGGGACATTGTGCTGGTTGTATTGTATAGGTGACTTCCAAGTCAGCCATATTGCATGGGGGACATTGTGCTGGTTGTCTTGTATAGGTGACTTCCAAGTCAGCCATATTGCTTGGGGGACATTGTGCTGGTTGTATTGTATAGGTGACTTCCAAGTCAGCCATATTGCATGGGGGACATTGTGCTGGTTGCCATGTTGTATAGGTGACTTCCAAGTCAGCCATATTGCATGGGGGACATTGTGCTGGTGGCCATGTTCTATAGGTGACTTCCAAGTCAGCCATATTGCATTTGGGACATTGTGCTGGTTGTATTGTATAGGTGACTTCCAAGTCAGCCATATTGCATGGGGGACATTGTGCTGGTTGTATTGTATAGGTGACTTCCAAGTCAGCCATATTGCATGGGGGGCATTGTGCTGGTTGCCATGTTGTATAGGTGACTTCCAAGTCAGCCATATTGCTTGGGGGACATTGTGCTGGTGGCCATGTTCTATAGGTGACTTCCAAGTCAGCCATATTGCATGGGGGACATTGTGCTGGTTGCCATGTCCTATAGGTGACTTCCAAGTCAGCCATATTGCATTTGGGACATTGTGCTGGTTGTATTGTATAGGTGACTTCCAAGTCAGCCATATTGCATGGGGGATATTGTGCTGGTTGTATTGTATAGGTGACTTCCAAGTCAGCCATATTACATGGGGGACATTGTGCTGGTTGCCATGTTGTATAGGTGACTTCCAAGTCAGCCATATTGCTTGGGGGACATTGCGCTGGTGGCCATGTTCTATAGGTGACTTCCAAGTCAGCCATATTGCATGGGGGACATTGTGCTGGTTGCCATGTCCTATAGGTGACTTCCAAGTCAGCCATATTGCATGGGGGACATTGTGCTGGTTGTCTTGTATAGGTGACTTCCAAGTCAGCCATATTGCTTGGGGGACATTGTGCTGGTTGCCATGTTCTATAGGTGACTTCCAAGTCAGCCATATTGCTTGGGGGACATTGTGCTGGTGGCCATGTTCTATAGGTGACTTCCAAGTCAGCCATATTGCTTGGGGGACATTGTGCTGGTTGCCATGTTGTATAGGTGACTTCCAAGTCAGCCATATTGCATGGGGGACATTGTGCTGGTGGCCATGTTCTATAGGTGACTTCCAAGTCAGCCATATTGCATGGGGGACATTGTGCTGGTTGCCATGTTGTATAGGTGACTTCCAAGTCAGCCATATTGCATGGGGGACATTGTGCTGGTTGTATTGTATAGGTGACTTCCAAGTCAGCCATATTGCATGGGGGACATTGTGCTGGTTGCCATGTCCTATAGGTGACTTCAATGTCAGCCATATTGCATGGGGGAAATTGTGCTGGTTGTCTTGTATAGGTGACTTCCAAGTCAGCCATATTGCTTGGGGGACATTGTGCTGGTTGCCATGTTCTATAGGTGACTTCCAAGTCAGCCATATTGCATGGGGGACATTGTGCTGGTGGCCATGTTCTATAGGTGACTTCCAAGTCAGCCATATTGCATTTGGGACATTGTGCTGGTTGTATTGTATAGGTGACTTCCAAGTCAGCCATATTGCATGGGGGACATTGTGCTGGTTGTATTGTATAGGTGACTTCCAAGTGAGCCATATTGCTTGGGGGACATTGTGCTGGTGGCCATGTTCTATAGGTGACTTCCAAGTCAGCCATATTGCATGGGGGACATTGTGCTGGTTGCCATGTCCTATAGGTGACTTCCAAGTCAGCCATATTGCATGGGGGACATTGTGCTGGTTGCCATGTTGTATAGGTGACTTCCAAGTCAGCCATATTGCATGGGGGACATTGTGCTGGTTGCCATGTTGTATAGGTGACTTCCAAGTGAGCCATATTGCTTGGGGGATATTGTGCTGGTTGTGTTGTATAGGTGACTTCCAAGTCAGCCATATTGCATGGGGGACATTGTGCTGGTTGTCTTGTATAGGTGACTTCCAAGTCAGCCGTGTTGCATGGGGGACATTGTGCTGGTGGCCATGTTCTATAGGTGACTTACAAGTCAGCCATATTGCATGGGGGACATTGTGCTGGTTGCCATGTTGTATAGGTGACTTCCAAGTCAGCCATATTGCTTGGGGGACATTGTGCCGGTTGCCACGTTCTATAGGTGACTTCCAAGTGAGCCATATTGCTTGGGGGACATTGTGCTGGTTGCCATGTTGAATAGGTGACTTCCAAGTCAGCCATATTGCATGGGGGACATTGTGCTGGTGGCCATGTTCTATAGGTGACTTCCAAGTCAGCCACATTGCATGGGGGACATTGTGCTGGTTTCTTGTATAGGTGACTTCCAAGTCAGCCATATTGCATGGGGGACATTGTGCTGGTTGCCATGTTGTATAGGTGACTTCCAAGTCAGCCATATTGCATGGGGGACATTGTGCTGGTTGCCATGTTGTATAGGTGACTTCAAAGTCAGCCATATTGCATGGGGGACATTGTGCTGGATGCCATGTTGTATAGGTGACTTCCAAGTGAGCCATATTGCATGGGGGACATTGTGCTGGTTGTGTTGTATAGGTGACTTCCAAGTCAGCCATATTGCATGGGGGACATTGTGCTGGTTGTGTTGTATAGGTGACTTCCAAGTCAGCCATATTGCATGGGGGACATTGTGCTGGTTGTATTGTATAGGTGACTTCCAAGTCAGCCATATTGCATGGGGGACATTGTGCTGGTTGTCTTGTATAGGTGACTTCCAAGTCAGCCATATTGCATGGGGGACATTGTGCTAGTTGCCATGTTGTATAGGTGACTTCCAAGTCAGCCATATTGCATGGGGGACATTGTGCTGGTTGCCATGTTGTATAGGTGACTTCAAAGTCAGCCATATTGCATGGGGGACATTGTGCTGGATGCCATGTTGTATAGGTGACTTCCAAGTGAGCCATATTGCAAGGGGGACATTGTGCTGGTTGTGTTGTATAGGTGACTTCCAAGTCAGCCATATTGCATGGGGGACATTGTGCTGGTTGTGTTGTATAGGTGACTTCCAAGTCAGCCATATTGCATGGGGGACATTGTGCTGGTTGTATTGTATAGGTGACTTCCAAGTCAGCCATATTGCTTGGGGGACATTGTGCTGGTTGTATTGTATAGGTGACTTCCAAGTCAGCCATATTGCATGGGGGAAATTGTGCTGGTTGCCATGTTGTATAGGTGACTTCCAAGTCAGCCATATTGCATGGTGGACATTGTGCTGGTGGCCATGTTCTATAGGTGACTTCCAAGTCAGCCATATTGCATTTGGGACATTGTGCTGGTTGTCTTGTATAGGTGACTTCCAAGTCAGCCATATTGCATGGGGGACATTGTGCTGGTTGTGTTGTATAGGTGACTTCCAAATCAGCCATATTGCATGGGGGAAATTGTGCTGGTTGTATTGTATAGGTGACTTCCAAGTCAGCCATATTGCTTGGGGGACATTGTGCTGGTTGTATTGTATAGGTGACTTCCAAGTCAGCCATATTGCATGGGGGACATTGTGCTGGTTGCCATGTTGTATAGGTGACTTCCAAGTCAGCCATATTGCATGGGGGACATTGTGCTGGTGGCCATGTTCTATAGGTGACTTCCAAGTCAGCCATATTGCATGGGGGACATTGTGCTGGTTGTATTGTATAGGTGACTTCCAAGTCAGCCATATTGCATGGGGGACATTGTGCTGGTGGCCATGTTCTATAGGTGACTTCCAAGTCAGCCATATTGCATGGGGGACATTGTGTTGGTTGCCATGTTGTATAGGTGACTTCCAAGTCAGCCATATTGCATGAGGGACATTGTGCTGGTTGCCATGTCCTATAGGTGACTTCCAAGTCAGCCATATTGCATGGGGGAAATTGTGCTGGTTGTCTTGTATAGGTGACTTCCAAGTCAGCCATATTGCTTGGGGGACATTGTGCTGGTTGCCCTGTTCTATAGGTGACTTCCACGTCAGCCATATTGCATTTGGGACATTGTGCTGGTTGTATTGTATAGGTGACTTCCAAGTCAGCCATATTGCATGGGGGACATTGTGCTGGTTGTATTGTATAGGTGACTTCCAAGTGAGCCATATTGCTTGGGGGACATTGTGCTGGTGGCCATGTTCTATAGGTGACTTCCAAGTCAGCCATATTGCATGGGGGACATTGTGCTGGTTGCCATGTCCTATAGGTGACTTCCAAGTCAGCCATATTGCATGGGGGACATTGTGCTGGTTGCCATGTTGTATAGGTGACTTCCAAGTCAGCCATATTGCATGGGGGACATTGTGCTGGTTGCCATGCTGTATAGGTGACTTCCAAGTGAGCCATATTGCTTGGGGGACATTGTGCTGGTTGTGTTGTATAGGTGACTTCCAAGTCAGCCATATTGCATGGGGGACATTGTGCTGGTTGTCTTGTATAGGTGACTTCCAAGTCAGCCGTGTTGCATGGGGGACATTGTGCTGGTGGCCATGTTCTATAGGTGACTTCCAAGTCAGCCATATTGCATGGGGGACATTGTGCTGGTTGCCATGTTGTATAGGTGACTTCCAAGTCAGCCATATTGCTTGGGGGACATTGTGCCGGTTGCCACGTTCTATAGGTAACTTCCAAGTGAGCCATATTGCTTGGGGGACATTGTACTGGTTGCCATGTTGTATAGGTGACTTCCAAGTCAGCCATATTGCATGGGGGACATTTTGCTGGTGGCCATGTTCTATAGGTGACTTCCAAGTCAGCCACATTGCATGGGGGACATTGTGCTGGTTTCTTGTATAGGTGACTTCCAAGTCAGCCATATTGCATGGGGGACATTGTCCTGGTTGCCATGTTGTATAGGTGACTTCCAAGTCAGCCATATTGCATGGGGGACATTGTGCTGGTTGCCATGTTGTATAGGTGACTTCAAAGTCAGCCATATTGCATGGGGGACATTGTGCTGGATGCCATATTGTATAGGTGACTTCCAAGTGAGCCATATTGCATGGGCGACATTGTGCTGGTTGTGTTGTATAGGTGACTTCCAAGTCAGCCATATTGCATGGGGGACATTGTGCTGGTTGTGTTGTATAGGTGACTTCCAAATCAGCCATATTGCATGGGGGACATTGTGCTGGTTGTATTGTATAGGTGACTTCCAAGTCAGCCATATTGCATGGGGGACATTGTGCTGGTTGTATTGTATAGGTGACTTCCAAGTCAGCCATATTGCATGGGGGACATTGTGCTGGTGGCCATGTCGCATAGGTGACTTCCAAGTCAGCCATACTGCATTTGGGACATTGTGCTGGTTGTATTGTATAGGTGACTTCCAAGTCAGCCATATTGCATGGGGGACATTGTGCTGGTTGTATTGTATAGGTGACTTCCAAGTGAGCCATATTGCTTGGGGGACATTGTGCTGGTGGCCATGTTCTATAGGTGACTTCCAAGTCAGCCATATTGCATGGGGGACATTGTGCTGGTTGCATTGTCCTATAGGTGACTTCCAAGTCAGCCATATTGCATGGGGGACATTGTGCTGGTTGCCATGTCCTATAGGTGCCTTCCAAGTCAGCCATATTGCATGGGGGACATTGTGCTGGTTGCCATGTTGTATAGGTGACTTCCAAGTCAGCCATATTGCATGGGGGACATTGTGCTGGTTGCCATGTTGTATAGGTGACTTCCAAGTGAGCCATATTGCTTGGGGGACATTGTGCTGGTTGTGTTGTATAGGTGACTTCCAAGTCAGCCATATTGCATGGGGGACATTGTGCTGGTTGTCTTGTATAGGTGACTTCCAAGTCAGCCGTGTTGCATGGGGGACATTGTGCTGGTGGCCATGTTCTATAGGTGACTTCCAAGTCAGCCATATTGCATGGGGGACATTGTGCTGGTTGCCATGTTGTATAGGTGACTTCCAAGTCAGCCATATTGCTTGGGGGACATTGTGCCGGTTGCCACGTTCTATAGGTGACTTCCAAGTGAGCCATATTGCTTGGGGGACATTGTACTGGTTGCAATGTTGTATAGGTGACTTCCAAGTCAGCCATATTGCATGGGGGACATTGTGCTGGTGGCCATGTTCTATAGGTGACTTCCAAGTCAGCCACATTGGATGGGGGACATTGTGCTGGTTTCTTGTATAGGTGACTTCCAAGTCAGCCATATTGCATGGGGGACATTGTGCTGGTTGCCATGTTGTATAGGTGACTTCCAAGTCAGCCATATTGCATTGGAGACATTGTGCTGGTTGCCATGTTGTATAGGTGACTTCAAAGTCAGCCATATTGCATGGGGGACATTGTGCTGGATGCCATGTTGTATAGGTGACTTCCAAGTGAGCCATATTGCATGGGGGACATTGTGCTGGTTGTGTTGTATAGGTGACTTCCAAGTCAGCCATATTGCATGGGGGGCATTGTGCTGGTTGTCTTGTATAGGTGACTTCTAAGTCAGCCATATTGCTTGGGGGACATTGTGCTGGTTGTATTGTATAGGTGACTTCCAAGTCAGCCATATTGCATGGGGGACATTGTGCTGGTTGCCATTTTGTATAGGTGACTTCCAAGTCAGCCATATTGCATGGGGGACATTGTGATGGTTGTCTTGTATAGGTGACTTCCAAGTCAGCCATATTGCATGGGGGACATTGTGCTGGTTGTGTTGTATAGGTGACTTCCAAATCAGCCATATTGCATGGGGGACATTGTGCTGGTTGTATTGTATAGGTGACTTCCAAGTCAGCCATATTGCATGGGGGACATTGTGCTGGTTGTATTGTATAGGTGACTTCCAAGTCAGCCATATTGCATGGGGGACATTGTGCTGGTGGCCATGTCGTATAGGTGACTTCCAAGTCAGCCATATTGCATGGGGGACATTGTGCTGGTTGTCTTGTATAGGTGACGTCCAAGTCAGCCATATTGCTTGGGGGACATTGTGCTGGTTGTATTTTATAGGTGACTTCCAAGTCAGCCATATTGCAAGGGGGACATTGTGCTGGTTGCCATGTTGTATAGGTGACTTCCAAGTCAGCCATATTGCATGGGGGACATTGTGCTGGTGGCCATGTTCTATAGGTGACTTCCAAGTCAGCCATATTGCATTTGGGACATTGTGCTGGTTGTATTGTATAGGTGACTTCCAAGTCAGCCATATTGCTTGGGGGACATTGTGCCGGTTGCCACGTTCTATAGGTGACTTCCAAGTGAGCCATATTGCTTGGGGGACATTGTACTGGTTGCCATGTTGTATAGGTGACTTCCATGTCAGCCATATTGCATGGGGGACATTGTGCTGGTGGCCATGTTCTATAGGTGACTTCCAAGTCAGCCACATTGCATGGGGGACATTGTGCTGGTTTCTTGTATAGGTGACTTCCAAGTCAGCCATATTGCATGGGGGACATTGTGCTGGTTGCCATGTTGTATAGGTGACTTCCAAGTCAGCTATATTGCATGGGGGACATTGTGCTGGTTGCCATGTTGTATAGGTGACTTCAAAGTCAGCCATATTGCATGGGGGACATTGTGCTGGATGCCATGTTGTATAGCTGACTTCCAAGTGAGCCATATTGCATGGGGGACATTGTGCTCGTTGTGTTGTATAGGTGACTTCCAAGTCAGCCATATTGCATGGGGGACATTGTGCTGGTTGTCTTGTATAGGTGACTTCCAAGTCAGCCATATTGCTTGGGGGACATTGTGCTGGTTGTATTGTATAGGTGACTTCCAAGTCAGCCATATTGCATGGGGGACATTGTGCTGGTGGCCATGTTCTATAGGTGACTTCCAAGTCAGCCATATTGCATTTGGGACATTGTGCTGGTTGTCTTGTATAGGTGACTTCCAAGTCAGCCATATTGCATGGGGGACATTGTGCTGGTTGTGTTGTATAGGTGACTTCCAAATCAGCCATATTGCATGGGGGACATTGTGCTGGTTGTATTGTATAGGTGACTTCCAAGTCAGCCATATTGCATGGGGGACATTGTGCTGGTTGTATTGTATAGGTGACTTCCAAGTCAGCCATATTGCATGGGGGACATTGTGCTGGTGGCCATGTCGTATAGGTGACTTCCAAGTCAGCCATATTGCATGGGGGACATTGTGCTGGTTGTCTTGTATAGGTGACTTCCAAGTCAGCCATATTGCTTGGGGGACATTGTGCTGGTTGTATTTTATAGGTGACTTCCAAGTCAGCCATATTGCATGGGGGACATTGTGCTGGTTGCCATGTTGTATAGGTGACTTCCAAGTCAGCCATATTGCATGGGGGACATTGTGCTGGTGGCCATGTTCTATAGGTGACTTCCAAGTCAGCCATATTGCATTTGGGACATTGTGCTGGTTGTATTGTATAGGTGACTTCCAAGTCAGCCATATTGCTTGGGGGACATTGTGCCGGTTGCCACGTTCTATAGGTGACTTCCAAGTGAGCCATATTGCTTGGGGGACATTGTACTGGTTGCCATGTTGTATAGGTGACTTCCAAGTCAGCCATATTGCATGGGGGACATTGTGCTGGTGGCCATGTTCTATAGGTGACTTCCAAGTCAGCCACATTGCATGGGGGACATTGTGCTGGTTTCTTGTATAGGTGACTTCCAAGTCAGCCATATTGCATGGGGGACATTGTGCTGGTTGCCATGTTGTATAGGTGACTTCCAAGTCAGCCATATTGCATGGGGGACATTGTGCTGGTTGCCATGTTGTATAGGTGACTTCAAAGTCAGCCATATTGCATGGGGGACATTGTGCTGGATGCCATGTTGTATAGGTGACTTCCAAGTGAGCCATATTGCATGGGGGACATTGTGCTCGTTGTGTTGTATAGGTGACTTCCAAGTCAGCCATATTGCATGGGGGACATTGTGCTGGTTGTCTTGTATAGATGACTTCCAAGTCAGCCATATTGCTTGGGGGACATTGTGCTGGTTGTATTGTATAGGTGACTTCCAAGTCAGCCATATTGCATGGGGGACATTGTGCTGGTTGCCATTTTGTATAGGTGACTTCCAAGTCAGCCATATTGCATGGGGGACATTGTGCTGGTGGCCATGTTCTATAGGTGACTTCCAAGTCAGCCATATTGCATTTGGGACATTGTGCTGGTTGTCTTGTATAGGTGACTTCCAAGTCAGCCATATTGCATGGGGGACATTGTGCTGGTTGTGTTGTATAGGTGACTTCCAAATCAGCCATATTGCATGGGGGACATTGGGCTGGTTGTATTGTATAGGTGACTTCCAAGTCAGCCATATTGCATGGGGGACATTGTGCTGGTTGTATTGAATAGGTGACTTCCAAGTCAGCCATATTGCATGGGGGACATTGTGCTGGTGGCCATGTCGTATAGGTGACTTCCAAGTCAGCCATATTGCATGGGGGACATTGTGCTGGTTGTCTTGTATAGGTGACTTCCAAGTCAGCCATATTGCTTGGGGGACATTGTGCTGGTTGTATTTTATAGGTGACTTCCAAGTCAGCCATATTGCATGGGGGACATTGTGCTGGTTGCCATGTTGTATAGGTGACTTCCAAGTCAGCCATATTGCATTTGGGACATTGTGCTGGTTGTATTGTATAGGTGACTTCCAAGTCAGCCATATTGCATGGGGGACATTGTGCTGGCTGTATTGTATAGGTGACTTCCAAGTGAGCCATATTGCTTGGGGGACATTGTGCTGGTGGCCATGTTCTATAGGTGACTTCCAAGTCAGCCATATTGCATGGGGGACATTGTGCTGGTTGCATTGTCCTATAGGTGACTTCCAAGTCAGCCATATTGCATGGGGGACATTGTGCTGGTGGCCATGTTCTATAGGTGACTTCCAAGTCAGCCATATTGCATGGGGGACATTGTGCTGGTTGTCTTGTATAGGTGACTTCCAAGTCAGCCATATTGCATGGGAGACATTGTGCTGGTGGCCATGTTCTATAGGTGACTTCCAAGTCAGCCATATTGCTTGGGGGACATTGTGCTGGTTGTATTGTATTGGTGACTTCCAAGTCAGCCATATTGTATGGGGGACATTGTGCTGGTTGCCATGTTGTATAGGTGACTTCCAAGTCAGCCATATTGCATGGGGACATTGTGCTGGTTGTCTTGTATAGGTGACTTCCAAGTCAGCCATATTGCATGGGGGACATTGTGCTGGTTGCCATGTTGTATAGGTGACTTCCAAGTCAGGCATATTGCATGGGGGACATTGTGCTGGTTGCCATGTTGTATAGGTGACTTCCAAGTGAGCCATATTGCTTGAGGGACATTGTGCTGGTTGTGTTGTATAGGTGACTTCCAAGTCAGCCATATTGCATGGGGGACATTGTGCTGGTTGCCATGTCCTATAGGTGCCTTCCAAGTCAGCCATATTGCATGGGGGACATTGTGCTGGTTGCCATGTTGTTTAGGTGACTTCCAAGTCAGCCATATTGCATGGGGGACATTGTGTTGGTTGCCATGTTGTATAGGTGACTTCCAAGTGAGCCATATTGCTTGGGGGACATTGTGCTGGTTGTGTTGTATAGGTGACTTCCAAGTCAGCCATATTGCATGGGGGACATTGTGCTGGTTGTCTTGTATAGGTGACTTCCAAGTCAGCCGTGTTGCATGGGGGACATTGTGCTGGTGGCCATGTTCTATAGGTGACTTCAAAGTCAGCCATATTGCATGGGGGACATTGTGCTGGTTGCCATGTTGTATAGGTGACTTCCAAGTCAGCCATATTGCTTACGGGACATTGTGCCGGTTGCCACGTTCTATAGGTGACTTCCAAGTGAGCCATATTGCTTGGGGGACATTGTACTGGTTGCCATGTTGTATAGGTGACTTCCAAGTCAGCCATATTGCATGGGGGACATTGTGCTGGTTGTCTTGTATAGGTGACTTCCAAGTCAGCCATATTGCTTGGGGGACATTGTGCTGGTTGTATTTTATAGGTGACTTCCAAGTCAGCCATATTGCATGGGGGACATTGTGCTGGTTGCCATGTTGTATAGGTGACTTCCAAGTCAGCCATATTGCATTTGGGACATTGTGCTGGTTGTATTGTATAGGTGACTTCCAAGTCAGCCATATTGCATGGGGGACATTGTGCTGGCTGTATTGTATAGGTGACTTCCAAGTGAGCCATATTGCTTGGGGGACATTGTGCTGGTGGCCATGTTCTATAGGTGACTTCCAAGTCAGCCATATTGCATGGGGGACATTGTGCTGGTTGCATTGTCCTATAGGTGACTTCCAAGTCAGCCATATTGCATGGGGGACATTGTGCTGGTGGCCATGTTCTATAGGTGACTTCCAAGTCAGCCATATTGCATGGGGGACATTGTGCTGGTTGTCTTGTATAGGTGACTTCCAATTCAGCCATATTGCATGGGAGACATTGTGCTGGTGGCCATGTTCTATAGGTGACTTCCAAGTCAGCCATATTGCTTGGGGGACATTGTGCTGGTTGTATTGTATTGGTGACTTCCAAGTCAGCCATATTGTATGGGGGACATTGTGCTGGTTGCCATGTTGTATAGGTGACTTCCAAGTCAGCCATATTGCATGGGGACATTGTGCTGGTTGTCTTGTATAGGTGACTTCCAAGTCAGCCATATTGCATGGGGGACATTGTGCTGGTTGCCATGTTGTATAGGTGACTTCCAAGTCAGGCATATTGCATGGGGGACATTGTGCTGGTTGCCATGTTGTATAGGTGACTTCCAAGTGAGCCATATTGCTTGAGGGACATTGTGCTGGTTGTGTTGTATAGGTGACTTCCAAGTCAGCCATATTGCATGGGGGACATTGTGCTGGTTGCCATGTCCTATAGGTGCCTTCCAAGTCAGCCATATTGCATGGGGGACATTGTGCTGGTTGCCATGTTGTTTAGGTGACTTCCAAGTCAGCCATATTGCATGGGGGACATTGTGTTGGTTGCCATGTTGTATAGGTGACTTCCAAGTGAGCCATATTGCTTGGGGGACATTGTGCTGGTTGTGTTGTATAGGTGACTTCCAAGTCAGCCATATTGCATGGGGGACATTGTGCTGGTTGTCTTGTATAGGTGACTTCCAAGTCAGCCGTGTTGCATGGGGGACATTGTGCTGGTGGCCATGTTCTATAGGTGACTTCAAAGTCAGCCATATTGCATGGGGGACATTGTGCTGGTTGCCATGTTGTATAGGTGACTTCCAAGTCAGCCATATTGCTTACGGGACATTGTGCCGGTTGCCACGTTCTATAGGTGACTTCCAAGTGAGCCATATTGCTTGGGGGACATTGTACTGGTTGCCATGTTGTATAGGTGACTTCCAAGTCAGCCATATTGCATGGGGGACATTGTGCTGGTTGTCTTGTATAGGTGACTTCCAAGTCAGCCATATTGCTTGGGGGACATTGTGCTGGTTGTATTTTATAGGTGACTTCCAAGTCAGCCATATTGCATGGGGGACATTGTGCTGGTTTCCATGTTGTATAGGTGACTTCCAAGTCAGCCATATTGCATTTGGGACATTGTGCTGGTTGTATTGTATAGGTGACTTCCAAGTCAGCCATATTGCATGGGGGACATTGTGCTGGCTGTATTGTATAGGTGACTTCCAAGTGAGCCATATTGCTTGGGGGACATTGTGCTGGTGGCCATGTTCTATAGGTGACTTCCAAGTCAGCCATATTGCATGGGGGACATTGTGCTGGTTGCATTGTCCTATAGGTGACTTCCAAGTCAGCCATATTGCATGGGGGACATTGTGCTGGTGGCCATGTTCTATAGGTGACTTCCAAGTCAGCCATATTGCATGGGGGACATTGTGCTGGTTGTCTTGTATAGGTGACTTCCAAGTCAGCCATATTGCATGGGAGACATTGTGCTGGTGGCCATGTTCTATAGGTGACTTCCAAGTCAGCCATATTGCTTGGGGGACATTGTGCTGGTTGTATTGTATTGGTGACTTCCAAGTCAGCCATATTGTATGGGGGACATTGTGCTGGTTGCCATGTTGTATAGGTGACTTCCAAGTCAGCCATATTGCATGGGGACATTGTGCTGGTTGTCTTGTATAGGTGACTTCCAAGTCAGCCATATTGCATGGGGGACATTGTGCTGGTTGCCATGTTGTATAGGTGACTTCCAAGTCAGGCATATTGCATGGGGGACATTGTGCTGGTTGCCATGTTGTATAGGTGACTTCCAAGTGAGCCATATTGCTTGAGGGACATTGTGCTGGTTGTGTTGTATAGGTGACTTCCAAGTCAGCCATATTGCATGGGGGACATTGTGCTGGTTGCCATGTCCTATAGGTGCCTTCCAAGTCAGCCATATTGCATGGGGGACATTGTGCTGGTTGCCATGTTGTTTAGGTGACTTCCAAGTCAGCCATATTGCATGGGGGACATTGTGTTGGTTGCCATGTTGTATAGGTGACTTCCAAGTGAGCCATATTGCTTGGGGGACATTGTGCTGGTTGTGTTGTATAGGTGACTTCCAAGTCAGCCATATTGCATGGGGGACATTGTGCTGGTTGTCTTGTATAGGTGACTTCCAAGTCAGCCGTGTTGCATGGGGGACATTGTGCTGGTGGCCATGTTCTATAGGTGACTTCAAAGTCAGCCATATTGCATGGGGGACATTGTGCTGGTTGCCATGTTGTATAGGTGACTTCCAAGTCAGCCATATTGCTTACGGGACATTGTGCCGGTTGCCACGTTCTATAGGTGACTTCCAAGTGAGCCATATTGCTTGGGGGACATTGTACTGGTTGCCATGTTGTATAGGTGACTTCCAAGTCAGCCATATTGCATGGGGGACATTGTGCTGGTGGCCATGTTCTATAGGTGACTTCCAAGTCACCCACATTGCATGGGGGACATTGTGCTGGTTTCTTGTATAGGTGACTTCCAAGTCAGCCATATTGCATGGGGGACATTGTGCTGGTTGACATGTTGTATAGGTGACTTCCAAGTCAGCCATATTGCATGGGGGACATTGTGCTGGTTGCCATGTTGTATAGGTGACTTCAAAGTCAGCCATATTGCATGGGGGACATTGTGCTGGATGCCATGTTGTATAGGTGACTTCCAAGTGAGCCATATTGCATGGGGGACATTGTGCTGGTTGTGTTGTATAGGTGACTTCCAAGTTAGCCATATTGCATGGGGGACATTGTGCTGGTTGTCTTGTATAGGTGACTTCTAAGTCAGCCATATTGCTTGGGGGACATTGTGCTGGTTGTATTGTATAGGTGACTTCCAAGTCAGCCATATTGCATGGGGGACATTGTGCTGGTTGCCATTTTGTATAGGTGACTTCCAAGTCAGCCATATTGCATGGGGGACATTGTGCTGGTGGCCATGTTCTATAGGTGACTTCCAAGTCAGCCATATTGCATTTGGGACATTGTGCTGGTTGTCTTGTATAGGTGACTTCCAAGTCAGCCATATTGAATGGGGGACATTGTGCTGGTTGTGTTGTATAGGTGACTTACAAATCAGCCATATTGCATGGGGGACATTGTGCTGGTTGTATTGTATAGGTGACTTCCAAGTCAGCCATATTGCATGGGGGACATTGTGCTGGTTGTATTGTATAGGTGACTTCCAAGTCAGCCATATTGCATGGGGGACATTGTGCTGGTGACCATGTCGTATAGGTGACTTCCAAGTCAGCCATATTGCATGGGGGACATTGTGCAGGTTGTCTTGTATAGGTGACTTCCAAGTCAGCCATATTGCTTGGGGGACATTGTGCTGGTTGTCTTGTATAGGTGACTTCCAAGTCAGCCATATTGCATGGGAGACATTGTGCTGGTGGCCATGTTGTATAGGTGACTTCCAAGTCAGCCATATTGCTTGGGGGATATTGTGCTGGTTGTATTGTATAGGTGACTTCCAAGTCAGCCATATTGCATGGGGGACATTGTGCTGGTTGCCATGTTGTATAGGTGACTTCCAAGTCAGCCATATTGCATGGGGGACATTGTGCTGGTTGTCTTGTATAGGTGACTTCCAAGTCAGCCATATTGCATGGGGGACATTGTGCTGGTTGCCATGTTGTATAGGTGACTTCCAAGTCAGGCATATTGCATGGGGGACATTGTGCTGGTTGCCATGTTGTATAGGTGACTTCCAAGTGAGCCATATTGCTTGGGGGACATTGTGCTGGTTGTGTTGTATAGGTGACTTCCAAGTCAGCCATATTGCATGGGGGACATTGTGCTGGTTGTCTTGTATAGGTGACTTCCAAGTCAGCCATATTGCATGGGAGACATTGTGCTGGTGGCCATGTTCTATAGGTGACTTCCAAGTCAGCCATATTGCTTGGGGGACATTGTGCTGGTTGTATTGTATAGGTGACTTCCAAGTCAGCCATATTGCATGGGGGACATTGTGCTGGTGGCCATGTTCTATAGGTGACTTCCAAGTCAGCCATATTGCATGGGGGACATTGTGTTGGTTGCCATGTTGTATAGGTGACTTCCAAGTCAGCCATATTGCATGGGGGACATTGTGCTGGTTGCCATGTCCTATAGGTGACTTCCAAGTCAGCCATATTGCATGGGGGAAATTGTGCTGGTTGTCTTGTATAGGTGACTTCCAAGTCAGCCATATTGCATGGGGGACATTGTGCTGGTTGCCATGTTGTATAGGTGACTTCCAAGTCAGCCATATTGCATGGGGGACATTGTGCTGGTTGTATTGTATATGTGACTTCCAAGTCAGCCATTTTGCATGGGGGACATTGTGCTGGTTGTATTGTATAGGTGACTTCCAAGTCAGCCATATTGCATGGGGGACATTGTGCTGGTTGTATTGTATAGGTGACTTCCAAGTCAGCCATATTGCATGGGGGACATTGTGCTGGTTGCCATGTTGTATAGGTGACTTCCAAGTCAGCCATATTGCTTGGGGGACATTGTGCTGGTGGCCATGTTCTATAGGTGACTTCCAAGTCAGCCATATTGCATGGGGGACATTGTGCTGGTTGCCATTCCTATAGGTGACTTCCAAGTCAGCCATATTGCATGGGGGACATTGTGCTGGTTGTCTTGTATAGGTGACTTCCAAGTCAGCCATATTGCTTGGGGGACATTGTGCTGGTTGCCATGTTCTATAGGTGACTTCCAAGTCAGCCATATTGCTTGGGGGACATTGTGCTAGTGGCCATGTTCTATAGGTGACTTCCAAGTCAGTCATATTGCTTGGGGGACATTGTGCTGGTTGCCATGTTGTATAGGTGACTTCCAAGTCATCCATATTGCATGGGGGACATTGTGCTGGTGGCCATGTTCTATAGGTGACTTCCAAGTCAGCCATATTGCATGGGGGACATTGTGTTGGTTGCCATGTTGTATAGGTGACTTCCAAGTCAGCCATATTGCATGAGGGACATTGTGCTGGTTGCCATGTCCTATAGGTGACTTCCAAGTCAGCCATATTGCATGGGGGAAATTGTGCTGGTTGTCTTGTATAGGTGACTTCCAAGTCAGCCATATTGCTTGGGGGACATTGTGCTGGTTGCCCTGTTCTATAGGTGACTTCCACGTCAGCCATATTGCATTTGGGACATTGTGCTGGTTGTATTGTATAGGTGACTTCCAAGTCAGCCATATTGCATGGGGGACATTGTGCTGGTTGTATTGTATAGGTGACTTCCAAGTGAGCCATATTGCTTGGGGGACATTGTGCTGGTGGCCATGTTCTATAGGTGACTTCCAAGTCAGCCATATTGCATGGGGGACATTGTGCTGGTTGCCATGTCCTATAGGTGACTTCCAAGTCAGCCATATTGCATGGGGGACATTGTGCTGGTTGCCATGTTGTATAGGTGACTTCCAAGTCAGCCATATTGCATGGGGGACATTGTGCTGGTTGCCATGCTGTATAGGTGACTTCCAAGTGAGCCATATTGCTTGGGCGACATTGTGCTGGTTGTGTTGTATAGGTGACTTCCAAGTCAGCCATATTGCATGGGGGACATTGTGCTGGTTGTCTTGTATAGGTGACTTCCAAGTCAGCCGTGTTGCATGGGGGACATTGTGCTGGTGGCCATGTTCTATAGGTGACTTCCAAGTCAGCCATATTGCATGGGGGACATTGTGCTGGTTGCCATGTTGTATAGGTGACTTCCAAGTCAGCCATATTGCTTGGGGGACATTGTGCCGGTTGCCACGTTCTATAGGTGACTTCCAAGTGAGCCATATTGCTTGGGGGACATTGTACTGGTTGCCATGTTGTATAGGTGACTTCCAAGTCAGCCATATTGCATGGGGGACATTTTGCTGGTGGCCATGTTCTATAGGTGACTTCCAAGTCAGCCACATTGCATGGGGGACATTGTGCTGGTTTCTTGTATAGGTGACTTCCAAGTCAGCCATATTGCATGGGGGACATTGTCCTGGTTGCCATGTTGTATAGGTGACTTCCAAGTCAGCCATATTGCATGGGGGACATTGTGCTGGTTGCCATGTTGTATAGGTGACTTCAAAGTCAGCCATATTGCATGGGGGACATTGTGCTGGATGCCATATTGTATAGGTGACTTCCAAGTGAGCCATATTGCATGGGCGACATTGTGCTGGTTGTGTTGTATAGGTGACTTCCAAGTCAGCCATATTGCATGGGGGACATTGTGCTGGTTGTGTTGTATAGGTGACTTCCAAATCAGCCATATTGCATGGGGGACATTGTGCTGGTTGTATTGTATAGGTGACTTCCAAGTCAGCCATATTGCATGGGGGACATTGTGCTGGTTGTATTGTATAGGTGACTTCCAAGTCAGCCATATTGCATGGGGGACATTGTGCTGGTGGCCATGTCGCATAGGTGACTTCCAAGTCAGCCATACTGCATTTGGGACATTGTGCTGGTTGTATTGTATAGGTGACTTCCAAGTCAGCCATATTGCATGGGGGACATTGTGCTGGTTGTATTGTATAGGTGACTTCCAAGTGAGCCATATTGCTTGGGGGACATTGTGCTGGTGGCCATGTTCTATAGGTGACTTCCAAGTCAGCCATATTGCATGGGGGACATTGTGCTGGTTGCATTGTCCTATAGGTGACTTCCAAGTCAGCCATATTGCATGGCGGACATTGTGCTGGTGGCCATGTTCTATAGGTGACTTCCAAGTCAGCCATATTGCATGGGGGACATTGTGCTGGTTGTCTTGTATAGGTGACTTCCAAGTCAGCCATATTGCATGGGATACATTGTGCTGGTGGCCATGTTCTATAGGTGACTTCCAAGTCAGCCATATTGCTTGGGGAACATTGTGCTGGTTGTATTGTATAGGTGACTTCCAAGTCAGCCATATTGCATGGGGGACATTGTGCTGGTTGCCATGTTGTATAGGTGACTTCCAAGTCAGCCATATTGCATGGGGGACATTGTGCTGGTTGTCTTGTATAGGTGACTTCCAAGTCAGCCATATTGCATGGGGGACATTGTGCTGGTTGCCATGTTGTATAGGTGACTTCCAAGTCAGGCATATTGCATGGGGGACATTGTGCTGGTTGCCATGTTGTATAGGTGACTTCCAAGTGAGCCATATTGCTTGGGGGACATTGTGCTGGTTGTGTTGTATAGGTGACTTCCAAGTCAGCCATATTGCATGGGGGACATTGTGCTGGTTTCCATGTCCTATAGGTGCCTTCCAAGTCAGCCATATTGCATGGGGGACATTGTGCTGGTTGCCATGTTGTATAGGTGACTTCCAAGTCAGCCATATTGCATGGGGGACATTGTGCTGGTTGCCATGTTGTATAGGTGACTTCCAAGTGAGCCATATTGCTTGGGGGACATTGTGCTGGTTGTGTTGTATAGGTGACTTCCAAGTCAGCCATATTGCATGGGGGACATTGTGCTGGTTGTCTTGTATAGGTGACTTCCAAGTCAGCCGTGTTGCATGGGGGACATTGTGCTGGTGGCCATGTTCTATAGGTGACTTCCAAGTCAGCCATATTGCATGGGGGACATTGTGCTGGTTGCCATGTTGTATAGGTGACTTCCAAGTCAGCCATATTGCTTGGGGGACATTGTGCCGGTTGCCACGTTCTATAGGTGACTTCCAAGTGAGCCATATTGCTTGGGGGACATTGTACTGGTTGCAATGTTGTATAGGTGACTTCCAAGTCAGCCATATTGCATGGGGGACATTGTGCTGGTGGCCATGTTCTATAGGTGACTTCCAAGTCAGCCACATTGGATGGGGGACATTGTGCTGGTTTCTTGTATAGGTGACTTCCAAGTCAGCCATATTGCATGGGGGACATTGTGCTGGTTGCCATGTTGTATAGGTGACTTCCAAGTCAGCCATATTGCATTGGAGACATTGTGCTGGTTGCCATGTTGTATAGGTGACTTCAAAGTCAGCCATATTGCATGGGGGACATTGTGCTGGATGCCATGTTGTATAGGTGACTTCCAAGTGAGCCATATTGCATGGGGGACATTGTGCTGGTTGTGTTGTATAGGTGACTTCCAAGTCAGCCATATTGCATGGGGGGCATTGTGCTGGTTGTCTTGTATAGGTGACTTCTAAGTCAGCCATATTGCTTGGGGGACATTGTGCTGGTTGTATTGTATAGGTGACTTCCAAGTCAGCCATATTGCATGGGGGACATTGTGCTGGTTGCCATTTTGTATAGGTGACTTCCAAGTCAGCCATATTGCATGGGGGACATTGTGCTGGTTGTCTTGTATAGGTGACTTCCAAGTCAGCCATATTGCATGGGGGACATTGTGCTGGTTGTGTTGTATAGGTGACTTCCAAATCAGCCATATTGCATGGGGGACATTGTGCTGGTTGTATTGTATAGGTGACTTCCAAGTCAGCCATATTGCTTGGGGGACATTGTGCCGGTTGCCACGTTCTATAGGTGACTTCCAAGTGAGCCATATTGCTTGGGGGACATTGTACTGGTTGCCATGTTGTATAGGTGACTTCCATGTCAGCCATATTGCATGGGGGACATTGTGCTGGTGGCCATGTTCTATAGGTGACTTCCAAGTCAGCCACATTGCATGGGGGACATTGTGCTGGTTTCTTGTATAGGTGACTTCCAAGTCAGCCATATTGCATGGGGGACATTGTGCTGGTTGCCATGTTGTATAGGTGACTTCCAAGTCAGCTATATTGCATGGGGGACATTGTGCTGGTTGCCATGTTGTATAGGTGACTTCAAAGTCAGCCATATTGCATGGGGGACATTGTGCTGGATGCCATGTTGTATAGCTGACTTCCAAGTGAGCCATATTGCATGGGGGACATTGTGCTCGTTGTGTTGTATAGGTGACTTCCAAGTCAGCCATATTGCATGGGGGACATTGTGCTGGTTGTCTTGTATAGGTGACTTCCAAGTCAGCCATATTGCTTGGGGGACATTGTGCTGGTTGTATTGTATAGGTGACTTCCAAGTCAGCCATATTGCATGGGGGACATTGTGCTGGTGGCCATGTTCTATAGGTGACTTCCAAGTCAGCCATATTGCATTTGGGACATTGTGCTGGTTGTCTTGTATAGGTGACTTCCAAGTCAGCCATATTGCATGGGGGACATTGTGCTGGTTGTGTTGTATAGGTGACTTCCAAATCAGCCATATTGCATGGGGGACATTGTGCTGGTTGTATTGTATAGGTGACTTCCAAGTCAGCCATATTGCATGGGGGACATTGTGCTGGTTGTATTGTATAGGTGACTTCCAAGTCAGCCATATTGCATGGGGGACATTGTGCTGGTGGCCATGTCGTATAGGTGACTTCCAAGTCAGCCATATTGCATGGGGGACATTGTGCTGGTTGTCTTGTATAGGTGACTTCCAAGTCAGCCATATTGCTTGGGGGACATTGTGCTGGTTGTATTTTATAGGTGACTTCCAAGTCAGCCATATTGCATGGGGGACATTGTGCTGGTTGCCATGTTGTATAGGTGACTTCCAAGTCAGCCATATTGCATGGGGGACATTGTGCTGGTGGCCATGTTGTATAGGTGACTTCCAAGTCAGCCATATTGCATTTGGGACATTGTGCTGGTTGTATTGTATAGGTGACTTCCAAGTCAGCCATATTGCTTGGGGGACATTGTGCCGGTTGCCACGTTCTATAGGTGACTTCCAAGTGAGCCATATTGCTTGGGGGACATTGTACTGGTTGCCATGTTGTATAGGTGACTTCCAAGTCAGCCATATTGCATGGGGGACATTGTGCTGGTGGCCATGTTCTATAGGTGACTTCCAAGTCAGCCACATTGCATGGGGGACATTGTGCTGGTTTCTTGTATAGGTGACTTCCAAGTCAGCCATATTGCATGGGGGACATTGTGCTGGTTGCCATGTTGTATAGGTGACTTCCAAGTCAGCCATATTGCATGGGGGACATTGTGCTGGTTGCCATGTTGTATAGGTGACTTCAAAGTCAGCCATATTGCATGGGGGACATTGTGCTGGATGCCATGTTGTATAGGTGACTTCCAAGTGAGCCATATTGCATGGGGGACATTGTGCTCGTTGTGTTGTATAGGTGACTTCCAAGTCAGCCATATTGCATGGGGGACATTGTGCTGGTTGTCTTGTATAGATGACTTCCAAGTCAGCCATATTGCTTGGGGGACATTGTGCTGGTTGTATTGTATAGGTGACTTCCAAGTCAGCCATATTGCATGGGGGACATTGTGCTGGTTGCCATTTTGTATAGGTGACTTCCAAGTCAGCCATATTGCATGGGGGACATTGTGCTGGTGGCCATGTTCTATAGGTGACTTCCAAGTCAGCCATATTGCATTTGGGACATTGTGCTGGTTGTCTTGTATAGGTGACTTCCAAGTCAGCCATATTGCATGGGGGACATTGTGCTGGTTGTGTTGTATAGGTGACTTCCAAATCAGCCATATTGCATGGGGGACATTGTGCTGGTTGTATTGTATAGGTGACTTCCAAGTCAGCCATATTGCATGGGGGACATTGTGCTGGTTGTATTGAATAGGTGACTTCCAAGTCAGCCATATTGCATGGGGGACATTGTGCTGGTGGCCATGTCGTATAGGTGACTTCCAAGTCAGCCATATTGCATGGGGGACATTGTGCTGGTTGTCTTGTATAGGTGACTTCCAAGTCAGCCATATTGCTTGGGGGACATTGTGCTGGTTGTATTTTATAGGTGACTTCCAAGTCAGCCATATTGCATGGGGGACATTGTGCTGGTTGCCATGTTGTATAGGTGACTTCCAAGTCAGCCATATTGCATGGGGGACATTGTGCTGGTGGCCATGTTCTATAGGTGACTTCCAAGTCAGCCACATTGCATGGGGGACATTGTGCTGGTTTCTTGTATAGGTGACTTCCAAGTCAGCCATATTGCATGGGGGACATTGTGCTGGTTGCCATGTTGTATAGGTGACTTCCAAGTCAGCCATATTGCATGGGGGACATTGTGCTGGTTGCCATGTTGTATAGGTGACTTCAAAGTCAGCCATATTGCATGGGGGACATTGTGCTGGATGCCATGTTGTATAGGTGACTTCCAAGTGAGCCATATTGCATGGGGGACATTGTGCTCGTTGTGTTGTATAGGTGACTTCCAAGTCAGCCATATTGCATGGGGGACATTGTGCTGGTTGTCTTGTATAGATGACTTCCAAGTCAGCCATATTGCTTGGGGGACATTGTGCTGGTTGTATTGTATAGGTGACTTCCAAGTCAGCCATATTGCATGGGGGACATTGTGCTGGTTGCCATTTTGTATAGGTGACTTCCAAGTCAGCCATATTGCATGGGGGACATTGTGCTGGTGGCCATGTTCTATAGGTGACTTCCAAGTCAGCCATATTGCATTTGGGACATTGTGCTGGTTGTCTTGTATAGGTGACTTCCAAGTCAGCCATATTGCATGGGGGACATTGTGCTGGTTGTGTTGTATAGGTGACTTCCAAATCAGCCATATTGCATGGGGGACATTGTGCTGGTTGTATTGTATAGGTGACTTCCAAGTCAGCCATATTGCATGGGGGACATTGTGCTGGTTGTATTGAATAGGTGACTTCCAAGTCAGCCATATTGCATGGGGGACATTGTGCTGGTGGCCATGTCGTATAGGTGACTTCCAAGTCAGCCATATTGCATGGGGGACATTGTGCTGGTTGTCTTGTATAGGTGACTTCCAAGTCAGCCATATTGCTTGGGGGACATTGTGCTGGTTGTATTTTATAGGTGACTTCCAAGTCAGCCATATTGCATGGGGGACATTGTGCTGGTTGCCATGTTGTATAGGTGACTTCCAAGTCAGCCATATTGCATTTGGGACATTGTGCTGGTTGTATTGTATAGGTGACTTGCAAGTCAGCCATATTGCATGGGGGACATTGTGCTGGCTGTATTGTATAGGTGACTTCCAAGTGAGCCATATTGCTTGGGGGACATTGTGCTGGTGGCCATGTTCTATAGGTGACTTCCAAGTCAGCCATATTGCATGGGGGACATTGTGCTGGTTGCATTGTCCTATAGGTGACTTCCAAGTCAGCCATATTGCATGGGGGACATTGTGCTGGTGGCCATGTTCTATAGGTGACTTCCAAGTCAGCCATATTGCATGGGGGACATTGTGCTGGTTGTCTTGTATAGGTGACTTCCAAGTCAGCCATATTGCATGGGAGACATTGTGCTGGTGGCCATGTTCTATAGGTGACTTCCAAGTCAGCCATATTGCTTGGGGGACATTGTGCTGGTTGTATTGTATTGGTGACTTCCAAGTCAGCCATATTGTATGGGGGACATTGTGCTGGTTGCCATGTTGTATAGGTGACTTCCAAGTCAGCCATATTGCATGGGGACATTGTGCTGGTTGTCTTGTATAGGTGACTTCCAAGTCAGCCATATTGCATGGGGGACATTGTGCTGGTTGCCATGTTGTATAGGTGACTTCCAAGTCAGGCATATTGCATGGGGGACATTGTGCTGGTTGCCATGTTGTATAGGTGACTTCCAAGTGAGCCATATTGCTTGAGGGACATTGTGCTGGTTGTGTTGTATAGGTGACTTCCAAGTCAGCCATATTGCATGGGGGACATTGTGCTGGTTGCCATGTCCTATAGGTGCCTTCCAAGTCAGCCATATTGCATGGGGGACATTGTGCTGGTTGCCATGTTGTTTAGGTGACTTCCAAGTCAGCCATATTGCATGGGGGACATTGTGTTGGTTGCCATGTTGTATAGGTGACTTCCAAGTGAGCCATATTGCTTGGGGGACATTGTGCTGGTTGTGTTGTATAGGTGACTTCCAAGTCAGCCATATTGCATGGGGGACATTGTGCTGGTTGTCTTGTATAGGTGACTTCCAAGTCAGCCGTGTTGCATGGGGGACATTGTGCTGGTGGCCATGTTCTATAGGTGACTTCAAAGTCAGCCATATTGCATGGGGGACATTGTGCTGGTTGCCATGTTGTATAGGTGACTTCCAAGTCAGCCATATTGCTTACGGGACATTGTGCCGGTTGCCACGTTCTATAGGTGACTTCCAAGTGAGCCATATTGCTTGGGGGACATTGTACTGGTTGCCATGTTGTATAGGTGACTTCCAAGTCAGCCATATTGCATGGGGGACATTGTGCTGGTTGTCTTGTATAGGTGACTTCCAAGTCAGCCATATTGCTTGGGGGACATTGTGCTGGTTGTATTTTATAGGTGACTTCCAAGTCAGCCATATTGCATGGGGGACATTGTGCTGGTTGCCATGTTGTATAGGTGACTTCCAAGTCAGCCATATTGCATTTGGGACATTGTGCTGGTTGTATTGTATAGGTGACTTCCAAGTCAGCCATATTGCATGGGGGACATTGTGCTGGCTGTATTGTATAGGTGACTTCCAAGTGAGCCATATTGCTTGGGGGACATTGTGCTGGTGGCCATGTTCTATAGGTGACTTCCAAGTCAGCCATATTGCATGGGGGACATTGTGCTGGTTGCATTGTCCTATAGGTGACTTCCAAGTCAGCCATATTGCATGGGGGACATTGTGCTGGTGGCCATGTTCTATAGGTGACTTCCAAGTCAGCCATATTGCATGGGGGACATTGTGCTGGTTGTCTTGTATAGGTGACTTCCAAGTCAGCCATATTGCATGGGAGACATTGTGCTGGTGGCCATGTTCTATAGGTGACTTCCAAGTCAGCCATATTGCTTGGGGGACATTGTGCTGGTTGTATTGTATTGGTGACTTCCAAGTCAGCCATATTGTATGGGGGACATTGTGCTGGTTGCCATGTTGTATAGGTGACTTCCAAGTCAGCCATATTGCATGGGGACATTGTGCTGGTTGTCTTGTATAGGTGACTTCCAAGTCAGCCATATTGCATGGGGGACATTGTGCTGGTTGCCATGTTGTATAGGTGACTTCCAAGTCAGGCATATTGCATGGGGGACATTGTGCTGGTTGCCATGTTGTATAGGTGACTTCCAAGTGAGCCATATTGCTTGAGGGACATTGTGCTGGTTGTGTTGTATAGGTGACTTCCAAGTCAGCCATATTGCATCTGGGACATTGTGCTGGTTGCCATGTCCTATAGGTGCCTTCCAAGTCAGCCATATTGCATGGGGGACATTGTGCTGGTTGCCATGTTGTTTAGGTGACTTCCAAGTCAGCCATATTGCATGGGGGACATTGTGTTGGTTGCCATGTTGTATAGGTGACTTCCAAGTGAGCCATATTGCTTGGGGGACATTGTGCTGGTTGTGTTGTATAGGTGACTTCCAAGTCAGCCATATTGCATGGGGACATTGTGCTGGTTGTCTTGTATAGGTGACTTCCAAGTCAGCCGTGTTGCATGGGGGACATTGTGCTGGTGGCCATGTTCTATAGGTGACTTCAAAGTCAGCCATATTGCATGGGGGACATTGTGCTGGTTGCCATGTTGTATAGGTGACTTCCAAGTCAGCCATATTGCTTACGGGACATTGTGCCGGTTGCCACGTTCTATAGGTGACTTCCAAGTGAGCCATATTGCTTGGGGGACATTGTACTGGTTGCCATGTTGTATAGGTGACTTCCAAGTCAGCCATATTGCATGGGGGACATTGTGCTGGTGGCCATGTTCTATAGGTGACTTCCAAGTCACCCACATTGCATGGGGGACATTGTGCTGGTTTCTTGTATAGGTGACTTCCAAGTCAGCCATATTGCATGGGGGACATTGTGCTGGTTGACATGTTGTATAGGTGACTTCCAAGTCAGCTATATTGCATGGGGGACATTGTGCTGGTTGCCATGTTGTATAGGTGACTTCAAAGTCAGCCATATTGCATGGGGGACATTGTGCTGGATGCCATGTTGTATAGGTGACTTCCAAGTGAGCCATATTGCATGGGGGACATTGTGCTGGTTGTGTTGTATAGGTGACTTCCAAGTTAGCCATATTGCATGGGGGACATTGTGCTGGTTGTATTGTATAGGTGACTTCCAAGTCAGCCATATTGCATGGGGGACATTGTGCTGGTTGTATTGTATAGGTGACTTCCAAGTCAGCCATATTGCATGGGGGACATTGTGCTGGTGACCATGTCGTATAGGTGACTTCCAAGTCAGCCATATTGCATGGGGGACATTGTGCAGGTTGTCTTGTATAGGTGACTTCCAAGTCAGCCATATTGCTTGGGGGACATTGTGCTGGTTGTCTTGTATAGGTGACTTCCAAGTCAGCCATATTGCATGGGAGACATTGTGCTGGTGGCCATGTTGTATAGGTGACTTCCAAGTCAGCCATATTGCTTGGGGGATATTGTGCTGGTTGTATTGTATAGGTGACTTCCAAGTCAGCCATATTGCATGGGGGACATTGTGCTGGTTGCCATGTTGTATAGGTGACTTCCAAGTCAGCCATATTGCATGGGGGACATTGTGCTGGTTGTCTTGTATAGGTGACTTCCAAGTCAGCCATATTGCATGGGGGACATTGTGCTGGTTGCCATGTTGTATAGGTGACTTCCAAGTCAGGCATATTGCATGGGGGACATTGTGCTGGTTGCCATGTTGTATAGGTGACTTCCAAGTGAGCCATATTGCTTGGGGGACATTGTGCTGGTTGTGTTGTATAGGTGACTTCCAAGTCAGCCATATTGCATGGGGGACATTGTGCTGGTTGTCTTGTATAGGTGACTTCCAAGTCAGCCATATTGCATGGGAGACATTGTGCTGGTGGCCATGTTCTATAGGTGACTTCCAAGTCAGCCATATTGCTTGGGGGACATTGTGCTGGTTGTATTGTATAGGTGACTTCCAAGTCAGCCATATTGCATGGGGGACATTGTGCTGGTTGCCATGTTGTATAGGTGACTTCCAAGTCAGCCATATTGCATGGGGGACATTGTGCTGGTTTTCTTGTATAGGTGACTTCCAAGTCAGCCATATTGCATGGGGGACATTGTGCTGGTTGTCTTGTATAGGTGACTTCCAAGTCAGCCGTGTTGCATGGGGGACATTGTGCTGGTGGCCATGTTCTATAGGTGACTTCCAAGTCAGCCATATTGCATTTGGGACATTGTGCTGGTTGTCTTGTATAGGTGACTTCCAAGTCAGCCATATTGCATGGGGGACATTGTGCTGGTTGTGTTGTATAGGTGACTTCCAAATCAGCCATATTGCATGGGGGACATTGTGCTGGTTGTATTGTATAGGTGACTTCCAAGTCAGCCATATTGCATGGGGGACATTGTGCTGGTTGTATTGTATAGGTGACTTCCAAGTCAGCCATATTGCATGGGGGACATTGTGCTGGTGGCCATGTCGTATAGGTGACTTCCAAGTCAGCCATATTGCATGGGGGACATTGTGCTGGTTGTCTTGTATAGGTGACTTCCAAGTCAGCCATATTGCTTGGGGGACATTGTGCTGGTTGTATGGTATAGGTGACTTCCAAGTCAGCCATATTGCATGCATGGGGGACATTGTGCTGGTTGCCATGTTGTATAGGTGACGTCCAAGTCAGCCATATTGCATGGGGGACATTGTGCTGGTGGCCATGTTCTATAGGTGACTTCCAAGTCAGCCATATTGCATGGGGGACATTGTGCTGGTTGCATTGTCCTATAGGTGACTTCCAAGTCAGCCATATTGCATGTGGGACATTTTGCTGGTGGCCATGTTCTATAGGTGACTTCCAAGTCAGCCATATTGCATGGGGGACATTGTGCTGGTGGCCATGTTCTATAGGTGACTTCCAAGTCAGCCATATTGCTTGGGGGACATTGTGCTGGTTGTATTGTATAGGTGACTTCCAAGTCAGCCATATTGCATGGGGGACATTGTGCTGGTTGCCATGTTGTATAGGTGACTTCTAAGTCAGCCATTTTGCTTGGGGGACATTGTGCTGGTTGTATTGTATAGGTGACTTCCAAGTCAGCCATATTGCATGGGGGACATTGTGCTGGTTGCCATTTTGTATAGGTGACTTCCAAGTCAGCCATATTGCATGGGGGACATTGTGCTGGTGGCCATGTTCTATAGGTGACTTCCAAGTCAGCCATATTGCATTTGGGACATTGTGCTGGTTGTCTTGTATAGGTGACTTCCAAGTCAGCCATATTGAATGGGGGACATTGTGCTGGTTGTGTTGTATAGGTGACTTCCAAATCAGCCATATTGCATAGGGGACATTGTGCTGGTTGTATTGTATAGGTGACTTCCAAGTCAGCCATATTGCATGGGGGACATTGTGCTGGTTGTATTGTATAGGTGACTTCCAAGTCAGCCATATTGCATGGGGGACATTGTGCTGGTGGCCATGTCGTAAAGGTGACTTCCAAGTCAGCCATATTGCATGGGGGACATTGTGCTGGTTGTCTTGTATAGGTGACTTCCAAGTCAGCCATATTGCTTGGGGGACATTGTGCTGGTTGTATTTTATAGGTGACTTCCAAGTCAGCCATATTGCATGGGGGACATTGTATTGGTTGCCATGTTGTATAGGTGACTTCCAAGTCAGCCATATTGCATGGGGGACATTGTGCTGGTGGCCATGTTCTATAGGTGACTTCCAAGTCAGCCATATTGCATTTGGGACATTGTGCTGGTTGTATTGTATAGGTGACTTCCAAGTCAGCCATATTGCATGGGGGACATTGTGCTGGTTGTATTGTATAGGTGACTTCCAAGTGAGCCATATTGCTTGGGGGACATTGTGCTGGTGGCCATGTTCTATAGGTGACTTCCAAGTCAGCCATATTGCATGGGGGACATTGTGCTGGTTGCATTGTCCTATAGGTGACTTCCAAGTCAGCCATATTGCATGGGGGACATTGTGCTGGTGGCCATGTTCTATAGGTGACTTCCAAGTCAGCCATATTGCATGGGGGACATTGTGCTGGTTGTCTTGTATAGGTGACTTCCAAGTCAGCCATATTGCATGGGAGACATTGTGCTGGTGGCCATGTTCTATAGGTGACTTCCAAGTCAGCCATATTGCTTGGGGGACTTTGTGCTGGTTGTATTGTATAGGTGACTTCCAAGTCAGCCATATTGCATTTGGGACATTGTGCTGGTTGTATTGTATAGGTGACTTCCAAGTCAGCCATATTGCATGGGGGACATTGTGCTGGTTGTCTTGTATAGGTGACTTCCAAGTCAGCCATATTGCATGGGGGACATTGTGCTGGTTGCCATGTTGTATAGGTGACTTCCAAGTCAGGCATATTGCATGGGGGACATTGTGCTGGTTGCCATGTTGTATAGGTGACTTCCAAGTGAGCCATATTGCTTGGGGGACATTGTGCTGGTTGTGTTGTATAGGTGACTTCCAAGTCAGCCATATTGCATGGGGGACATTGTGCTGGTTGTCTTGTATAGGTGACTTCCAAGTCAGCCGTGTTGCATGGGGGACATTGTGCTGGTGGCCATGTTCTATAGGTGACTTCCAAGTCAGCCATATTGCATTTGGGACATTGTGCTGGTTGTCTTGTATAGGTGACTTCCAAGTCAGCCATATTGCATGGGGGACATTGTGCTGGTTGCCATGTTGTATAGGTGACTTCCAAGTCAGCCATATTGCATGGGGACATTGTGCTGGTTGTCTTGTATAGGTGACTTCCAAGTCAGCCATATTGCATGGGGGACATTGTGCTGGTTGCCATGTTGTATAGGTGACTTCCAAGTCAGCCATATTGCATGGGGGACATTGTGCTGGTTGCCATGTTGTATAGGTGACTTCCAAGTGAGCCATATTGCTTGGGGGACATTGTGCTGATTGTGTTGTATAGGTGACTTCCAAGTCAGCCATATTGCTTGGGGGACATTGTGCTGGTTGTATGGTATAGGTGACTTCCAAGTCAGCCATATTGCATGCATGGGGGACATTGTGCTGGTTGCCATGTTGTATAGGTGACGTCCAAGTCAGCCATATTGCATGGGGGACATTGTGCTGGTGGCCATGTTCTATAGGTGACTTCCAAGTCAGCCATATTGCATGGGGGACATTGTGCTGGTTGCATTGTCCTATAGGTGACTTCCAAGTCAGCCATATTGCATGTGGGACATTGTGCTGGTGGCCATGTTCTATAGGTGACTTCCAAGTCAGCCATATTGCATGGGGGACATTGTGCTGGTTGTATTGTATAGGTGACTTCCAAGTCAGCCATATTGCATGGGGGACATTGTGGTGGTGGCAATGTCGTATAGGTGACTTCCAAGTCAGCCATATTGCATGGGGGACATTGTGCTGGTTGTCTTGTATAGGTGACTTCCAAGTCAGCCATATTGCTTGGGGGACATTGTGCTGGTTGTATTTTATAGGTGACTTCCAAGTCAGCCATATTGCATGGGGGACATTGTGCTGGTTGCCATGTTGTATAGGTGACTTCCAAGTCAGCCATATTGCATGGGGGACATTGTGCTGGTGGCCATGTTCTATAGGTGACTTCCAAGTCAGCCATATTGCATTTGGGACATTGTGCTGGTTGTATTGTATAGGTGACTTCCAAGTCAGCCATATTGCATGGGGGACATTGTGCTGGTTGTATTGTATAGGTGACTTCCAAGTGAGCCATATTGCTTGGGGGACATTGTGCTGGTGGCCATGTTCTATAGGTGACTTCCAAGTCAGCCATATTGCATGGGGGACATTGTGCTGGTTGCATTGTCCTATAGGTGACTTCCAAGTCAGCCATATTGCATGGGGGACATTGTGCTGGTGGCCATGTTCTATAGGTGACTTCCAAGTCAGCCATATTGCATGGGGGACATTGTGCTGGTTGTCTTGTATAGGTGACTTCCAAGTCAGCCATATTGCATGGGAGACATTGTGCTGGTGGCCATGTTCTATAGGTGACTTCCAAGTCAGCCATATTGCTTGGGGGACATTGTGCTGGTTGTATTGTATAGGTGACTTCCAAGTCAGCCATATTGCATGGGGGACATTGTGCTGGTTGCCATGTTGTATAGGTGACTTCCACGTCAGCCATATTGCATGGGGGACATTGTGCTGGTTGTCTTGTATAGGTGACTTCCAAGTCAGCCATATTGCATGGGGGACATTGTGCTGGTTGCCATGTTGTATAGGTGACTTCCAAGTCAGGCATATTGCATGGGGGACATTGTGCTGGTTGCCATGTTGTATAGGTGACTTCCAAGTGAGCCATATTGCATGGGGGACATTGTGCTGGTTGTCTTGTATAGGTGACTTCCAAGTCAGCCGTGTTGCATGGGGGACATTGTGCTGGTTGTCTTGTATAGGTGACTTCCAAGTCAGCCGTGTTGCATGGGGGACATTGTGCTGGTGGCCATGTTCTATAGGTGACTTCCAAGTCAGCCATATTGCATTTGGAACATTGTGCTGGTTGTCTTGTATAGGTGACTTCCAAGTCAGCCATATTGCATGGGGGACATTGTGCTGGTTGTGTTGTATAGGTGACTTCCAAATCAGCCATATTGTATGGGGGACATTGTGCTGGTTGTATTGTATAGGTGACTTCCAAGTCAGCCATATTGCATGGGGGACATTGTGCTGGTTGTATTGTATAGGTGACTTCCAAGTCAGCCATATTGCATGGGGGACATTGTGCTGGTGGCCATGTCGTATAGGTGACTTCCAAGTCAGCCATATTGCATGGGGGACATTGTGCTGGTTGTCTTGTATAGGTGACTTCCAAGTCAGCCATATTGCTTGGGGGACATTGTGCTGGTTGTATGGTATAGGTGTTTTCCAAGTCAGCCATTATGCATGCATGGGGGACATTGTGCTGGTTGCCATGTTGTATAGGTGACGTCCAAGTCAGCCATATTGCATGGGGGACATTGTGCTGGTGGCCATGTTCTATAGGTGACTTCCAAGTCAGCCATATTGCATGGGGGACATTGTGCTGGTTGCATTGTCCTATAGGTGACTTCCAAGTCAGCCATATTGCATGTGGGACATTGTGCTGGTGGCCATGTTCTATAGGTGACTTCCAAGTCAGCCATATTGCATGGGGGACATTGTGCTGGTTGTATTGTATAGGTGACTTCCAAGTCAGCCATATTGCATGGGGGACATTGTGCTGGTGGCCATGTCGTATAGGTGACTTCCAAGTCAGCCATATTGCATGGGGGACATTGTGCTGGTTGTCTTGTATAGGTGACTTCCAAGTCAGCCATATTGCTTGGGGGAAATTGTGCTGGTTGTATTTTATAGGTGACTTCCAAGTCAGCCATATTGCATGGGGGACATTGTGCTGGTTGCCATGTTGTATAGGTGACGTCCAAGTCAGCCATATTGCATGGGGGACATTGTGCTGGTGGCCATGTTCTATAGGTGACTTCCAAGTCAGCCATATTGCATGGGGGACATTGTGCTGGTTGCATTGTCCTATAGGTGACTTCCAAGTCAGCCATATTGCATGTGGGACATTGTGCTGGTGGCCATGTTCTATAGGTGACTTCCAAGTCAGCCATATTGCATGGGGGACATTGTGCTGGTGGCCATGTTCTATAGGTGACTTCCAAGTCAGCCATATTGCTTGGGGGACATTGTGCTGGTTGTATTGTATAGGTGACTTCCAAGTCAGCCATATTGCATGGGGGACATTGTGCTGGTTGCCATGTTGTATAGGTGACTTCTAAGTCAGCCATTTTGCTTGGGGGACATTGTGCTGGTTGTATTGTATAGGTGACTTCCAAGTCAGCCATATTGCATGGGGGACATTGTGCTGGTTGCCATTTTGTATAGGTGACTTCCAAGTCAGCCATATTGCATGGGGGACATTGTGCTGGTGGCCATGTTCTATAGGTGACTTCCAAGTCAGCCATATTGCATTTGGGACATTGTGCTGGTTGTCTTGTATAGGTGACTTCCAAGTCAGCCATATTGAATGGGGGACATTGTGCTGGTTGTGTTGTATAGGTGACTTCCAAATCAGCCATATTGCATGGGGGACATTGTGCTGGTTGTATTGTATAGGTGACTTCCAAGTCAGCCATATTGCATGGGGGACATTGTGCTGGTTGTATTGTATAGGTGACTTCCAAGTCAGCCATATTGCATGGGGGACATTGTGCTGGTGGCCATGTCGTAAAGGTGACTTCCAAGTCAGCCATATTGCATGGGGGACATTGTGCTGGTTGTCTTGTATAGGTGACTTCCAAGTCAGCCATATTGCTTGGGGGACATTGTGCTGGTTGTATTTTATAGGTGACTTCCAAGTCAGCCATATTGCATGGGGGACATTGTGCTGGTTGCCATGTTGTATAGGTGACTTCCAAGTCAGCCATATTGCATGGGGGACATTGTGCTGGTGGCCATGTTCTATAGGTGACTTCCAAGTCAGCCATATTGCATTTGGGACATTGTGCTGGTTGTATTGTATAGGTGACTTCCAAGTCAGCCATATTGCATGGGGGACATTGTGCTGGTTGTATTGTATAGGTGACTTCCAAGTGAGCCATATTGCTTGGGGGACATTGTGCTGGTGGCCATGTTCTATAGGTGACTTCCAAGTCAGCCATATTGCATGGGGGACATTGTGCTGGTTGCATTGTCCTATAGGTGACTTCCAAGTCAGCCATATTGCATGGGGGACATTGTGCTGGTGGCCATGTTCTATAGGTGACTTCCAAGTCAGCCATATTGCATGGGGGACATTGTGCTGGTTGTCTTGTATAGGTGACTTCCAAGTCAGCCATATTGCATGGGAGACATTGTGCTGGTGGCCATGTTCTATAGGTGACTTCCAAGTCAGCCATATTGCTTGGGGGACATTGTGCTGGTTGTCTTGTATAGGTGACTTCCAAGTCAGCCATATTGCATGGGGGACATTGTGCTGGTTGCCATGTTGTATAGGTGACTTCCAAGTCAGGCATATTGCATGGGGGACATTGTGCTGGTTGCCATGTTGTATAGGTGACTTCCAAGTGAGCCATATTGCTTGGGGGACATTGTGCTGGTTGTGTTGTATAGGTGACTTCCAAGTCAGCCATATTGCATGGGGGACATTGTGCTGGTTGTCTTGTATAGGTGACTTCCAAGTCAGCCGTGTTGCATGGGGGACATTGTGCTGGTGGCCATGTTCTATAGGTGACTTCCAAGTCAGCCATATTGCATTTGGGACATTGTGCTGGTTGTCTTGTATAGGTGACTTCCAAGTCAGCCATATTGCATGGGGGACATTGTGCTGGTTGCCATGTTGTATAGGTGACTTCCAAGTCAGCCATATTGCATGGGGACATTGTGCTGGTTGTCTTGTATAGGTGACTTCCAAGTCAGCCATATTGCATGGGGGACATTGTGCTGGTTGCCATGTTGTATAGGTGACTTCCAAGTCAGCCATATTGCATGGGGGACATTGTGCTGGTTGCCATGTTGTATAGGTGACTTCCAAGTGAGCCATATTGCTTGGGGGACATTGTGCTGGTTGTGTTGTATAGGTGACTTCCAAGTCAGCCATATTGCTTGGGGGACATTGTGCTGGTTGTATGGTATAGGTGACTTCCAAGTCAGCCATATTGCATGCATGGGGGACATTGTGCTGGTTGCCATGTTGTATAGGTGACGTCCAAGTCAGCCATATTGCATGGGGGACATTGTGCTGGTGGCCATGTTCTATAGGTGACTTCCAAGTCAGCCATATTGCATGGGGGACATTGTGCTGGTAGCATTGTCCTATAGGTGACTTCCAAGTCAGCCATATTGCATGTGGGACATTGTGCTGGTGGCCATGTTCTATAGGTGACTTCCAAGTCAGCCATATTGCATGGGGGACATTGTGCTGGTTGTATTGTATAGGTGACTTCCAAGTCAGCCATATTGCATGGGGGACATTGTGCTGGTGGCAATGTCGTATAGGTGACTTCCAAGTCAGCCATATTGCATGGGGGACATTGTGCTGGTTGTCTTGTATAGGTGACTTCCAAGTCAGCCATATTGCTTGGGGGACATTGTGCTGGTTGTATTTTATAGGTGACTTCCAAGTCAGCCATATTGCATGGGGGACATTGTGCTGGTTGCCATGTTGTATAGGTGACTTCCAAGTCAGCCATATTGCATGGGGGACATTGTGCTGGTGGCCATGTTCTATAGGTGACTTCCAAGTCAGCCATATTGCATTTGGGACATTGTGCTGGTTGTATTGTATAGGTGACTTCCAAGTCAGCCATATTGCATGGGGGACATTGTGCTGGTTGTATTGTATAGGTGACTTCCAAGTGAGCCATATTGCTTGGGGGAAATTGTGCTGGTGGCCATGTTCTATAGGTGACTTCCAAGTCAGCCATATTGCATGGGGGACATTGTGCTGGTTGCATTGTCCTATAGGTGACTTCCAAGTCAGCCATATTGCATGGGGGACATTGTGCTGGTGGCCATGTTCTATAGGTGACTTCCAAGTCAGCCATATTGCATGGGGGACATTGTGCTGGTTGTCTTGTATAGGTGACTTCCAAGTCAGCCATATTGCATGGGAGACATTGTGCTGGTGGCCATGTTCTATAGGTGACTTCCAAGTCAGCCATATTGCTTGGGGGACATTGTGCTGGTTGTATTGTATAGGTGACTTCCAAGTCAGCCATATTGCATGGGGGACATTGTGCTGGTTGCCATGTTGTATAGGTGACTTCCACGTCAGCCATATTGCATGGGGGACATTGTGCTGGTTGTCTTGTATAGGTGACTTCCAAGTCAGCCATATTGCATGGGGGACATTGTGCTGGTTGCCATGTTGTATAGGTGACTTCCAAGTCAGGCATATTGCATGGGGGACATTGTGCTGGTTGCCATGTTGTATAGGTGACTTCCAAGTGAGCCATATTGCTTGGGGGACATTGTGCTGGTTGTGTTATATAGGTGACTTCCAAGTCAGCCATATTGCATGGGGGACATTGTGCTGGTTGTCTTGTATAGGTGACTTCCAAGTCAGCCGTGTTGCATGGGGGACATTGTGCTGGTGGCCATGTTCTATAGGTGACTTCCAAGTCAGCCATATTGCATTTGGAACATTGTGCTGGTTGTCTTGTATAGGTGACTTCCAAGTCAGCCATATTGCATGGGGGACATTGTGCTGGTTGTGTTGTATAGGTGACTTCCAAATCAGCCATATTGTATGGGGGACATTGTGCTGGTTGTATTGTATAGGTGACTTCCAAGTCAGCCATATTGCATGGGGGACATTGTGCTGGTTGTATTGTATAGGTGACTTCCAAGTCAGCCATATTGCATGGGGGACATTGTGCTGGTGGCCATGTCGTATAGGTGACTTCCAAGTCAGCCATATTGCATGGGGGACATTGTGCTGGTTGTCTTGTATAGGTGACTTCCAAGTCAGCCATATTGCTTGGGGGACATTGTGCTGGTTGTATGGTATAGGTGACTTCCAAGTCAGCCATTATGCATGCATGGGGGACATTGTGCTGGTTGCCATGTTGTATAGGTGACGTCCAAGTCAGCCATATTGCATGGGGGACATTGTGCTGGTGGCCATGTTCTATAGGTGACTTCCAAGTCAGCCATATTGCATGGGGGACATTGTGCTGGTTGCATTGTCCTATAGGTGACTTCCAAGTCAGCCATATTGCATGTGGGACATTGTGCTGGTGGCCATGTTCTATAGGTGACTTCCAAGTCAGCCATATTGCATGGGGGACATTGTGCTGGTTGTCTTGTATAGGTGACTTCCAAGTCAGCCATATTGCTTGGGGGAAATTGTGCTGGTTGTATTTTATAGGTGACTTCCAAGTCAGCCATATTGCATGGGGGACATTGTGCTGGTTGCCATATTGTATAGGTGACTTCCAAGTGAGCCATATTGCTTGGGGGACATTGTGCTGGTGGCCATGTTCTATAGGTGACTTCCAAGTCAGCCATATTGCATGGGGGACATTGTGCTGGTTGCATTGTCCTATAGGTGACTTCCAAGTCAGCCATATTGCATGTGGGACATTGTGCTGGTGGCCATGTTCTATAGGTGACTTCCAAGTCAGCCATATTGCATGGGGGACATTGTGCTGGTTGTCTTGTATAGGTGACTTCCAAGTCAGCCATATTGCTTGGGGGAAATTGTGCTGGTTGTATTTTATAGGTGACTTCCAAGTCAGCCATATTGCATGGGGGACATTGTGCTGGTTGCCATGTTGTATAGGTGACTTCCAAGTCAGCCATATTGCATGGGGGACATTGTGCTGGTGGCCATGTTCTATAGGTGACTTCCAAGTCAGCCATATTGCATTTGGGACATTGTGCTGGTTGTATTGTATAGGTGACTTCCAAGTCAGCCATATTGCATGGGGGACATTGTGCTGGTTGTATTGTATAGGTGACTTCCAAGTGAGCCATATTGCTTGGGGGACATTGTGCTGGTGGCCATGTTCTATAGGTGACTTCCAAGTCAGCCATATTGCATGGGGGACATTGTGCTGGTTGCATTGTCCTATAGGTGACTTCCAAGTCAGCCATATTGCATGGGGGACATTGTGCTGGTGGCCATGTTCTATAGGTGACTTCCAAGTCAGCCATATTGCATGGGGGACATTGTGCTGGTTGTCTTGTATAGGTGACTTCCAAGTCAGCCATATTGCATGGGAGACATTGTGCTGGTGGCCATGTTCTATAGGTGACTTCCAAGTCAGCCATATTGCTTGGGGGACATTGTGCTGGTTGTATGGTATAGGTGACTTCCAAGTCAGCCATTATGCATGCATGGGGGACATTGTGCTGGTTGCCATGTTGTATAGGTGACGTCCAAGTCAGCCATATTGCATGGGGGACATTGTGCTGGTGGCCATGTTCTATAGGTGACTTCCAAGTCAGCCATATTGCATGGGGGACATTGTGCTGGTTGCATTGTCCTATAGGTGACTTCCAAGTCAGCCATATTGCATGTGGGACATTGTGCTGGTGGCCATGTTCTATAGGTGACTTCCAAGTCAGCCATATTGCATGGGGGACATTGTGCTGGTGGCCATGTTCTATAGGTGACTTCCAAGTCAGCCATATTGCTTGGGGGACATTGTGCTGGTTGTATTGTATAGGTGACTTCCAAGTCAGCCATATTGCATGGGGGACATTGTGCTGGTTGCCATGTTGTATAGGTGACTTCCAAGTCAGCCATATTGCATGGGGGACATTGTGCTGGTTGTCTTGTATAGGTGACTTCCAAGTCAGCCATATTGCATGGGGGACATTGTGCTGGTTGTGTTGTATAGGTGACTTCCAAATCAGCCATATTGTATGGGGGACATTGTGCTGGTTGTATTGTATAGGTGACTTCCAAGTCAGCCATATTGCATGGGGGACATTGTGCTGGTTGTATTGTATAGGTGACTTCCAAGTCAGCCATATTGCATGGGGGACATTGTGCTGGTGGCCATGTCGTATAGGTGACTTCCAAGTCAGCCATATTGCATGGGGGACATTGTGCTGGTTGTCTTGTATAGGTGACTTCCAAGTCAGCCATATTGCTTGGGGGACATTGTGCTGGTTGTATGGTATAGGTGACTTCCAAGTCAGCCATATTGCATGCATGGGGGACATTGTGCTGGTTGCCATGTTGTATAGGTGACGTCCAAGTCAGCCATATTGCATGGGGGACATTGTGCTGGTGGCCATGTTCTATAGGTGACTTCCAAGTCAGCCATATTGCATGGGGGACATTGTGCTGGTGGCCATGTTCTATAGGTGACTTCCAAGTCAGCCATATTGCTTGGGGGACATTGTGCTGGTTGTATTGTATAGGTGACTTCCAAGTCAGCCATATTGCATGGGGGACATTGTGCTGGTTGCCATGTTGTATAGGTGACTTCCAAGTCAGCCATATTGCATGGGGGACATTGTGCTGGTTGTCTTGTATAGGTGACTTCCAAGTCAGCCATATTGCATGGGGGACATTGTGCTGGTTGCCATGTTGTATAGGTGACTTCCAAGTCAGGCATATTGAATGGGGGACATTGTGCTGGTTGCCATGTTGTATAGGTGACTTCCAAGTGAGCCATATTGCTTGGGGGACATTGTGCTGGTTGTGTTGTATAGGTGACTTTCAAGTCAGCCATATTGCATGGGGGACATTGTGCTGGTTGTCTTGTATAGGTGACTTCCAAGTCAGTCTTATTGCTTGGAGGACATTGTGCTGGTTGTCTTCTATAGGTGACTTCCAAGTCAGCCATATTGCATGGGGGACATTGTGCTGGTTGTCTTGTATAGGTGACTTCCAAGTCAGCCATATTGCTTGGAGGACATTGTGCTGGTTGTCTTGTATAGGTGACTTCCAAGTCAGCCATATTACATGGGGGAAATTGTGCTGGTTGCCATGTTGTATAGGTGACTTCCAAGTCAGCCATATTTCATGGGGGACATTGTGCTGGTTGCCATGTTGTATAGGTGTCTTCCAAGTCAGCCATATTGCATGGGGGACATTGTGCTGGTTGCCATGTTGTATAGGTGACTTTCAAGTGAGCCATATTGCATGGGGGACATTGTGCTGGTTGTGTTGTAGAGGTGACTTCCAAGTCAGCCATATTGCATGGGGGACATTGTGCTGGTTGTGTTGTATAGGTGACTTCCAAGTCAGCCATATTGCATGGGGGACATTGTGCTGGTTGTATTGTAAAGGTGACTTCCAAGTCAGCCATATTGCATGGGGGACATTGTGCTGGTTGTATTGTATAGGTGACTTCCAAGTGAGCCATATTGCATGGGGGACATTGTGCTGGTGGCCATGTTCTATAGGTGACTTCCAAGTCAGCCATATTGCATGGGGGACATTGTGCTGGTTGTGTTGTTTAGGTGACTTCCAAGTCAGCCATATTGCATGGGGGACATTGTGCTGGTTGTCTTGTATAGGTGACTTCCAAGTCAGCCATATTGCATGGGGGACATTGTGCTGGTTGCCATGTTGTATAGGTGACTTCCAAGTCAGGCATATTGAATGGGGGACATTGTGCTGGTTGCCATGTTGTATAGGTGACTTCCAAGTGAGCCATATTGCTTGGGGGACATTGTGCTGGTTGTGTTGTATAGGTGACTTTCAAGTCAGCCATATTGCATGGGGGACATTGTGCTGGTTGTCTTGTATAGGTGACTTCCAAGTCAGTCTTATTGCTTGGAGGACATTGTGCTGGTTGTCTTCTATAGGTGACTTCCAAGTCAGCCATATTGCATGGGGGACATTGTGCTGGTTGTCTTGTATAGGTGACTTCCAAGTCAGCCATATTGCTTGGAGGACATTGTGCTGGTTGTCTTGTATAGGTGACTTCCAAGTCAGCCATATTACATGGGGGAAATTGTGCTGGTTGCCATGTTGTATAGGTGACTTCCAAGTCAGCCATATTTCATGGGGGACATTGTGCTGGTTGCCATGTTGTATAGGTGTCTTCCAAGTCAGCCATATTGCATGGGGGACATTGTGCTGGTTGCCATGTTGTATAGGTGACTTTCAAGTGAGCCATATTGCATGGGGGACATTGTGCTGGTTGTGTTGTATAGGTGACTTCCAAGTCAGCCATATTGCATGGGGGACATTGTGCTGGTTGTGTTGTATAGGTGACTTCCAAGTCAGCCATATTGCATGGGGGACATTGTGCTGGTTGTATTGTAAAGGTGACTTCCAAGTCAGCCATATTGCATGGGGGACATTGTGCTGGTTGTATTGTATAGGTGACTTCCAAGTGAGCCATATTGCATGGGGGACATTGTGCTGGTGGCCATGTTCTATAGGTGACTTCCAAGTCAGCCATATTGCATGGGGGACATTGTGCTGGTTGTGTTGTTTAGGTGACTTCCAAGTCAGCCATATTGCATGGGGGACATTGTGCTGGTTGTGTTGTATAGGTGACTTCCAAGTCAGCCATATTGCATGGGGGACATTGTGCTGGTTGTATTGTATAGGTGACTTCCAAGTCAGCCATATTGCATGGGGGACATTGTGCTGGTTGTATTGTATAGGTGACTTCAAAGTCAGCCATATTGCATGGGGGACATTGTGCTGGTTGTCTTGGATAGGTGACTTCCAAGTCAGCCATATTGCTTGGGGGACATTGTGCTGGTTGCCATTTTATTTAGGTGACTTCCAAGTCAGCCATATTGCATGGGGGACATTGTGCTGGTTGTATTGTATAGGTGACTTCCAAGTCAGCCATATTGCATGGGGGACATTGTGCTGGTTGTATGTATAGGTGACTTCCAAGTCAGCCATATTGCATGGGGGACATTGTGCTGGTTGCCATGTCCTATAGGTGACTTCCAAGTCAGCCATATTGCATGGGGGACATTGTGCTGGTTGTCTTGTATAGGTGACTTCCAAGTCAGCCATATTGCTTGGGGGACATTGTGCTGGTTGCCATGTTCTATAGGTGACTTCCAAGTCAGCCAAATTGCTTGTGGGACATTGTGCTGGTGGCCATGTTCTATAGGTGACTTCCAAGTCAGCCATATTGCTTGGGGGACATTGTGCTGGTTGCCATGTTGTATAGGTGACTTCCAAGTCAGCCATATTGCTTGGGGGACATTGTGCTGGTGGCCATGTTCTATAGGTGACTTCCAAGTCAGCCATATTGCATGGGGGACATTGTGCTGGTTGTCTTGTATAGGTGACTTCCAAGTCAGCCATATTGCATGGGGGACATTGTGCTGGTGGCCATGTTCTATAGGTGACTTCCAAGTCAGCCATATTGCTTGGGGGACATTGGGCTGGTTGCCATGTTGTATAGGTGACTTCCAAGTCAGCCATATTGCATGGGGGACATTGTGCTGGTTGCCATGTTGTATAGGTGACTTCCAAGTGAGCCATATTGCTTGGGGGACATTGTGCTGGTTGTGTTGTATAGGTGACTTCCAAGTCAGCCATATTGCATGGGGGACATTGTGCTGGTTGTCTTGTATAGGTGACTTCCAAGTCAGCCGTGTTGCATGGGGGACATTGTGCTGGTGGCCATGTTGTATAGGTGACTTCCAAGTCAGCCATATTGCTTGGGGGACATTGTGCTGGTGGCCATGTTCTATAGGTGACTTCCAAGTCAGTCATATTGCATGGGGGACATTGTGCTGGTTGCCATGTTGTATAGGTGACTTACAAGTCAGCCATATTGCATGGGGGACATTGTGCTGGTTGCCATGTCCTATAGGTGACTTCCAAGTCAGCCATATTGCATGGGGGAAATTGTGCTGGTTGTCTTGTATAGGTGACTTTTAAGTCAGCCATATTGCTTGGGGGACATTGTGCTGGTTGCCATGTTCTATAGGTGACTTCCAAGTCAGCCATATTGCTTGGGGGACATTGTGCTGTTTGCCATGTTGTATAGGTGACTTCCAAGTCAGCCATATTGCTTGGGGGACATTGTGCTGGTTGCCATGTTGTATAGGTGACTTCCAAGTCAGCCATATTGCATGGGGGACATTGTGCTGGTGGCCATTTTCTATAGGTGACTTCCAAGTCAGCCATATTGCATGGGGGACATTGTGCTGGTTGTCTTGTAAAGGTGACTTCCAAGTCAGCCATATTGCATGGGGGACATTGTGCTGGTTGTGTTGTATAGGTGACTTCCAAATCAGCCATATTGCATGGGGGACATTGTGCTGGTTGTATTGTATAGGTGACTTCCAAGTCAGCCATATTGCATGGGGGACATTGTGCTGGTGGCCATGTCCTATAGGTGACTTCCAAGTGAGCCATATTGCATGGGAGACATTGTGCTGGTTGTCTTGTATAGGTGACTTCCAAGTCAGCCATATTGCTTGGGGGACATTGTGCTGGTTGTATTGTATAGGTGACTTCCAAGTCAGCCATATTGCATGGGGGACATTGTGCTGGTGGCCATGTCGTATAGGTGACTTCCAAGTCAGCCATATTGCATGGGGGACATTGTGCTGGTTGTCTTGTATAGGTGACTTCCAAGTCAGCCATATTGCTTGGGGGACATTGTGCTGGTTGTATGGTATAGGTGACTTCCAAGTCAGCCATTATGCATGCATGGGGGACATTGTGCTGGTTGCCATGTTGTATAGGTGACGTCCAAGTCAGCCATATTGCATGGGGGACATTGTGCTGGTGGCAATGTTCTATAGGTGACTTCCAAGTCAGCCATATTGCATGGGGGACATTGTGCTGGTTGCATTGTCCTATAGGTGACTTCCAAGTCAGCCATATTGCATGTGGGACATTGTGCTGGTGGCCATGTTCTATAGGTGACTTCCAAGTCAGCCATATTGCATGGGGGACATTGTGCTGGTTGTATTGTATAGGTGACTTCCAAGTCAGCCATATTGCATGGGGGACATTGTGCTGGTGGCCATGTCGTATAGGTGACTTCCAAGTCAGCCATATTGCATGGGGGACATTGTGCTGGTTGTCTTGTATAGGTGACTTCCAAGTCAGCCATATTGCTTGGGGGAAATTGTGCTGGTTGTATTTTATAGGTGACTTCCAAGTCAGCCATATTGCATGGGGGACATTGTGCTGGTTGCCATGTTGTATAGGTGACTTCCAAGTCAGCCATATTGCATGGGGGACATTGTGCTGGTGGCCATGTTCTATAGGTGACTTCCAAGTCATCCATATTGCATTTGGGACATTGTGCTGGTTGTATTGTATAGGTGACTTCCAAGTCAGCCATATTGCATGGGGGACATTGTGCTGGTTGTATTGTATAGGTGACTTCAAGTGAGCCATATTGCTTGGGGGACATTGTGCTGGTGGCCATGTTCTATAGGTGACTTCCAAGTCAGCCATATTGCATGGGGGACATTGTGCTTGTTGCATTGTCCTATAGGTGACTTCCAAGTCAGCCATATTGCATGGGGGACATTGTGCTGGTGGCCATGTTCTATAGGTGACTTCAAAGTCAGCCATATTGCATGGGGGACATTGTGCTGGTTGTCTTTTATAGGTGACTTCCAAGTCAGCCATATTGCATGGGAGACATTGTGCTGGTGGCCATGTTCTATAGGTGACTTCCAAGTCAGCCATATTGCTTGGGGGACATTGTGCTGGTTGTATTGTATAGGTGACTTCCAAGTCAGCCATATTGCATGGGGGACATTGTGCTGGTTGCCATGTTGTATAGTTGACTTCCACGTCAGCCATATTGCATGGGGGACATTGTGCTGGTTGTCTTGTATAGGTGACTTCCAAGTCAGCCATATTGCATGGGGGACATTGTGCTGGTTGTATGTATAGGTGACTTCCAAGTCAGCCATATTGCATGGGGGACATTGTGCTGGTTGCCATGTCCTATAGGTGACTTCCAAGTCAGCCATATTGCATGGGGGACATTGTGCTGGTTGTCTTGTATAGGTGACTTCCAAGTCAGCCATATTGCTTGGGGGACATTGTGCTGGTTGCCATGTTCTATAGGTGACTTCCAAGTCAGCCAAATTGCTTGGGGGACATTGTGCTGGTGGCCATGTTCTATAGGTGACTTCCAAGTCAGCCATATTGATTGGGGGACATTGTGCTGGTTGCCATGTTGTATAGGTGACTTCCAAGTCAGCCATATTGCTTGGGGGACATTGTGCTGGTGGCCATGTTCTATAGGTGACTTCCAAGTCAGCCATATTGCATGGGGGACATTGTGCTGGTTGTCTTGTATAGGTGACTTCCAAGTCAGCCATATTGCATGGGGGACATTGTGCTGGTGGCCATGTTCTATAGGTGACTTGCAAGTCAGCCATATTGCTTGGGGGACATTGTGCTGGTTGCCATGTTGTATAGGTGACTTCCAAGTCAGCCATATTGCATGGGGGACATTGTGCTGGTTGCCATGTTGTATAGGTGACTTCCAAGTGAGCCATATTGCTTGGGGGACATTGTGCTGGTTGTGTTGTATAGGTGACTTCCAAGTCAGCCATATTGCATGGGGGACATTGTGCTGGTTGCCGTGTCCTATAGGTGACTTCCAAGTCAGCCATATTGCATGGGGGAAATTGTGCTGGTTGTCTTGTATAGGTGACTTTTAAGTCAGCCATATTGCTTGGGGGACATTGTGCTGGTTGCCATGTTCTATAGGTGACTTCCAAGTCAGCCATATTGCTTGGGGGACATTGTGCTGGTTGCCATGTTGTATAGGTGACTTCCAAGTCAGCCATATTGCTTGGGGGACATTGTGCTGGTTGCCATGTTGTATAGGTGACTTCCAAGTCAGCCATATTGCATGGGGGACATTGTGCTGGTGGCCATTTTCTATAGGTGACTTCCAAGTCAGCCATATTGCATGGGGGACATTGTGCTGGTTGTCTTGTATAGGTGACTTCCAAGTCAGCCATATTGCATGGGGGACATTGTGCTGGTTGTGTTGTATAGGTGACTTCCAAATCAGCCATATTGCATGGGGGACATTGTGCTGGTTGTATTGTATAGGTGACTTCCAAGTCAGCCATATTGCATGGGGGACATTGTGCTGGTGGCCATGTCCTATAGGTGACTTCCAAGTGAGCCATATTGCATGGGGGACATTGTGCTGGTTGTCTTGTATAGGTGACTTCCAAGTCAGCCATATTGCTTGGGGCACATTGTGCTGGTTGTATTGTATAGGTGACTTCCAAGTCAGCCATATTGCATGGGGGACATTGTGCTGGTGGCCATGTCGTATAGGTGACTTCCAAGTCAGCCATATTGCATGGGGGACATTGTGCTGGTTGTCTTGTATAGGTGACTTCCAAGTCAGCCATATTGCTTGGGGGACATTGTGCTGGTTGTATGGTATAGGTGACTTCCAAGTCAGCCATTATGCATGCATGGGGGACATTGTGCTGGTTGCCATGTTGTATAGGTGACGTCCAAGTCAGCCATATTGCATGGGGGACATTGTGCTGGTGGCCATGTTCTATAGGTGACTTCCAAGTCAGCCATATTGCATGGGGGACATTGTGCTGGTTGCATTGTCCTATAGGTGACTTCCAAGTCAGCCATATTGCATGTGGGACATTGTGCTGGTGGCCATGTTCTATAGGTGACTTCCAAGTCAGCCATATTGCATGGGGGACATTGTGCTGGTTGTATTGTATAGGTGACTTCCAAGTCAGCCATATTGCATGGGGGACATTGTGCTGGTGGCCATGTCGTATAGGTGACTTCCGAGTCAGCCATATTGCATGGGGGACATTGTGCTGGTTGTCTTGTATAGGTGACTTCCAAGTCAGCCATATTGCTTGGGGGAAATTGTGCTGGTTGTATTTTATAGGTGACTTCCAAGTCAGCCATATTGCATGGGGGACATTGTGCTGGTTGCCATGTTGTATAGGTGACTTCCAAGTCAGCCATATTGCATGGGGGACATTGTGCTGGTGGCCATGTTCTATAGGTGACTTCCAAGTCAGCCATATTGCATTTGGGACATTGTGCTGGTTGTATTGTATAGGTGACTTCCAAGTCAGCCATATTGCATGGGGGACATTGTGCTGGTTGTATTGTATAGGTGACTTCCAAGTGAGCCATATTGCTTGGGGGACATTGTGCTGGTGGCCATGTTCTATAGGTGACTTCCAAGTCAGCCATATTGCATGGGGGACATTGTGCTGGTTGCATTGTCCTATAGGTGACTTCCAAGTCAGCCATATTGCATGGGGGACATTGTGCTGGTGGCCATGTTCTATAGGTGACTTCAAAGTCAGCCATATTGCATGGGGGACATTGTGCTGGTTGTCTTGTATAGGTGACTTCCAAGTCAGCCATATTGCATGGGAGACATTGTGCTGGTGGCCATGTTCTATAGGTGACTTCCAAGTCAGCCATATTGCTTGGGGGACATTGTGCTGGTTGTATTGTATAGGTGACTTCCAAGTCAGCCATATTGCATGGGGGACATTGTGCTGGTTGCCATGTTGTATAGGTGACTTCCACGTCAGCCATATTGCATGGGGGACATTGTGCTGGTTGTCTTGTATAGGTGACTTCCAAGTCAGCCATATTGCATGGGGGACATTGTGCTGGTTGCCATGTTGTATAGGTGACTTCCAAGTCAGGCATATTGCATGGGGGACATTGTGCTGGTTGCCATGTTGTATAGGTGACTTCCAAGTGAGCCATATTGCTTGGGGGACATTGTGCTGGTTGTGTTATATAGGTGACTTCCAAGTCAGCCATATTGCATGGGGGACATTGTGCTGGTGGCCATGTTCTATAGGTGACTTCCAAGTCAGCCATATTGCATTTGGGACATTGTGCTGGTTGTCTTGTATAGGTGACTTCCAAGTCAGCCATATTGCATGGGGGACATTGTGCTGGTTGTGTTGTATAGGTGACTTCCAAATCAGCCATATTGTATGGGGGACATTGTGCTGGTTGTATTGTATAGGTGACTTCCAAGTCAGCCATATTGCATGGGGGACATTGTGCTGGTTGTATTGTATAGGTGACTTCCAAGTCAGCCATATTGCATGGGGGACATTGTGCTGGTGGCCATGTCGTATAGGTGACTTCCAAGTCAGCCATATTGCATGGGGGACATTGTGCTGGTTGTCTTGTATAGGTGACTTCCAAGTCAGCCATATTGCTTGGGGGACATTGTGCTGGTTGTATGGTATAGGTGACTTCCAAGTCAGCCATTATGCATGCATGGGGGACATTGTGCTGGTTGCCATGTTGTATAGGTGACGTCCAAGTCAGCCATATTGCATGGGGGACATTGTGCTGGTGGCCATGTTCTATAGGTGACTTCCAAGTCAGCCATATTGCATGGGGGACATTGTGCTGGTTGCATTGTCCTATAGGTGACTTCCAAGTCAGCCATATTGCATGTGGGACATTGTGCTGGTGGCCATGTTCTATAGGTGACTTCCAAGTCAGCCATATTGCATGGGGGACATTGTGCTGGTGGCCATGTTCTATAGGTGACTTCCAAGTCAGCCATATTGCTTGGGGGACATTGTGCTGGTTGTATTGTATAGGTGACTTCCAAGTCAGCCATATTGCATGGGGGACATTGTGCTGGTTGCCATGTTGTATAGGTGACTTCCAAGTCAGCCATATTGCATGGGGGACATTGTGCTGGTTGTCTTGTATAGGTGACTTCCAAGTCAGCCATATTGCATGGGGGACATTGTGCTGGTTGTGTTGTATAGGTGACTTCCAAGTCAGCCATATTGCATGGGGGACATTGTGCTGGTTGTATTGTATAGGTGACTTCCAAGTCAGCCATATTGCATGGGGGACATTGTGCTGGTGGCCATGTCGTATAGGTGACTTCCAAGTCAGCCATATTGCATGGGGGACATTGTGCTGGTTGTCTTGTATAGGTGACTTCCAAGTCAGCCATATTGCTTGGGGGACATTGTGCTGGTTGTATGGTATAGGTGACTTCCAAGTCAGCCATTATGCATGCATGGGGGACATTGTGCTGGTTGCCATGTTGTATAGGTGACGTCCAAGTCAGCCATATTGCATGGGGGACATTGTGCTGGTGGCCATGTTCTATAGGTGACTTCCAAGTCAGCCATATTGCATGGGGGACATTGTGCTGGTTGCATTGTCCTATAGGTGACTTCCAAGTCAGCCATATTGCATGTGGGACATTGTGCTGGTGGCCATGTTCTATAGGTGACTTCCAAGTCAGCCATATTGCATGGGGGACATTGTGCTGGTGGCCATGTTCTATAGGTGACTTCCAAGTCAGCCATATTGCTTGGGGGACATTGTGCTGGTTGTATTGTATAGGTGACTTCCAAGTCAGCCATATTGCATGGGGGACATTGTGCTGGTTGCCATGTTGTATAGGTGACTTCCAAGTCAGCCATATTGCATGGGGGACATTGTGCTGGTTGTCTTGTATAGGTGACTTCCAAGTCAGCCATATTGCATGGGGGACATTGTGCTGGTTGTGTTGTATAGGTGACTTCCAAATCAGCCATATTGTATGGGGGACATTGTGCTGGTTGTATTGTATAGGTGACTTCCAAGTCAGCCATATTGCATGGGGGACATTGTGCTGGTTGTATTGTATAGGTGACTTCCAAGTCAGCCATATTGCATGGGGGACATTGTGCTGGTGGCCATGTCGTATAGGTGACTTCCAAGTCAGCCATATTGCATGGGGGACATTGTGCTGGTTGTCTTGTATAGGTGACTTCCAAGTCAGCCATATTGCTTGGGGGACATTGTGCTGGTTGTATGGTATAGGTGACTTCCAAGTCAGCCATATTGCATGCATGGGGGACATTGTGCAGGTTGCCATGTTGTATAGGTGACGTCCAAGTCAGCCATATTGCATGGGGGACATTGTGCTGGTGGCCATGTTCTATAGGTGACTTCCAAGTCAGCCATATTGCATGGGGGACATTGTGCTGGTTGCATTGTCCTATAGGTGACTTCCAAGTCAGCCATATTGCATGTGGGACATTGTGCTGGTGGCCATGTTCTATAGGTGACTTCCAAGTCAGCCATATTGCATGGGGGACATTGTGCTGGTGGCCATGTTCTATAGGTGACTTCCAAGTCAGCCATATTGCTTGGGGGACATTGTGCTGGTTGTATTGTAAAGGTGACTTCCAAGTCAGCCATATTGCATGGGGGACATTGTGCTGGTTGCCATGTTGTATAGGTGACTTCCAAGTCAGCCATATTGCATGGGGGACATTGTGCTGGTTGTCTTGTATAGGTGACTTCCAAGTCAGCCATATTGCATGGGGGACATTGTGCTGGTTGCCATGTTGTATAGGTGACTTCCAAGTCAGGCATATTGAATGGGGGACATTGTGCTGGTTGCCATGTTGTATAGGTGACTTCCAAGTGAGCCATATTGCTTGGGGGACATTGTGCTGGTTGTGTTGTATAGGTGACTTTCAAGTCAGCCATATTGCATGGGGGACATTGTGCTGGTTGTCTTGTATAGGTGACTTCCAAGTCAGCCGTGTTGCATGGGGGACATTGTGCTGGTTGCATTGTCCTATAGGTGACTTCCAAGTCAGCCATATTGCATGTGGGACATTGTGCTGGTGGCCATGTTCTATAGGTGACTTCCAAGTCAGCCATATTGCATGGGGGACATTGTGCTGGTTGTCTTGTATAGGTGACTTCCAAGTCAGCCATATTGCTTGGAGGACATTGTGCTGGTTGTCTTGTGTAGGTGACTTCCAAGTCAGCCATATTACATGGGGGAAATTGTGCTGGTTGCCATGTTGTATAGGTGACTTCCAAGTCAGCCATATTTCATGGGGGACATTGTGCTGGTTGCTATGTTGTATAGGTGACTTCCAAGTCAGCCATATTGCATGGGGGACATTGTGCTGGTTGCCATGTTGTATAGGTGACTTTCAAGTGAGCCATATTGCATGGGGGACATTGTGCTGGTTGTGTTGTATAGGTGACTTCCAAGTCAGCCATATTGCATGGGGGACATTGTGCTGGTTGTGTTGTATAGGTGACTTCCAAGTCAACCATATTGCATGGGGGATATTGTGCTGGTTGTATTGTAAAGGTGACTTCCAAGTCAGCCATATTGCATGGGGGACATTGTGCTGGTTGTATTGTATAGGTGACTTCCAAGTGAGCCATATTGCATGGGGGACATTGTGCTGGTTGTCTTGTATAGGTGACTTCCAAGTCAGCCGTGTTGTATGGGGGACATTGTGCTGGTTGTCTTGTATAGGTGACTTCCAAGTCAGTCTTATTGCTTGGAGGACATTGTGCTGGTTGTCTTCTATAGGTGACTTCCAAGTCAGCCATATTGCATGGGGGACATTGTGCTGGTTGTCTTGTATAGGTGACTTCCAAGTCAGCCATATTGCTTGGAGGACATTGTGCTGGTTGTCTTGTGTAGGTGACTTCCAAGTCAGCCATATTACATGGGGGAAATTGTGCTGGTTGCCATGTTGTATAGGTGACTTCCAAGTCAGCCATATTTCATGGGGGACATTGTGCTGGTTGCTATGTTGTATAGGTGACTTCCAAGTCAGCCATATTGCATGGGGGACATTGTGCTGGTTGCCATGTTGTATAGGTGACTTTCAAGTGAGCCATATTGCATGGGGGACATTGTGCTAGTTGTGTTGTATAGGTGACTTCCAAGTCAGCCATATTGCATGGGGGACATTGTGCTGGTTGTGTTGTATAGGTGACTTACAAGTCAACCATATTGCATGGGGGACATTGTGCTGGTTGTATTGTAAAGGTGACTTCCAAGTCAGCCATATTGCATGGGGGACATTGTGCTGGTTGTATTGTATAGGTGACTTCCAAGTGAGCCATATTGCATGGGGGACATTGTGCTGGTGGCCATGTTCTATAGGTGACTTCCAAGTCAGCCATATTGCATGGGGGACATTGTGCTGGTTGTGTTGTTTAGGTGACTTCCAAGTCAGCCATATTGCATGGGGGACATTGTGCTGGTTGTGTTGTATAGGTGACTTCCAAGTCAGCCATATTGCATGGGGGACATTGTGCTGGTTGTATTGTATAGGTGACTTCCAAGTCAGCCATATTGCTTGGGGGACATTGTGCTGGTTGCTATTTTATTTAGGTGACTTCCAAGTCAGCCATATTGCATGGGGGACATTGTGCTGGTTGTATTGTATAGGTGACTTCCAAGTCAGCCATATTGCATGGGGGACATTGTGCTGGTTGTATGTATAGGTGACTTCCAAGTCAGCCATATTGCATGGGGGACATTGTGCTGGTTGCCATGTCCTATAGGTGACTTCCAAGTCAGCCATATTGCATGGGGGACATTGTGCTGGTTGTCTTGTATAGGTGACTTCCAAGTCAGCCATATTGCTTGGGGGACATTGTGCTGGTTGCCATGTCCTATAGGTGACTTCCAATTCAGCCATATTGCATGGGGGACATTGTGCTGGTTGTCTTGTATAGGTGACTTCCAAGTCAGCCATATTGCTTGGGGGACATTGTGCTGGTGGCCATGTTCTATAGGTGACTTCCAAGTCAGCCATATTGCTTGGGGGACATTGTGCTGGTTGCCATGTTGTATAGGTGACTTCCAAGTCAGCCATATTGCTTGGGGGACATTGTGCTGGTGGCCATGTTCTATAGGTGACCTCCAAGTCAGCCATATTGCATGGGGGACATTGTGCTGGTTGTCTTGTATAGGTGACTTCCAAGTCAGCCATATTGCATGGGGGACATTGTGCTGGTGGCCATGTTCTATAGGTGACTTCCAAGTCAGCCATATTGCTTGGGGGACATTGTGCTGGTTGCCATGTTGTATAGGTGACTTCCAAGTCAGCCATATTGCATGGGGGACATTGTGCTGGTTGCCATGTTGTATAGGTGACTTCCAAGTGAGCCATATTGCTTGGGGGACATTGTGCTGGTTGTGTTGTATAGGTGACTTCCAAGTCTGCCATATTGCATGGGGGACATTGTGCTGGTTGTGTTGTATAGGTGACTTCCAAGTCAACCATATTGCATGGGGGACATTGTGCTGGTTGTATTGTAAAGGTGACTTCCAAGTCAGCCATATTGCATGGGGGACATTGTGCTGGTTGTATTGTATAGGTGACTTCCAAGTGAGCCATATTGCATGGGGGACATTGTGCTGGTTGTCTTGTATAGGTGACTTCCAAGTCAGCCGTGTTGCATGGGGGACATTGTGCTGGTTGTCTTGTATAGGTGACTTCCAAGTCAGTCTTATTGCTTGGAGGACATTGTGCTGGTTGTCTTCTATAGGTGACTTCCAAGTCAGCCATATTGCATGGGGGACATTGTGCTGGTTGTCTTGTATAGGTGACTTCCAAGTCAGCCATATTGCTTGGAGGACATTGTGCTGGTTGTCTTGTGTAGGTGACTTCCAAGTCAGCCATATTACATGGGGGAAATTGTGCTGGTTGCCATGTTGTATAGGTGACTTCCAAGTCAGCCATATTTCATGGGGGACATTGTGCTGGTTGCTATGTTGTATAGGTGACTTCCAAGTCAGCCATATTGCATGGGGGACATTGTGCTGGTTGCCATGTTGTATAGGTGACTTTCAAGTGAGCCATATTGCATGGGGGACATTGTGCTGGTTGTGTTGTATAGGTGACTTCCAAGTCAGCCATATTGCATGGGGGACATTGTGCTGGTTGTGTTGTATAGGTGACTTCCAAGTCAACCATATTGCATGGGGGACATTGTGCTGGTTGTATTGTAAAGGTGACTTCCAAGTCAGCCATATTGCATGGGGGACATTGTGCTGGTTGTATTGTATAGGTGACTTCCAAGTGAGCCATATTGCATGGGGGACATTGTGCTGGTGGCCATGTTCTATAGGTGACTTCCAAGTCAGCCATATTGCATGGGGGACATTGTGCTGGTTGTGTTGTTTAGGTGACTTCCAAGTCAGCCATATTGCATGGGGGACATTGTGCTGGTTGTGTTGTATAGGTGACTTCCAAGTCAGCCATATTGCATGGGGGACATTGTGCTGGTTGTATTGTATAGGTGACTTCCAAGTCAGCCATATTGCTTGGGGGACATTGTGCTGGTTGCCATTTTATTTAGGTGACTTCCAAGTCAGCCATATTGCATGGGGGACATTGTGCTGGTTGTATGTATAGGTGACTTCCAAGTCAGCCATATTGCATGGGGGACATTGTGCTGGTTGTGTTGTATAGGTGACTTCCAAGTCAGCCATATTGCATGGGGGACATTGTGCTGGTTGTGTTGTATAGGTGACTTCCAAGTCAACCATATTGCATGGGGGACATTGTGCTGGTTGTATTGTAAAGGTGACTTCCAAGTCAGCCATATTGCATGGGGGACATTGTGCTGGTTGTATTGTATAGGTGACTTCCAAGTGAGCCATATTGCATGGGGGACATTGTGCTGGTGGCCATGTTCTATAGGTGACTTCCAAGTCAGCCATATTGCATGGGGGACATTGTGCTGGTTGTGTTGTTTAGGTGACTTCCAAGTCAGCCATATTGCATGGGGGACATTGTGCTGGTTGTGTTGTATAGGTGACTTCCAAGTCAGCCATATTGCATGGGGGACATTGTGCTGGTTGTATTGTATAGGTGACTTCCAAGTCAGCCATATTGCTTGGGGGACATTGTGCTGGTTGCCATTTTATTTAGGTGACTTCCAAGTCAGCCATATTGCATGGGGGACATTGTGCTGGTTGTATGTATAGGTGACTTCCAAGTCAGCCATATTGCATGGGGGACATTGTGCTGGTTGCCATGTCCTATAGGTGACTTCCAAGTCAGCCATATTGCATGGGGGACATTGTGCTGGTTGTCTTGTATAGGTGACTTCCAAGTCAGCCATATTGCTTGGGGGACATTGTGCTGGTTGCCATGTCCTATAGGTGACTTCCAATTCAGCCATATTGCATGGGGGACATTGTGCTGGTTGTCTTGTATAGGTGACTTCCAAGTCAGCCATATTGCTTGGGGGACATTGTGCTGGTGGCCATGTTCTATAGGTGACTTCCAAGTCAGCCATATTGCTTGGGGGACATTGTGCTGGTTTCCATGTTGTATAGGTGACTTCCAAGTCAGCCATATTGCTTGGGGGACATTGTGCTGGTGGCCATGTTCTATAGGTGACTTCCAAGTCAGCCATATTGCATGGGGGACATTGTGCTGGTTGTCTTGTATAGGTGACTTCCAAGTCAGCCATATTGCATGGGGGACATTGTGCTGGTGGCCATGTTCTATAGGTGACTTCCAAGTCAGCCATATTGCTTGGGGGACATTGTGCTGGTTGCCATGTTGTATAGGTGACTTCCAAGTCAGCCATATTGCATGGGGGACATTGTGCTGGTTGCCATGTTGTATAGGTGACTTCCAAGTGAGCCATATTGCTTGGGGGACATTGTGCTGGTTGTGTTGTATAGGTGACTTCCAAGTCTGCCATATTGCATGGGGGACATTGTGCTGCTTGTCTTGTATAGGTGACTTCAAAGTCAGCCGTGTTGCATGGGGGGCATTGTGCTGGTTGTATTGTAAAGGTGACTTCCAAGTCAGCCATATTGCATGGGGGACATTGTGCTGGTTGTATTGTATAGGTGACTTCCAAGTGAGCCATATTGCATGGGGGACATTGTGCTGGTTGTCTTGTATAGGTGACTTCCAAGTCAGCCGTGTTGCATGGGGGACATTGTGCTGGTTGTCTTGTATAGGTGACTTCCAAGTCAGTCTTATTGCTTGGAGGACATTGTGCTGGTTGTCTTCTATAGGTGACTTCCAAGTCAGCCATATTGCATGGGGGACATTGTGCTGGTTGTCTTGTATAGGTGACTTCCAAGTCAGCCATATTGCTTGGAGGACATTGTGCTGGTTGTCTTGTGTAGGTGACTTCCAAGTCAGCCATATTACATGGGGGAAATTGTGCTGGTTGCCATGTTGTATAGGTGACTTCCAAGTCAGCCATATTTCATGGGGGACATTGTGCTGGTTGCTATGTTGTATAGGTGACTTCCAAGTCAGCCATATTGCATGGGGGACATTGTGCTGCTTGCCATGTTGTATAGGTGACTTTCAAGTGAGCCATATTGCATGGGGGACATTGTGCTGGTTGTGTTGTATAGGTGACTTCCAAGTCAGCCATATTGCATGGGGGACATTGTGCTGGTTGTGTTGTATAGGTGACTTCCAAGTCAACCATATTGCATGGGGGACATTGTGCTGGTTGTATTGTAAAGGTGACTTCCAAGTCAGCCATATTGCATGGGGGACATTGTGCTGGTTGTATTGTATAGGTGACTTCCAAGTGAGCCATATTGCATGGGGGACATTGTGCTGGTGGCCATGTTCTATAGGTGACTTCCAAGTCAGCCATATTGCATGGGGGACATTGTGCTGGTTGTGTTGTTTAGGTGACTTCCAAGTCAGCCATATTGCATGGGGGACATTGTGCTGGTTGTGTTGTATAGGTGACTTCCAAGTCAGCCATATTGCATGGGGGACATTGTGCTGGTTGTATTGTATAGGTGACTTCCAAGTCAGCCATATTGCTTGGGGGACATTGTGCTGGTTGCCATTTTATTTAGGTGACTTCCAAGTCAGCCATATTGCATGGGGGACATTGTGCTGGTTGTATTGTATAGGTGACTTCCAAGTCAGCCATATTGCATGGGGGACATTGTGCTGGTTGTATGTATAGGTGACTTCCAAGTCAGCCATATTGCATGGGGGACATTGTGCTGGTTGCCATGTCCTATAGGTGACTTCCAAGTCAGCCATATTGCATGGGGGACATTGTGCTGGTTGTCTTGTATAGGTGACTTCCAAGTCAGCCATATTGCTTGGGGGACATTGTGCTGGTTGCCATGTCCTATAGGTGACTTCCAATTCAGCCATATTGCATGGGGGACATTGTGCTGGTTGTCTTGTATAGGTGACTTCCAAGTCAGCCATATTGCTTGGGGGACATTGTGCTGGTGGCCATGTTCTATAGGTGACTTCCAAGTCAGCCATATTGCTTGGGGGACATTGTGCTGGTTGCCATGTTGTATAGGTGACTTCCAAGTCAGCCATATTGCTTGGGGGACATTGTGCTGGTGGCCATGTTCTATAGGTGACTTCCAAGTCAGCCATATTGCATGGGGGACATTGTGCTGGTTGTCTTGTATAGGTGACTTCCAAGTCAGCCATATTGCATGGGGGACATTGTGCTGGTGGCCATGTTCTATAGGTGACTTCCAAGTCAGCCATATTGCTTGGGGGACATTGTGCTGGTTGCCATGTTGTATAGGTGACTTCCAAGTCAGCCATATTGCATGGGGGACATTGTGCTGGTTGCCATGTTGTATAGGTGACTTCCAAGTGAGCCATATTGCTTGGGGGACATTGTGCTGGTTGTGTTGTATAGGTGACTTCCAAGTCTGCCATATTGCATGGGGGACATTGTGCTGCTTGTCTTGTATAGGTGACTTCCAAGTCAGCCGTGTTGCATGGGGGACATTGTGCTGGTGGCCATGTTGTATAGGTGACTTCCAAGTCAGCCATATTGCTTGGGGGACATTGTGCTGGTGGCCATGTTCTATAGGTGACTTCCAAGTCAGCCATATTGCATGGGGGACATTGTGCTGGTTGCCATGTTGTATAGGTGACTTACAAGTCAGCCATATTGCATGGGGGACATTGTGCTGGTTGCCATGTCCTATAGGTGACTTCCAAGTCAGCCATATTGCATGGGGGAAATTGTGCTGGTTGTCTTGTATAGGTGACTTTTAAGTCAGCCATATTGCTTGGGGGACATTGTGCTGGTTGCCATGTTCTATAGGTGACTTCCAAGTCAGCCATATTGCTTGGGGGACATTGTGCTGGTTGCCATGTTGTATAGGTGACTTCCAAGTCAGCCATATTGCTTGGGGGACATTGTGCTGGTTGCCATGTTGTATAGGTGACTTCCAAGTCAGCCATATTGCATGGGGGACATTGTGCTGGTGGCCATTTTCTATAGGTGACTTCCAAGTCAGCCATATTGCATGGGGGACATTGTGCTGGTTGTCTTGTATAGGTGACTTCCAAGTCAGCCATATTGCATGGGGGACATTGTGCTGGTTGTGTTGTATAGGTGACTTCCAAATCAGCCATATTGCATGGGGGACATTGTGCTGGTTGTATTGTATAGGTGACTTCCAAGTCAGCCATATTGCATGGGGGACATTGTGCTGGTGGCCATGTCCTATAGGTGACTTCCAAGTGAGCCATATTGCATGGGGGACATTGTGCTGGTTGTCTTGTATAGGTGACTTCCAAGTCAGCCATATTGCTTGGGGGACATTGTGCTGGTTGTATTGTATAGGTGACTTCCAAGTCAGCCATATTGCATGGGGGACATTGTGCTGGTTGCCATGTTGTATAGGTGACTTCCAAGTCAGCCATATTGCATGGGGGACATTGTGCTGGTGGCCATGTTCTATAGGTGACTTCCAAGTCAGCCATATTGCATGGGGGACATTGTGCTGGTTGTGTTGTATAGGTGACTTCCAAATCAGCCATATTGCATGGGGGACATTGTGCTGATTGTATTGTATAGGTGACTTCCAAGTCAGCCATATTGCATGGGGGACATTGTGCTGGTTGTATTGTATAGGTGACTTCCAAGTCAGCCATATTGCATGGGGACATTGTGCTGGTGGCCATGTCCTATAGGTGACTTCCAAGTCAGCCATATTGCATGGGGGACATTGTGCTGGTTGTCTTGTATAGGTGACTTCCAAGTCAGCCATATTGCTTGGGGGACATTGTTCTGGTTGTATTGTATAGGTGACTTCCAAGTCAGCCATATTGCATGGGGGACATTGTGCTGGTTGCCATGTTGTATAGGTGACTTCCAAGTCAGCCATATTGCATGGGGGACATTGTGCTGGTGGCCATGTTCTATAGGTGACTTCCAAGTCAGCCATATTGCATTTGGGACATTGTGCTGGTTGTCTTGTATAGGTGACTTCCAAGTCAGCCATATTGCATGGGGGACATTGTGCTGGTTGTGTTGTATAGGTGACTTCCAAATCAGCCATATTGCATGGGGGACATTGTGCTGGTTGTATTGTATAGGTGACTTCCAAGTCAGCCATATTGCATGGGGGACATTGTGCTGGTTGTATTGTATAGGTGACTTCCAAGTCAGCCATATTGCATGGGGACATTGTGCTGGTGGCCATGTCCTATAGGTGACTTCCAAGTCAGCCATATTGCATGGGGGACATTGTGCTGGTTGTCTTGTATAGGTGACTTCCAAGTCAGCCATATTGCTTGGGGGACATTGTGCTGGTTGTATTGTATAGGTGACTTCCAAGTCAGCCATATTGAATGGGGGACATTGTGCTGGTTGCCATGTTGTATAGGTGACTTCCAAGTCAACCATATTGCATGGGGGACATTGTGCTGGTGGCCATGTTCTATAGGTGACTTCCAAGTCAGCCATATTGCATTTGGGACATTGTGCTGGTTGTCTTGTATAGGTGACTTCCAAGTCAGCCATATTGCATGGGGGACATTGTGCTGGTTGCCATGTCCTATAGGTGACTTCCAAGTCAGCCATATTGCATGGGGGACATTGTGCTGGTTGTCTTGTATAGGTGACTTTCAATTCAGCCATATTGCATGGGGGACATTGTGCTGGTGGCCATGTTCTATAGGTGACTTCCAAGTCAGCCATATTGCTTGGGTGACATTGTGCTGGTTGTATTGTATAGGTGACTTCCAAGTCAGCCATATTGCATGGGGGACATTGTGCTGGTTGTGTTGTATAGGTGACTTCCAAGTCAGCCATATTGCATGGGGGACATTGTGCTGGTTGTATTGTATAGGTGACTTCCAAGTCAGCCATATTGCATGGGGGACATTGTGCTGGTTGTATTGTATAGGTGACTTCCAAGTCAGCCGTGTTGCATGGGGGACATTGTGCTGGTGGCCATGTTCTATAGGTGACATCCAAGTCAGCCATATTGCATGGGGGACATTGTGCTGGTTGCCATGTTGTATAGGTGACTTCCAAGTCAGCCATATTGCATGGGGGACATTGTACTGGTTGTCTTGTATAGGTGACTTCCAAGTCAGCCGTGTTGCATTGGGGACATTGTGCTGGTGGCCATGTTCTATAGGTGACTTCCAAGTCAGCCATATTGCATGGGGGACATTGTGCTGGTTGCCATGTTGTATAGGTGACTTCCAAGTCAGCCATATTGCATGGGGGACATTGTGCTGGTTGCCATGTTGTATAGGTGACTTCCAAGTCAGCCATATTGCATGGGGGACATTGTGCTGGTTGTGTTGTATAGGTGACTTCCAAGTCAGCCATATTGCATGGGGGACATTGTGCTGGTTGTATTGTATAGGTGACTTCCAAGTCAGCCATATTGCATGGGGGACATTGTGCTGGTTGTATTGTATAGGTGACTTCCAAGTCAGCCATATTGCATGGGGGACATTGTGCTGGTTGCCATGTCCTATAGGTGACTTCCAAGTCAGCCATATTGCATGGGGGACATTGTGCTGGTTGTCTTGTATAGGTGACGTCCAAGTCAGCCATATTGCTTGGGGGACATTGTGCTGGTTGCCATGTTCTATAGGTGACTTCCAAGTCAGCCATATTGCTTGGGGGACATTGTGCTGGTTGTGTTTTATAGGTGACTTCCAAGTCAGCCATATTGCATGGGGGACATTGTGCTGGTTGTATTGTATAGGTGACTTCCAAGTCAGCCATATTGCATGGGGGACATTGTGCTGGTTGTATTGTATAGGTGACTTCCAAGTCAGCCATATTGCATGGGGGACATTGTGCTGGTTGCCATGTCCTATAGGTGACTTCCAAGTCAGCCATATTGCATGGGGGACATTGTGCTGGTTGTCTTGTATAGGTGACTTCCAAGTCAGCCATATTGCTTGGGGGACATTGTGCTGGTTGCCATGTTCTATAGGTGACTTCCAAGTCAGCCATATTGCATGGGGGACATTGTGCTGGTTGTGTTGTATAGGTGACTTCCAAGTCAGCCATATTGCATGGGGGACATTGTGCTTGTGGCCATGTTCTATAGGTGACTTCCAAGTCAGCCATATTGCATGGGGGACATTGTGCTGGTGGCCATGTTCTATAGGTGACTTCCAAGTCAGCCATATTGCATGGGGGACATTGTGCTGGTTGTCTTGTATAGGTGACTTCCAAGTCAGCCATATTGCATGGGGGACATTGTGCTGGTGGCCATGTTCTATAGGTGACTTCCAAGTCAGCCATATTGCTTGGGGGACATTGTGCTGGTTGCCATGTTGTATAGGTGACTTCCAAGTCAGCCATATTGCATGGGGGACATTGTGCTGGTTGCCATGTTGTATAGGTGACTTCCAAGTCAGCCATATTGCATGGGGGACATTGTGCTGGTTGTGTTGTATAGGTGACTTCCAAGTCAGCCATATTGCATGGGGGACATTGTGCTGGTTGTGTTGTATAGGTGACTTCCAAGTCAGCCATATTGCATAGGGGACATTGTGCTGGTTGTATTGTATAGGTGACTTCCAAGTCAGCCATATTGCATGGGGGACATTGTGCTGGTTGCCATGTCCTATAGGTGACTTCCAAGTCAGCCATATTGCATGGGGGACATTGTGCTGGTTGTCTTGTATAGGTGACGTCCAAGTCAGCCATATTGCTTGGGGGACATTGTGCTGGTTGCCGTGTTCTATAGGTGACTTCCAAGTCAGCCATATTGCTTGGGGGACATTGTGCTGGTGGCCATGTTCTATAGGTGACTTCCAAGTCAGCCATATTGCTTGGGGGACATTGTGCTGGTTGTATTGTATAGGTGGTTCCAAGTCAGCCATATTGCATGGGGGACATTGTGCTGGTTGTGTTGTATAGGTGACTTCCAAGTCAGCCATATTGCATGGGGGACATTGTGCTGGTTGTATTGTATAGGTGACTTCCAAGTCAGCCATATTGCATGGGGGACATTGTGCTGGTTGTATTGTATAGGTGACTTCCAAGTCAGCCGTGTTGCATGGGGGACATTGTGCTGGTGGCCTTGTTCTATAGGTGACATCCAAGTCAGCCATATTGCATGGGGGACATTGTGCTGGTTGCCATGTTGTATAGGTGACTTCCAAGTCAGCCATATTGCATGGGGGACATTGTACTGGTTGTCTTGTATAGGTGACTTCCAAGTCAGCCGTGTTGCATTGGGGACATTGTGCTGGTGGCCATGTTCTATAGGTGACTTCCAAGTCAGCCATATTGCATGGGGGACATTGTGCTGGTTGCCATGTTGTATAGGTGACTTCCAAGTCAGCCATATTGCATGGGGGACATTGTGCTGGTTGCCATGTTGTATAGGTGACTTCCAAGTCAACCATATTGCATGGGGGACATTGTGCTGGTTGTGTTGTATAGGTGACTTCCAAGTCAACCATATTGCATGAGGGACATTGTGCTGGTTGTATTGTATAGGTGACTTCCAAGTCAGCCATATTGCATGGGGGACATTGTACTGGTTGTATTGTATAGGTGACTTCCAAGTCAGCCATATTGCATGGGGGACATTGTGCTGGTTGCCATGTCCTATATGTGACTTCCAAGTCAGCCATATTGCATGGGGGACATTGTGCTGGTTGTCTTGTATAGGTGACGTCCAAGTCAGCCATATTGCTTGGGGGACATTGTGCTGGTTGCCATGTTCTATAGGTGACTTCCAAGTCAGCCATATTGCTTGGGGGACATTGTGCTGGTTGTGTTGTATAGGTGACTTCCAAGTCAGCCATATTGCATGGGGGACATTGTGCTGGTTGTATTGTATAGGTGACTTCCAAGTCAGCCATATTGCATGGGGGACATTGTGCTGGTTGTATTGTATAGGTGACTTCCAAGTCAGCCATATTGCATGGGGGACATTGTGCTGGTTGCCATGTCCTATAGGTGACTTCCAAGTCAGCCATATTGCATGGGGGACATTGTGCTGGTTGTCTTGTATAGGTGACTTCCAAGTCAGCCATATTGCTTGGGGGACATTGTGCTGGTTGACATGTTCTATAGGTGACTTCCAAGTCAGCCATATTGCATGGGGGACATTGTGCTGGTTGTGTTGTATAGGTGACTTCCAAGTCAGCCATATTGCATGGGGGACATTGTGCTGGTGGCCATGTTCTATAGGTGACTTCCAAGTCAGCCATATTGCATGGGGGACATTGTGCTGGTGGCCATGTTCTATAGGTGACTTCCAAGTCAGCCATATTGCATGGGGGACATTGTGCTGGTTGTCTTGTATAGGTGACTTCCAAGTCAGCCATATTGCATGGGGGACATTGTGCTGGTGGCCATGTTCTATAGGTGACTTCCAAGTCAGCCATATTGCTTGGGGGACATTGTGCTGGTTGCCATGTTGTATAGGTGACTTCCAAGTCAGCCATATTGCATGGGGGACATTGTGCTGGTTGCCATGTTGTATAGGTGACTTCCAAGTCAGCCATATTGCATGGGGGACATTGTGCTGGTTGTGTTGTATAGGTGACTTCCAAGTCAGCCATATTGCATGGGGGACATTGTGCTGGTTGTGTTGTATAGGTGACTTCCAAGTCAGCCATATTGCATAGGGGACATTGTGCTGGTTGTATTGTATAGGTGACTTCCAAGTCAGCCATATTGCATGGGGGACATTGTGCTGGTTGCCATGTCCTATAGGTGACTTCCAAGTCAGCCATATTGCATGGGAGACATTGTGCTGGTTGTCTTGTATTGGTGACGTCCAAGTCAGCCATATTGCTTGGGGGACATTGTGCTGGTTGCCATGTTCTATAGGTGACTTCCAAGTCAGCCATATTGCTTGGGGGACATTGTGCTGGTTGTGTTGTATAGGTGACTTCCAAGTCAGCCATATTGCATGGGGGACATTGTGCTGGTTGTCTTGTATAGGTGACTTCCAATTCAGCCATATTGCATGGGGGACATTGTGCTGGTGGCCATGTTCTATAGGTGACTTCCAAGTCAGCCATATTGCTTGGGGGACATTGTGCTGGTTGTATTGTATAGGTGACTTCCAAGTCAGCCATATTGCATGGGGGACATTGTGCTGGTTGTGTTGTATAGGTGACTTCCAAGTCAGCCATATTGCATGGGGGACATTGTGCTGGTTGTATTGTATAGGTGACTTCCAAGTCAGCCATATTGCATGGGGGACATTGTGCTGGTTGTATTGTATAGGTGACTTCCAAGTCAGCCGTGTTGCATGGGGGACATTGTGCTGGTGGCCATGTTCTATAGGTGACATCCAAGTCAGCCATATTGCATGGGGGACATTATGCTGGTTGCCATGTTGTATAGGTGACTTCCAAGTCAGCCATATTGCATGGGGGACATTGTGCTGGTTGCCATGTTGTATAGGTGACTTCCAAGTCAGCCATATTGCATAGGGGACATTGTGCTGGTGGCCATGTTCTATAGGTGACTTCCAAGTCAGCCATATTGCTTGGGTGACATTGTGCTGGTTGTATTGTATAGGTGACTTCCAAGTCAGCCATATTGCATGGGGGACATTGTGCTGGTTGTGTTGTATAGGTGACTTCCAAGTCAGCCATATTGCATGGGGGACATTGTGCTGGTTGTGTTGTATAGGTGACTTCCAAGTCAGCCATATTGCATAGGGGACATTGTGCTGGTTGTATTGTATAGGTGACTTCCAAGTCAGCCATATTGCATGGGGGACATTGTGCTGGTTGCCATGTCCTATAGGTGACTTCCAAGTCAGCCATATTGCATGGGAGACATTGTGCTGGTTGTCTTGTATTGGTGACGTCCAAGTCAGCCATATTGCTTGGGGGACATTGTGCTGGTTGCCATGTTCTATAGGTGACTTCCAAGTCAGCCATATTGCTTGGGGGACATTGTGCTGGTTGTGTTGTATAGGTGACTTCCAAGTCAGCCATATTGCATGGGGGACATTGTGCTGGTTGTCTTGTATAGGTGACTTCCAATTCAGCCATATTGCATGGGGGACATTGTGCTGGTGGCCATGTTCTATAGGTGACTTCCAAGTCAGCCATATTGCTTGGGGGACATTGTGCTGGTTGTATTGTATAGGTGACTTCCAAGTCAGCCATATTGCATGGGGGACATTGTGCTGGTTGTGTTGTATAGGTGACTTCCAAGTCAGCCATATTGCATGGGGGACATTGTGCTGGTTGTATTGTATAGGTGACTTCCAAGTCAGCCATATTGCATGGGGGACATTGTGCTGGTTGTATTGTATAGGTGACTTCCAAGTCAGCCGTGTTGCATGGGGGACATTGTGCTGGTGGCCATGTTCTATAGGTGACATCCAAGTCAGCCATATTGCATGGGGGACATTATGCTGGTTGCCATGTTGTATAGGTGACTTCCAAGTCAGCCATATTGCATGGGGGACATTGTGCTGGTTGCCATGTTGTATAGGTGACTTCCAAGTCAGCCATATTGCATGGGGGACATTGTGCTGGTGGCCATGTTCTATAGGTGACTTCCAAGTCAGCCATATTGCTTGGGTGACATTGTGCTGGTTGTATTGTATAGGTGACTTCCAAGTCAGCCATATTGCATGGGGGACATTGTGCTGGTTGTGTTGTATAGGTGACTTCCAAGTCAGCCATATTGCATGGGGGACATTGTGCAGGTTGTATTGTATAGGTGACTTCCAAGTCAGCCATATTGCATGGGGGACATTGTGCTGGTTGTATTGTATAGGTGACTTCCAAGTCAGCCGTGTTGCATGGGGGACATTGTGCTGGTGGCCATGTTCTATAGGTGACATCCAAGTCAGCCATATTGCATGGGGGACATTGTGCTGGTTGCCATGTTGTATAGGTGACTTCCAAGTCAGCCATATTGCATGGGGGACATTGTACTGGTTGTCTTGTATAGGTGACTTCCAAGTCAGCCGTGTTGCATTGGGGACATTGTGCTGGTGGCCATGTTCTATAGGTGACTTCCAAGTCAGCCATATTGCATGGGGGACATTGTGCTGGTTGCCATGTTGTATAGGTGACTTCCAAGTCAGCCATATTGCATGGGGGACATTGTGCTGGTTGCCATGTTGTATAGGTGACTTCCAAGTCAGCCATATTGCATGGGGGACATTGTGCTGGTTGTGTTGTATAGGTGACTTCCAAGTCAGCCATATTGCATGGGGGACATTGTGCTGGTTGTATTGTATAGGTGACTTCCAAGTCAGCCATATTGCATGGGGGACATTGTGCTGGTTGTATTGTATAGGTGACTTCCAAGTCAGCCATATTGCATGGGGGACATTGTGCTGGTTGCCATGTCCTATAGGTGACTTCCAAGTCAGCCATATTGCATGGGGGACATTGTGCTGGTTGTCTTGTATAGGTGACGTCCAAGTCAGCCATATTGCTTGGGGGAGATTGTGCTGGTTGCCATGTTCTATAGGTGACTTCCAAGTCAGCCATATTGCTTGGGGGACATTGTGCTGGTTGTGTTTTATAGGTGACTTCCAAGTCAGCCATATTGCATGGGGGACATTGTGCTGGTTGTATTGTATAGGTGACTTCCAAGTCAGCCATATTGCATGGGGGACATTGTGCTGGTTGTATTGTATAGGTGACTTCCAAGTCAGCCATATTGCATGGGGGACATTGTGCTGGTTGCCATGTCCTATAGGTGACTTCCAAGTCAGCCATATTGCATGGGGGACATTGTGCTGGTTGTCTTGTATAGGTGAATTCCAAGTCAGCCATATTGCTTGGGGGACATTGTGCTGGTTGTGTTGTATAGGTGACTTCCAAGTCAGCCATATTGCATGGGGGACATTGTGCTGGTGGCCATGTTCTATAGGTGACTTCCAAGTCAGCCATATTGCATGGGGGACATTGTGCTGGTGGCCATGTTCTATAGGTGACTTCCAAGTCAGCCATATTGCATGGGGGACATTGTGCTGGTTGTGTTGTATAGGTGACTTCCAAGTCAGCCATATTGCATGGGGGACATTGTGCTGGTGGCCATGTTCTATAGGTGACTTCCAAGTCAGCCATATTGCATGGGGGACATTGTGCTGGTGGCCATGTTCTATAGGTGACTTCCAAGTCAGCCATATTGCATGGGGGACATTGTGCTGGTTGTCTTGTATAGGTGACTTCCAAGTCAGCCATATTGCATGGGGGACATTGTGCTGGTGGCCATGTTCTATAGATGACTTCCAAGTCAGCCATATTGCATGGGGGACATTGTGCTGGTTGCCATGTTGTATAGGTGACTTCCAAGTCAGCCATATTGCATGGGGGACATTGTGCTGGTTGTGTTTTATAGGTGACTTCCAAGTCAGCCATATTGCATGGGGGACATTGTGCTGGTTGTGTTGTATAGGTGACTTCCAAGTCAGCCATATTGCATAGGGGACATTGTGCTGGTTGTATTGTATAGGTGACTTCCAAGTCAGCCATATTGCATGGGGGACATTGTGCTGGTTGCCATGTCCTATAGGTGACTTCCAAGTCAGCCATATTGCATGGGGGACATTGTGCTGGTTGTCTTGTATAGGTGACGTCCAAGTCAGCCATATTGCTTGGGGGACATTGTGCTGGTTGCCATGTTCTATAGGTGACTTCCAAGTCAGCCATATTGCTTGGGGGACATTGTGCTGGTTGTGTTGTATAGGTGACTTCCAAGTCAGCCATATTGCATGGGGGACATTGTGCTGGTTGTCTTGTATAGGTGACTTCCAATTCAGCCATATTGCATGGGGGACATTGTGCTGGTGGCCATGTTCTATAGGTGACTTCCAAGTCAGCCATATTGCATGGGGGACATTGTGCTGGTTGTGTTGTATAGGTGACTTCCAAGTCAGCCATATTGCATGGGGGACATTGTGGTGGTTGTATTGTATAGGTGACTTCCAAGTCAGCCATATTGCATGGGGGACATTGTGCTGGTTGTATTGTATAGGTGACTTCCAAGTCAGCCGTGTTGCATGGGGGACATTGTGCTGGTGGCCTTGTTCTATAGGTGACATCCAAGTCAGCCATATTGCATGGGGGACATTGTGCTGGTTGCCATGTTGTATAGGTGACTTCCAAGTCAGCCATATTGCATGGGGGACATTGTACTGGTTGTCTTGTATAGGTGACTTCCAAGTCAGCCGTGTTGCATTGGGGACATTGTGCTGGTGGCCATGTTCTATAGGTGACTTCCAAGTCAGCCATATTGCATGGGGGACATTGTGCTGGTTGCCATGTTGTATAGGTGACTTCCAAGTCAGCCATATTGCATGGGGGACATTGTGCTGGTTGCCATGTTGTATAGGTGACTTCCAAGTCAGCCATATTGCATGGGGTACATTGTGCTGGTTGTGTTGTATAGGTGACTTCCAAGTCAGCCATATTGCATGGGGGACATTGTGCTGGTTGTATTGTATAGGTGACTTCCAAGTCAGCCATATTGCATGGGGGACATTGTACTGGTTGTATTGTATAGGTGACTTCCAAGTCAGCCATATTGCATGGGGGACATTGTGCTGGTTGCCATGTCCTATATGTGACTTCCAAGTCAGCCATATTGCATGGGGGACATTGTGCTGGTTGTCTTGTATAGGTGACGTCCAAGTCAGCCATATTGCTTGGGGGACATTGTGCTGGTTGCCATGTTCTATAGGTGACTTCCAAGTCAGCCATATTGCTTGGGGGACATTGTGCTGGTTGTGTTGTATAGGTGACTTCCAAGTCAGCCATTTTGCATGGGGGACATTGTGCTGGTTGTATTGTATAGGTGACTTCCAAGTCAGCCATATTGCATGGGGGACATTGTGCTGGTTGTATTGTATAGGTGACTTCCAAGTCAGCCATATTGCATGGGGGACATTGTGCTGGTTGCCATGTCCTATAGGTGACTTCCAAGTCAGCCATATTGCATGGGGGACATTGTGCTGGTTGTCTTGTATAGGTGACTTCCAAGTCAGCCATATTGCTTGGGGGACATTGTGCTGGTTGCCATGTTCTATAGGTGACTTCCAAGTCAGCCATATTGCATGGGGGACATTGTGCTGGTTGTGTTGTATAGGTGACTTCCAAGTCAGCCATATTGCATGGGGGACATTGTGCTGGTGGCCATGTTCTATAGGTGACTTCCAAGTCAGCCATATTGCATGGGGGACATTGTGCTGGTGGCCATGTTCTATAGGTGACTTCCAAGTCAGCCATATTGCTTGGGGGACATTGTGCTGGTTGTATTGTATAGGTGACTTCCAAGTCAGCCATATTGCATGGGGGACATTGTGCTGGTTGTGTTGTATAGGTGACTTCCAAGTCAGCCATATTGCATGGGGGACATTGTGCTGGTTGTATTGTATAGGTGACTTCCAAGTCAGCCATATTGCATGGGGGACATTGTGCTGGTTGTATTGTATAGGTGACTTCCAAGTCAGCCGTGTTGCATGGGGGACATTGTGCTGGTGGCCATGTTCTATAGGTGACATCCAAGTCAGCCATATTGCATGGGGGACATTATGCTGGTTGCCATGTTGTATAGGTGACTTCCAAGTCAGCCATATTGCATGGGGGACATTGTGCTGGTTGCCATGTTGTATAGGTGACTTCCAAGTCAGCCATATTGCATGGGGGACATTGTGCTGGTGGCCATGTTCTATAGGTGACTTCCAAGTCAGCCATATTGCTTGGGTGACATTGTGCTGGTTGTATTGTATAGGTGACTTCCAAGTCAGCCATATTGCATGGGGGACATTGTGCTGGTTGTGTTGTATAGGTGACTTCCAAGTCAGCCATATTGCATGGGGGACATTGTGCAGGTTGTATTGTATAGGTGACTTCCAAGTCAGCCATATTGCATGGGGGACATTGTGCTGGTTGTATTGTATAGGTGACTTCCAAGTCAGCCGTGTTGCATGGGGGACATTGTGCTGGTGGCCATGTTCTACAGGTGACATCCAAGTCAGCCATATTGCATGGGGGACATTGTGCTGGTTGCCATGTTGTATAGGTGACTTCCAAGTCAGCCATATTGCATGGGGGACATTGTACTGGTTGTCTTGTATAGGTGACTTCCAAGTCAGCCGTGTTGCATTGGGGACATTGTGCTGGTGGCCATGTTCTATAGGTGACTTCCAAGTCAGCCATATTGCATGGGGGACATTGTGCTGGTTGCCATGTTGTATAGGTGACTTCCAAGTCAGCCATATTGCATGGGGGACATTGTGCTGGTTGCCATGTTGTATAGGTGACTTCCAAGTCAGCCATATTGCATGGGGGACATTGTGCTGGTTGTGTTGTATAGGTGACTTCCAAGTCAGCCATATTGCATGGGGGACATTGTGCTGGATGTATTGTATAGGTGACTTCCAAGTCAGCCATATTGCATGGGGGACATTGTGCTGGTTGTATTGTATAGGTGACTTCCAAGTCAGCCATATTGCATGGGGGACATTGTGCTGGTTGCCATGTCCTATAGGTGACTTCCAAGTCAGCCATATTGCATGGGGGACATTGTGCTGGTTGTCTTGTATAGGTGACGTCCAAGTCAGCCATATTGCTTGGGGGACATTGTGCTGGTTGCCATGTTCTATAGGTGACTTCCAAGTCAGCCATATTGCTTGGGGGACATTGTGCTGGTTGTGTTTTATAGGTGACTTCCAAGTCAGCCATATTGCATGGGGGACATTGTGCTGGTTGTATTGTATAGGTGACTTCCAAGTCAGCCATATTGCATGGGGGACATTGTGCTGGTTGTATTGTATAGGTGACTTCCAAGTCAGCCATATTGCATGGGGGACATTGTGCTGGTTGCCATGTCCTATAGGTGACTTCCAAGTCAGCCATATTGCATGGGGGACATTGTGCTGGTTGTCTTGTATAGGTGAATTCCAAGTCAGCCATATTGCTTGGGGGACATTGTGCTGGTTGTGTTGTATAGGTGACTTCCAAGTCAGCCATATTGCATGGGGGACATTGTGCTGGTGGCCATGTTCTATAGGTGACTTCCAAGTCAGCCATATTGCATGGGGGACATTGTGCTGGTGGCCATGTTCTATAGGTGACTTCCAAGTCAGCCATATTGCATGGGGGACATTGTGCTGGTTGTGTTGTATAGGTGACTTCCAAGTCAGCCATATTGCATGGGGGACATTGTGCTGGTGGCCATGTTCTATAGGTGACTTCCAAGTCAGCCATATTGCATGGGGGACATTGTGCTGGTGGCCATGTTCTATAGGTGACTTCCAAGTCAGCCATATTGCATGGGGGACATTGTGCTGGTTGTCTTGTATAGGTGACTTCCAAGTCAGCCATATTGCATGGGGGACATTGTGCTGGTGGCCATGTTCTATAGATGACTTCCAAGTCAGCCATATTGCTTGGGGGACATTGTGCTGGTTGCCATGTTGTATAGGTGACTTCCAAGTCAGCCATATTGCATGGGGGACATTGTGCTGGTTGCCATGTTGTATAGGTGACTTCCAAGTCAGCCATATTGCATGGGGGACATTGTGCTGGTTGTGTTGTATAGGTGACTTCCAAGTCAGCCATATTGCATGGGGGACATTGTGCTGGTTGTGTTGTATAGGTGACTTCCAAGTCAGCCATATTGCATAGGGGACATTGTGCTGGTTGCCATGTCCTATAGGTGACTTCCAAGTCAGCCATATTGCATGGGGGACATTGTGCTGGTTGTCTTGTATAGGTGACGTCCAAGTCAGCCATATTGCTTGGGGGACATTGTGCTGGTTGCCATGTTCTATAGGTGACTTCCAAGTCAGCCATATTGCTTGGGGGACATTGTGCTGGTTGTGTTGTATAGGTGACTTCCAAGTCAGCCATATTGCATGGGGGACATTGTGCTGGTTGTCTTGTATAGGTGACTTCCAATTCAGCCATATTGCATGGGGGACATTGTGCTGGTGGCCATGTTCTATAGGTGACTTCCAAGTCAGCCATATTGCATGGGGGACATTGTGCTGGTTGTCTTGTATAGGTGACTTCCAAGTCAGCCATATTGCTTGGGGGACATTGTTCTGGTTGTATTGTATAGGTGACTTCCAAGTCAGCCATATTGCATGGGGGACATTGTGCTGGTTGCCATGTTGTATAGGTGACTTCCAAGTCAGCCATATTGCATGGGGGACATTGTGCTGGTGGCCATGTTCTATAGGTGACTTCCAAGTCAGCCATATTGCATTTGGGACATTGTGCTGGTTGTCTTGTATAGGTGACTTCCAAGTCAGCCATATTGCATGGGGGACATTGTGCTGGTTGTGTTGTATAGGTGACTTCCAAATCAGCCATATTGCATGGGGGACATTGTGCTGGTTGTATTGTATAGGTGACTTCCAAGTCAGCCATATTGCATGGGGGACATTGTGCTGGTTGTATTGTATAGGTGACTTCCAAGTCAGCCATATTGCATGGGGACATTGTGCTGGTGGCCATGTCCTATAGGTGACTTCCAAGTCAGCCATATTGCATGGGGGACATTGTGCTGGTTGTCTTGTATAGGTGACTTCCAAGTCAGCCATATTGCTTGGGGGACATTGTGCTGGTTGTATTGTATAGGTGACTTCCAAGTCAGCCATATTGAATGGGGGACATTGTGCTGGTTGCCATGTTGTATAGGTGACTTCCAAGTCAACCATATTGCATGGGGGACATTGTGCTGGTGGCCATGTTCTATAGGTGACTTCCAAGTCAGCCATATTGCATTTGGGACATTGTGCTGGTTGTCTTGTATAGGTGACTTCCAAGTCAGCCATATTGCATGGGGGACATTGTGCTGGTTGCCATGTCCTATAGGTGACTTCCAAGTCAGCCATATTGCATGGGGGACATTGTGCTGGTTGTCTTGTATAGGTGACTTCCAATTCAGCCATATTGCATGGGGGACATTGTGCTGGTGGCCATGTTCTATAGGTGACTTCCAAGTCAGCCATATTGCTTGGGTGACATTGTGCTGGTTGTATTGTATAGGTGACTTCCAAGTCAGCCATATTGCATGGGGGACATTGTGCTGGTTGTGTTGTATAGGTGACTTCCAAGTCAGCCATATTGCATGGGGGACATTGTGCTGGTTGTATTGTATAGGTGACTTCCAAGTCAGCCATATTGCATGGGGGACATTGTGCTGGTTGTATTGTATAGGTGACTTCCAAGTCAGCCGTGTTGCATGGGGGACATTGTGCTGGTGGCCATGTTCTATAGGTGACATCCAAGTCAGCCATATTGCATGGGGGACATTGTGCTGGTTGCCATGTTGTATAGGTGACTTCCAAGTCAGCCATATTGCATGGGGGACATTGTACTGGTTGTCTTGTATAGGTGACTTCCAAGTCAGCCGTGTTGCATTGGGGACATTGTGCTGGTGGCCATGTTCTATAGGTGACTTCCAAGTCAGCCATATTGCATGGGGGACATTGTGCTGGTTGCCATGTTGTATAGGTGACTTCCAAGTCAGCCATATTGCATGGGGGACATTGTGCTGGTTGCCATGTTGTATAGGTGACTTCCAAGTCAGCCATATTGCATGGGGGACATTGTGCTGGTTGTGTTGTATAGGTGACTTCCAAGTCAGCCATATTGCATGGGGGACATTGTGCTGGTTGTATTGTATAGGTGACTTCCAAGTCAGCCATATTGCATGGGGGACATTGTGCTGGTTGTATTGTATAGGTGACTTCCAAGTCAGCCATATTGCATGGGGGACATTGTGCTGGTTGCCATGTCCTATAGGTGACTTCCAAGTCAGCCATATTGCATGGGGGACATTGTGCTGGTTGTCTTGTATAGGTGACGTCCAAGTCAGCCATATTGCTTGGGGGACATTGTGCTGGTTGCCATGTTCTATAGGTGACTTCCAAGTCAGCCATATTGCTTGGGGGACATTGTGCTGGTTGTGTTTTATAGGTGACTTCCAAGTCAGCCATATTGCATGGGGGACATTGTGCTGGTTGTATTGTATAGGTGACTTCCAAGTCAGCCATATTGCATGGGGGACATTGTGCTGGTTGTATTGTATAGGTGACTTCCAAGTCAGCCATATTGCATGGGGGACATTGTGCTGGTTGCCATGTCCTATAGGTGACTTCCAAGTCAGCCATATTGCATGGGGGACATTGTGCTGGTTGTCTTGTATAGGTGACTTCCAAGTCAGCCATATTGCTTGGGGGACATTGTGCTGGTTGCCATGTTCTATAGGTGACTTCCAAGTCAGCCATATTGCATGGGGGACATTGTGCTGGTTGTGTTGTATAGGTGACTTCCAAGTCAGCCATATTGCATGGGGGACATTGTGCTTGTGGCCATGTTCTATAGGTGACTTCCAAGTCAGCCATATTGCATGGGGGACATTGTGCTGGTGGCCATGTTCTATAGGTGACTTCCAAGTCAGCCATATTGCATGGGGGACATTGTGCTGGTTGTCTTGTATAGGTGACTTCCAAGTCAGCCATATTGCATGGGGGACATTGTGCTGGTGGCCATGTTCTATAGGTGACTTCCAAGTCAGCCATATTGCTTGGGGGACATTGTGCTGGTTGCCATGTTGTATAGGTGACTTCCAAGTCAGCCATATTGCATGGGGGACATTGTGCTGGTTGCCATGTTGTATAGGTGACTTCCAAGTCAGCCATATTGCATGGGGGACATTGTGCTGGTTGTGTTGTATAGGTGACTTCCAAGTCAGCCATATTGCATGGGGGACATTGTGCTGGTTGTGTTGTATAGGTGACTTCCAAGTCAGCCATATTGCATAGGGGACATTGTGCTGGTTGTATTGTATAGGTGACTTCCAAGTCAGCCATATTGCATGGGGGACATTGTGCTGGTTGCCATGTCCTATAGGTGACTTCCAAGTCAGCCATATTGCATGGGGGACATTGTGCTGGTTGTCTTGTATAGGTGACGTCCAAGTCAGCCATATTGCTTGGGGGACATTGTGCTGGTTGCCGTGTTCTATAGGTGACTTCCAAGTCAGCCATATTGCTTGGGGGACATTGTGCTGGTGGCCATGTTCTATAGGTGACTTCCAAGTCAGCCATATTGCTTGGGGGACATTGTGCTGGTTGTATTGTATAGGTGGTTCCAAGTCAGCCATATTGCATGGGGGACATTGTGCTGGTTGTGTTGTATAGGTGACTTCCAAGTCAGCCATATTGCATGGGGGACATTGTGCTGGTTGTATTGTATAGGTGACTTCCAAGTCAGCCATATTGCATGGGGGACATTGTGCTGGTTGTATTGTATAGGTGACTTCCAAGTCAGCCGTGTTGCATGGGGGACATTGTGCTGGTGGCCTTGTTCTATAGGTGACATCCAAGTCAGCCATATTGCATGGGGGACATTGTGCTGGTTGCCATGTTGTATAGGTGACTTCCAAGTCAGCCATATTGCATGGGGGACATTGTACTGGTTGTCTTGTATAGGTGACTTCCAAGTCAGCCGTGTTGCATTGGGGACATTGTGCTGGTGGCCATGTTCTATAGGTGACTTCCAAGTCAGCCATATTGCATGGGGGACATTGTGCTGGTTGCCATGTTGTATAGGTGACTTCCAAGTCAGCCATATTGCATGGGGGACATTGTGCTGGTTGCCATGTTGTATAGGTGACTTCCAAGTCAACCATATTGCATGGGGGACATTGTGCTGGTTGTGTTGTATAGGTGACTTCCAAGTCAACCATATTGCATGAGGGACATTGTGCTGGTTGTATTGTATAGGTGACTTCCAAGTCAGCCATATTGCATGGGGGACATTGTGCTGGTTGCCATGTCCTATATGTGACTTCCAAGTCAGCCATATTGCATGGGGGACATTGTGCTGGTTGTCTTGTATAGGTGACGTCCAAGTCAGCCATATTGCTTGGGGGACATTGTGCTGGTTGCCATGTTCTATAGGTGACTTCCAAGTCAGCCATATTGCTTGGGGGACATTGTGCTGGTTGTGTTGTATAGGTGACTTCCAAGTCAGCCATATTGCATGGGGGACATTGTGCTGGTTGTATTGTATAGGTGACTTCCAAGTCAGCCATATTGCATGGGGGACATTGTGCTGGTTGTATTGTATAGGTGACTTCCAAGTCAGCCATATTGCATGGGGGACATTGTGCTGGTTGCCATGTCCTATAGGTGACTTCCAAGTCAGCCATATTGCATGGGGGACATTGTGCTGGTTGTCTTGTATAGGTGACTTCCAAGTCAGCCATATTGCTTGGGGGACATTGTGCTGGTTGACATGTTCTATAGGTGACTTCCAAGTCAGCCATATTGCATGGGGGACATTGTGCTGGTTGTGTTGTATAGGTGACTTCCAAGTCAGCCATATTGCATGGGGGACATTGTGCTGGTGGCCATGTTCTATAGGTGACTTCCAAGTCAGCCATATTGCATGGGGGACATTGTGCTGGTGGCCATGTTCTATAGGTGACTTCCAAGTCAGCCATATTGCATGGGGGACATTGTGCTGGTTGTCTTGTATAGGTGACTTCCAAGTCAGCCATATTGCATGGGGGACATTGTGCTGGTGGCCATGTTCTATAGGTGACTTCCAAGTCAGCCATATTGCTTGGGGGACATTGTGCTGGTTGCCATGTTGTATAGGTGACTTCCAAGTCAGCCATATTGCATGGGGGACATTGTGCTGGTTGCCATGTTGTATAGGTGACTTCCAAGTCAGCCATATTGCATGGGGGACATTGTGCTGGTTGTGTTGTATAGGTGACTTCCAAGTCAGCCATATTGCATGGGGGACATTGTGCTGGTTGTGTTGTATAGGTGACTTCCAAGTCAGCCATATTGCATAGGGGACATTGTGCTGGTTGTATTGTATAGGTGACTTCCAAGTCAGCCATATTGCATGGGGGACATTGTGCTGGTTGCCATGTCCTATAGGTGACTTCCAAGTCAGCCATATTGCATGGGAGACATTGTGCTGGTTGTCTTGTATTGGTGACGTCCAAGTCAGCCATATTGCTTGGGGGACATTGTGCTGGTTGCCATGTTCTATAGGTGACTTCCAAGTCAGCCATATTGCTTGGGGGACATTGTGCTGGTTGTGTTGTATAGGTGACTTCCAAGTCAGCCATATTGCATGGGGGACATTGTGCTGGTTGTCTTGTATAGGTGACTTCCAATTCAGCCATATTGCATGGGGGACATTGTGCTGGTGGCCATGTTCTATAGGTGACTTCCAAGTCAGCCATATTGCTTGGGGGACATTGTGCTGGTTGTATTGTATAGGTGACTTCCAAGTCAGCCATATTGCATGGGGGACATTGTGCTGGTTGTGTTGTATAGGTGACTTCCAAGTCAGCCATATTGCATGGGGGACATTGTGCTGGTTGTATTGTATAGGTGACTTCCAAGTCAGCCATATTGCATGGGGGACATTGTGCTGGTTGTATTGTATAGGTGACTTCCAAGTCAGCCGTGTTGCATGGGGGACATTGTGCTGGTGGCCATGTTCTATAGGTGACATCCAAGTCAGCCATATTGCATGGGGGACATTATGCTGGTTGCCATGTTGTATAGGTGACTTCCAAGTCAGCCATATTGCATGGGGGACATTGTGCTGGTTGCCATGTTGTATAGGTGACTTCCAAGTCAGCCATATTGCATAGGGGACATTGTGCTGGTGGCCATGTTCTATAGGTGACTTCCAAGTCAGCCATATTGCTTGGGTGACATTGTGCTGGTTGTATTGTATAGGTGACTTCCAAGTCAGCCATATTGCATGGGGGACATTGTGCTGGTTGTGTTGTATAGGTGACTTCCAAGTCAGCCATATTGCATGGGGGACATTGTGCTGGTTGTGTTGTATAGGTGACTTCCAAGTCAGCCATATTGCATAGGGGACATTGTGCTGGTTGTATTGTATAGGTGACTTCCAAGTCAGCCATATTGCATGGGGGACATTGTGCTGGTTGCCATGTCCTATAGGTGACTTCCAAGTCAGCCATATTGCATGGGAGACATTGTGCTGGTTGTCTTGTATTGGTGACGTCCAAGTCAGCCATATTGCTTGGGGGACATTGTGCTGGTTGCCATGTTCTATAGGTGACTTCCAAGTCAGCCATATTGCTTGGGGGACATTGTGCTGGTTGTGTTGTATAGGTGACTTCCAAGTCAGCCATATTGCATGGGGGACATTGTGCTGGTTGTCTTGTATAGGTGACTTCCAATTCAGCCATATTGCATGGGGGACATTGTGCTGGTGGCCATGTTCTATAGGTGACTTCCAAGTCAGCCATATTGCTTGGGGGACATTGTGCTGGTTGTATTGTATAGGTGACTTCCAAGTCAGCCATATTGCATGGGGGACATTGTGCTGGTTGTGTTGTATAGGTGACTTCCAAGTCAGCCATATTGCATGGGGGACATTGTGCTGGTTGTATTGTATAGGTGACTTCCAAGTCAGCCATATTGCATGGGGGACATTGTGCTGGTTGTATTGTATAGGTGACTTCCAAGTCAGCCGTGTTGCATGGGGGACATTGTGCTGGTGGCCATGTTCTATAGGTGACATCCAAGTCAGCCATATTGCATGGGGGACATTATGCTGGTTGCCATGTTGTATAGGTGACTTCCAAGTCAGCCATATTGCATGGGGGACATTGTGCTGGTTGCCATGTTGTATAGGTGACTTCCAAGTCAGCCATATTGCATGGGGGACATTGTGCTGGTGGCCATGTTCTATAGGTGACTTCCAAGTCAGCCATATTGCTTGGGTGACATTGTGCTGGTTGTATTGTATAGGTGACTTCCAAGTCAGCCATATTGCATGGGGGACATTGTGCTGGTTGTGTTGTATAGGTGACTTCCAAGTCAGCCATATTGCATGGGGGACATTGTGCAGGTTGTATTGTATAGGTGACTTCCAAGTCAGCCATATTGCATGGGGGACATTGTGCTGGTTGTATTGTATAGGTGACTTCCAAGTCAGCCGTGTTGCATGGGGGACATTGTGCTGGTGGCCATGTTCTATAGGTGACATCCAAGTCAGCCATATTGCATGGGGGACATTGTGCTGGTTGCCATGTTGTATAGGTGACTTCCAAGTCAGCCATATTGCATGGGGGACATTGTACTGGTTGTCTTGTATAGGTGACTTCCAAGTCAGCCGTGTTGCATTGGGGACATTGTGCTGGTGGCCATGTTCTATAGGTGACTTCCAAGTCAGCCATATTGCATGGGGGACATTGTGCTGGTTGCCATGTTGTATAGGTGACTTCCAAGTCAGCCATATTGCATGGGGGACATTGTGCTGGTTGCCATGTTGTATAGGTGACTTCCAAGTCAGCCATATTGCATGGGGGACATTGTGCTGGTTGTGTTGTATAGGTGACTTCCAAGTCAGCCATATTGCATGGGGGACATTGTGCTGGTTGTATTGTATAGGTGACTTCCAAGTCAGCCATATTGCATGGGGGACATTGTGCTGGTTGTATTGTATAGGTGACTTCCAAGTCAGCCATATTGCATGGGGGACATTGTGCTGGTTGCCATGTCCTATAGGTGACTTCCAAGTCAGCCATATTGCATGGGGGACATTGTGCTGGTTGTCTTGTATAGGTGACGTCCAAGTCAGCCATATTGCTTGGGGGAGATTGTGCTGGTTGCCATGTTCTATAGGTGACTTCCAAGTCAGCCATATTGCTTGGGGGACATTGTGCTGGTTGTGTTTTATAGGTGACTTCCAAGTCAGCCATATTGCATGGGGGACATTGTGCTGGTTGTATTGTATAGGTGACTTCCAAGTCAGCCATATTGCATGGGGGACATTGTGCTGGTTGTATTGTATAGGTGACTTCCAAGTCAGCCATATTGCATGGGGGACATTGTGCTGGTTGCCATGTCCTATAGGTGACTTCCAAGTCAGCCATATTGCATGGGGGACATTGTGCTGGTTGTCTTGTATAGGTGAATTCCAAGTCAGCCATATTGCTTGGGGGACATTGTGCTGGTTGTGTTGTATAGGTGACTTCCAAGTCAGCCATATTGCATGGGGGACATTGTGCTGGTGGCCATGTTCTATAGGTGACTTCCAAGTCAGCCATATTGCATGGGGGACATTGTGCTGGTGGCCATGTTCTATAGGTGACTTCCAAGTCAGCCATATTGCATGGGGGACATTGTGCTGGTTGTGTTGTATAGGTGACTTCCAAGTCAGCCATATTGCATGGGGGACATTGTGCTGGTGGCCATGTTCTATAGGTGACTTCCAAGTCAGCCATATTGCATGGGGGACATTGTGCTGGTGGCCATGTTCTATAGGTGACTTCCAAGTCAGCCATATTGCATGGGGGACATTGTGCTGGTTGTCTTGTATAGGTGACTTCCAAGTCAGCCATATTGCATGGGGGACATTGTGCTGGTGGCCATGTTCTATAGATGACTTCCAAGTCAGCCATATTGCATGGGGGACATTGTGCTGGTTGCCATGTTGTATAGGTGACTTCCAAGTCAGCCATATTGCATGGGGGACATTGTGCTGGTTGTGTTTTATAGGTGACTTCCAAGTCAGCCATATTGCATGGGGGACATTGTGCTGGTTGTGTTGTATAGGTGACTTCCAAGTCAGCCATATTGCATAGGGGACATTGTGCTGGTTGTATTGTATAGGTGACTTCCAAGTCAGCCATATTGCATGGGGGACATTGTGCTGGTTGCCATGTCCTATAGGTGACTTCCAAGTCAGCCATATTGCATGGGGGACATTGTGCTGGTTGTCTTGTATAGGTGACGTCCAAGTCAGCCATATTGCTTGGGGGACATTGTGCTGGTTGCCATGTTCTATAGGTGACTTCCAAGTCAGCCATATTGCTTGGGGGACATTGTGCTGGTTGTGTTGTATAGGTGACTTCCAAGTCAGCCATATTGCATGGGGGACATTGTGCTGGTTGTCTTGTATAGGTGACTTCCAATTCAGCCATATTGCATGGGGGACATTGTGCTGGTGGCCATGTTCTATAGGTGACTTCCAAGTCAGCCATATTGCATGGGGGACATTGTGCTGGTTGTGTTGTATAGGTGACTTCCAAGTCAGCCATATTGCATGGGGGACATTGTGGTGGTTGTATTGTATAGGTGACTTCCAAGTCAGCCATATTGCATGGGGGACATTGTGCTGGTTGTATTGTATAGGTGACTTCCAAGTCAGCCGTGTTGCATGGGGGACATTGTGCTGGTGGCCTTGTTCTATAGGTGACATCCAAGTCAGCCATATTGCATGGGGGACATTGTGCTGGTTGCCATGTTGTATAGGTGACTTCCAAGTCAGCCATATTGCATGGGGGACATTGTACTGGTTGTCTTGTATAGGTGACTTCCAAGTCAGCCGTGTTGCATTGGGGACATTGTGCTGGTGGCCATGTTCTATAGGTGACTTCCAAGTCAGCCATATTGCATGGGGGACATTGTGCTGGTTGCCATGTTGTATAGGTGACTTCCAAGTCAGCCATATTGCATGGGGGACATTGTGCTGGTTGCCATGTTGTATAGGTGACTTCCAAGTCAGCCATATTGCATGGGGTACATTGTGCTGGTTGTGTTGTATAGGTGACTTCCAAGTCAGCCATATTGCATGGGGGACATTGTGCTGGTTGTATTGTATAGGTGACTTCCAAGTCAGCCATATTGCATGGGGGACATTGTACTGGTTGTATTGTATAGGTGACTTCCAAGTCAGCCATATTGCATGGGGGACATTGTGCTGGTTGCCATGTCCTATATGTGACTTCCAAGTCAGCCATATTGCATGGGGGACATTGTGCTGGTTGTCTTGTATAGGTGACGTCCAAGTCAGCCATATTGCTTGGGGGACATTGTGCTGGTTGCCATGTTCTATAGGTGACTTCCAAGTCAGCCATATTGCTTGGGGGACATTGTGCTGGTTGTGTTGTATAGGTGACTTCCAAGTCAGCCATTTTGCATGGGGGACATTGTGCTGGTTGTATTGTATAGGTGACTTCCAAGTCAGCCATATTGCATGGGGGACATTGTGCTGGTTGTATTGTATAGGTGACTTCCAAGTCAGCCATATTGCATGGGGGACATTGTGCTGGTTGCCATGTCCTATAGGTGACTTCCAAGTCAGCCATATTGCATGGGGGACATTGTGCTGGTTGTCTTGTATAGGTGACTTCCAAGTCAGCCATATTGCTTGGGGGACATTGTGCTGGTTGCCATGTTCTATAGGTGACTTCCAAGTCAGCCATATTGCATGGGGGACATTGTGCTGGTTGTGTTGTATAGGTGACTTCCAAGTCAGCCATATTGCATGGGGGACATTGTGCTGGTGGCCATGTTCTATAGGTGACTTCCAAGTCAGCCATATTGCATGGGGGACATTGTGCTGGTGGCCATGTTCTATAGGTGACTTCCAAGTCAGCCATATTGCTTGGGGGACATTGTGCTGGTTGTATTGTATAGGTGACTTCCAAGTCAGCCATATTGCATGGGGGACATTGTGCTGGTTGTGTTGTATAGGTGACTTCCAAGTCAGCCATATTGCATGGGGGACATTGTGCTGGTTGTATTGTATAGGTGACTTCCAAGTCAGCCATATTGCATGGGGGACATTGTGCTGGTTGTATTGTATAGGTGACTTCCAAGTCAGCCGTGTTGCATGGGGGACATTGTGCTGGTGGCCATGTTCTATAGGTGACATCCAAGTCAGCCATATTGCATGGGGGACATTATGCTGGTTGCCATGTTGTATAGGTGACTTCCAAGTCAGCCATATTGCATGGGGGACATTGTGCTGGTTGCCATGTTGTATAGGTGACTTCCAAGTCAGCCATATTGCATGGGGGACATTGTGCTGGTGGCCATGTTCTATAGGTGACTTCCAAGTCAGCCATATTGCTTGGGTGACATTGTGCTGGTTGTATTGTATAGGTGACTTCCAAGTCAGCCATATTGCATGGGGGACATTGTGCTGGTTGTGTTGTATAGGTGACTTCCAAGTCAGCCATATTGCATGGGGGACATTGTGCAGGTTGTATTGTATAGGTGACTTCCAAGTCAGCCATATTGCATGGGGGACCTTGTGCTGGTTGTATTGTATAGGTGACTTCCAAGTCAGCCGTGTTGCATGGGGGACATTGTGCTGGTGGCCATGTTCTACAGGTGACATCCAAGTCAGCCATATTGCATGGGGGACATTGTGCTGGTTGCCATGTTGTATAGGTGACTTCCAAGTCAGCCATATTGCATGGGGGACATTGTACTGGTTGTCTTGTATAGGTGACTTCCAAGTCAGCCGTGTTGCATTGGGGACATTGTGCTGGTGGCCATGTTCTATAGGTGACTTCCAAGTCAGCCATATTGCATGGGGGACATTGTGCTGGTTGCCATGTTGTATAGGTGACTTCCAAGTCAGCCATATTGCATGGGGGACATTGTGCTGGTTGCCATGTTGTATAGGTGACTTCCAAGTCAGCCATATTGCATGGGGGACATTGTGCTGGTTGTGTTGTATAGGTGACTTCCAAGTCAGCCATATTGCATGGGGGACATTGTGCTGGATGTATTGTATAGGTGACTTCCAAGTCAGCCATATTGCATGGGGGACATTGTGCTGGTTGCCATGTCCTATAGGTGACTTCCAAGTCAGCCATATTGCATGGGGGACATTGTGCTGGTTGTCTTGTATAGGTGACGTCCAAGTCAGCCATATTGCTTGGGGGACATTGTGCTGGTTGCCATGTTCTATAGGTGACTTCCAAGTCAGCCATATTGCTTGGGGGACATTGTGCTGGTTGTGTTTTATAGGTGACTTCCAAGTCAGCCATATTGCATGGGGGACATTGTGCTGGTTGTATTGTATAGGTGACTTCCAAGTCAGCCATATTGCATGGGGGACATTGTGCTGGTTGTATTGTATAGGTGACTTCCAAGTCAGCCATATTGCATGGGGGACATTGTGCTGGTTGCCATGTCCTATAGGTGACTTCCAAGTCAGCCATATTGCATGGGGGACATTGTGCTGGTTGTCTTGTATAGGTGAATTCCAAGTCAGCCATATTGCTTGGGGGACATTGTGCTGGTTGTGTTGTATAGGTGACTTCCAAGTCAGCCATATTGCATGGGGGACATTGTGCTGGTGGCCATGTTCTATAGGTGACTTCCAAGTCAGCCATATTGCATGGGGGACATTGTGCTGGTGGCCATGTTCTATAGGTGACTTCCAAGTCAGCCATATTGCATGGGGGACATTGTGCTGGTTGTGTTGTATAGGTGACTTCCAAGTCAGCCATATTGCATGGGGGACATTGTGCTGGTGGCCATGTTCTATAGGTGACTTCCAAGTCAGCCATATTGCATGGGGGACATTGTGCTGGTGGCCATGTTCTATAGGTGACTTCCAAGTCAGCCATATTGCATGGGGGACATTGTGCTGGTTGTCTTGTATAGGTGACTTCCAAGTCAGCCATATTGCATGGGGGACATTGTGCTGGTGGCCATGTTCTATAGATGACTTCCAAGTCAGCCATATTGCTTGGGGGACATTGTGCTGGTTGCCATGTTGTATAGGTGACTTCCAAGTCAGCCATATTGCATGGGGGACATTGTGCTGGTTGCCATGTTGTATAGGTGACTTCCAAGTCAGCCATATTGCATGGGGGACATTGTGCTGGTTGTGTTGTATAGGTGACTTCCAAGTCAGCCATATTGCATGGGGGACATTGTGCTGGTTGTGTTGTATAGGTGACTTCCAAGTCAGCCATATTGCATAGGGGACATTGTGCTGGTTGCCATGTCCTATAGGTGACTTCCAAGTCAGCCATATTGCATGGGGGACATTGTGCTGGTTGTCTTGTATAGGTGACGTCCAAGTCAGCCATATTGCTTGGGGGACATTGTGCTGGTTGCCATGTTCTATAGGTGACTTCCAAGTCAGCCATATTGCTTGGGGGACATTGTGCTGGTTGTGTTGTATAGGTGACTTCCAAGTCAGCCATATTGCATGGGGGACATTGTGCTGGTTGTCTTGTATAGGTGACTTCCAATTCAGCCATATTGCATGGGGGACATTGTGCTGGTGGCCATGTTCTATAGGTGACTTCCAAGTCAGCCATATTGCATGGGGGACATTGTGCTGGTTGTGTTGTATAGGTGACTTCCAAGTCAGCCATATTGCATGGGGGACATTGTGGTGGTTGTATTGTATAGGTGACTTCCAAGTCAGCCATATTGCATGGGGGACATTGTGCTGGTTGTATTGTATAGGTGACTTCCAAGTCAGCCGTGTTGCATGGGGGACATTGTGCTGGTGGCCTTGTTCTATAGGTGACATCCAAGTCAGCCATATTGCATGGGGGACATTGTGCTGGTTGCCATGTTGTATAGGTGACTTCCAAGTCAGCCATATTGCATGGGGGACATTGTACTGGTTGTCTTGTATAGGTGACTTCCAAGTCAGCCGTGTTGCATTGGGGACATTGTGCTGGTGGCCATGTTCTATAGGTGACTTCCAAGTCAGCCATATTGCATGGGGGACATTGTGCTGGTTGCCATGTTGTATAGGTGACTTCCAAGTCAGCCATATTGCATGGGGGACATTGTGCTGGTTGCCATGTTGTATAGGTGACTTCCAAGTCAGCCATATTGCATGGGGTACATTGTGCTGGTTGTGTTGTATAGGTGACTTCCAAGTCAGCCATATTGCATGGGGGACATTGTGCTGGTTGTATTGTATAGGTGACTTCCAAGTCAGCCATATTGCATGGGGGACATTGTACTGGTTGTATTGTATAGGTGACTTCCAAGTCAGCCATATTGCATGGGGGACATTGTGCTGGTTGCCATGTCCTATATGTGACTTCCAAGTCAGCCATATTGCATGGGGGACATTGTGCTGGTTGTCTTGTATAGGTGACGTCCAAGTCAGCCATATTGCTTGGGGGACATTGTGCTGGTTGCCATGTTCTATAGGTGACTTCCAAGTCAGCCATATTGCTTGGGGGACATTGTGCTGGTTGTGTTGTATAGGTGACTTCCAAGTCAGCCATATTGCATGGGGGACATTGTGCTGGTTGTATTGTATAGGTGACTTCCAAGTCAGCCATATTGCATGGGGGACATTGTGCTGGTTGCCATGTCCTATAGGTGACTTCCAAGTCAGCCATATTGCATGGGGGACATTGTGCTGGTTGTCTTGTATAGGTGACTTCCAAGTCAGCCATATTGCTTGGGGGACATTGTGCTGGTTGCCATGTTCTATAGGTGACTTCCAAGTCAGCCATATTGCATGGGGAACATTGTGCTGGTTGTGTTGTATAGGTGACTTCCAAGTCAGCCATATTGCATGGGGGACATTGTGCTGGTGGCCATGTTCTATAGGTGACTTCCAAGTCAGCCATATTGCATGGGGGACATTGTGCTGGTGGCCATGTTCTATAGGTGACTTCCAAGTCAGCCATATTGCATGGGGGACATTGTGCTGGTTGTCTTGTATAGGTGACTTCCAAGTCAGCCATATTGCATGGGGGACATTGTGCTGGTGGCCATGTTCTATAGGTGACTTCCAAGTCAGCCATATTGCTTGGGGGACATTGTGCTGGTTGCCATGTTGTATAGGTGACTTCCAAGTCAGCCATATTGCATGGGGGACATTGTGCTGGTTGCCATGTTGTATAGGTGACTTCCAAGTCAGCCATATTGCATGGGGGACATTGTGCTGATTGTGTTGTATAGGTGACTTCCAAGTCAGCCATATTGCATGGGGGACATTGTGCTGGTTGTGTTGTATAGGTGACTTCCAAGTCAGCCATATTGCATAGGGGACATTGTGCTGGTTGTATTGTATAGGTGACTTCCATGTCAGCCATATTGCATGGGGGACATTGTGCTGGTTGCCATGTCCTATAGGTGACTTCCAAGTCAGCCATATTGCATGGAAGACATTGTGCTGGTTGTCTTGTATTGGTGACGTCCAAGTCAGCCATATTGCTTGGGGGACATTGTGCTGGTTGCCATGTTCTATAGGTGACTTCCAAGTCAGCCATATTGCTTGGGGGACATTGTGCTGGTTGTGTTGTATAGGTGACTTCCAAGTCAGCCATATTGCATGGGGGACATTGTGCTGGTTGTCTTGTATAGGTGACTTCCAATTCAGCCATATTGCATGGGGGACATTGTGCTGGTGGCCATGTTCTATAGGTGACTTCCAAGTCAGCCATATTGCTTGGGGGACATTGTGCTGGTTGTATTGTATAGGTGACTTCCAAGTCAGCCATATTGCATGGGGGACATTGTGCTGGTTGTGTTGTATAGGTGACTTCCAAGTCAGCCATATTGCATGGGGGACATTGTGCTGGTTGTATTGTATAGGTGACTTCCAAGTTAACCATATTGCATGGGGGACATTGTGCTGGTTGTATTGTATAGGTGACTTCCAAGTCAGCCGTGTTGCATGGGGGACATTGTGCTGGTGGCCATGTTCTATAGGTGACATCCAAGTCTGCCATATTGCATGGGGGACATTGTGCTGGTTGCCATGTTGTATAGGTGACTTCCAAGTCAGCCATATTGCATGGGGGACATTGTACTGGTTGTCTTGTATAGGTGACTTCCAAGTCAGCCGTGTTGCATTGGGGACATTGTGCTGGTGGCCATGTTCTATAGGTGACTTCCAAGTCAGCCATATTGCATGGGGGACATTGTGCTGGTCGCCATGTTGTATAGGTGACTTCCAAGTCAGCCATATTGCATGGGGGACATTGTACTGGTTGTCTTGTATAGGTGACTTCCAAGTCAGCCGTGTTGCATTGGGGACATTGTGCTGGTGGCCATGTTCTATAGGTGACTTCCAAGTCAGCCATATTGCATGGGGGACATTGTGCTGGTTGCCATGTTGTATAGGTGACTTCCAAGTCAGCCATATTGCATGGGGGACATTGTGCTGGTTGCCATGTTGTATAGGTGACTTCCAAGTCAGCCATATTGCATGCGGGACATTGTGCTGGTTGTGTTGTATAGGTGACTTCCAAGTCAGCCATATTGCATGTGGGACATTGTGCTGGTTGTGTTGTATAGGTGACTTCCAAGTCAGCCATATTGCATAGGGGACATTGTGCTGGTTGTATTGTATAGGTGACTTCCAAGTCAGCCATATTGCATGGGGGACATTGTGCTGGTTGCCATGTCCTATAGGTGACTTCCAAGTCAGCCATATTGCATGGGGGACATTGTGCTGGTTGTCTTGTATAGGTGACGTCCAATTCAGCCATATTGCTTGGGGGACATTGTGCTGGTTGCCATGTTCTATAGGTGACTTCCAAGTAAGCCATATTGCTTGGGGGACATTGTGCTGGTTGTGTTGTATAGGTGACTTCCAAGTCAGCCATATTGCATGGGGGACATTGTGCTGGTTGTCTTGTATAGGTGACTTCCAATTCAGCCATATTGCATGGGGGACATTGTGCTGGTGGCCATGTTCTATAGGTGACTTCCAAGTCAGCCATATTGCTTGGGGGACATTGTGCTGGTTGTATTGTATAGGTGACTTCCAAGTCAGCCATATTGCATGGGGGACATTGTGCTGGTTGTGTTGTATAGGTGACTTCCAAGTCAGCCATATTGCATGGGGGACATTGTGCTGGTTGTATTGTATAGGTGACTTCCAAGTCAGCCATATTGCATGGGGGACATTGTGCTGGTTGTATTGTATAGGTGACTTCCAAGTCAGCCGTGTTGCATGGGGGACATTGTGCTGGTGGCCTTGTTCTATAGGTGACATCCAAGTCAGCCATATTGCATGGGGGACATTGTGCTGGTTGCCATGTTGTATAGGTGACTTCCAAGTCAGCCATATTGCATGGGGGACATTGTACTGGTTGTCTTGTATAGGTGACTTCCAAGTCAGCCGTGTTGCATTGGGGACATTGTGCTGGTGGCCATGTTCTATAGGTGACTTCCAAGTCAGCCATATTGCATGGGGGACATTGTGCTGGTTGCCATGTTGTATAGGTGACTTCCAAGTCAGCCATATTGCATGGGGGACATTGTGCTGGTTGCCATGTTGTATAGGTGACTTCCAAGTCAGCCATATTGCATGGGGGACATTGTGCTGGTTGTGTTGTATAGGTGACTTCCAAGTCAGCCATATTGCATGGGGGACATTGTGCTGGTTGTATTGTATAGGTGACTTCCAAGTCAGCCATATTGCATGGGGGACATTGTACTGGTTGTATTGTATAGGTGACTTCCAAGTCAGCCATATTGCATGGGGGACATTGTGCTGGTTGTATTGTATAGGTGACTTCCAAGTCAGCCATATTGCATGGGGGACATTGTGCTGGTTGTATTGTATAGGTGACTTCCAAGTCAGCCGTGTTGCATGGGGGACATTGTGCTGGTGGCCTTGTTCTATAGGTGACATCCAAGTCAGCCATATTGCATGGGGGACATTGTGCTGGTTGCCATGTTGTATAGGTGACTTCCAAGTCAGCCATATTGCATGGGGGACATTGTACTGGTTGTCTTGTATAGGTGACTTCCAAGTCAGCCGTGTTGCATTGGGGACATTGTGCTGGTGGCCATGTTCTATAGGTGACTTCCAAGTCAGCCATATTGCATGGGGGACATTGTGCTGGTTGCCATGTTGTATAGGTGACTTCCAAGTCAGCCATATTGCATGGGGGACATTGTGCTGGTTGCCATGTTGTATAGGTGACTTCCAAGTCAGCCATATTGCATGGGGGACATTGTGCTGGTTGTGTTGTATAGGTGACTTCCAAGTCAACCATATTGCATGGGGGACATTGTGCTGGTTGTATTGTATAGGTGACTTCCAAGTCAGCCATATTGCATGGGGGACATTGTACTGGTTGTATTGTATAGGTGACTTCCAAGTCAGCCATATTGCATGGGGGACATTGTGCTGGTTGCCATGTCCTATATGTGACTTCCAAGTCAGCCATATTGCATGGGGGACATTGTGCTGGTTGTCTTGTATAGGTGACGTCCAAGTCAGCCATATTGCTTGGGGGACATTGTGCTGGTTGCCATGTTCTATAGGTGACTTCCAAGTCAGCCATATTGCTTGGGGGACATTGTGCTGGTTGTGTTGTATAGGTGACTTCCAAGTCAGCCATATTGCATGGGGGACATTGTGCTGGTGGCCATGTTCTATAGGTGACTTCCAAGTCAGCCATATTGCATGGGGGACATTGTGCTGGTTGTCTTGTATAGGTGACTTCCAAGTCAGCCATATTGCATGGGGGACATTGTGCTGGTGGCCATGTTCTATAGGTGACTTCCAAGTCAGCCATATTGCTTGGGGGACATTGTGCTGGTTGCCATGTTGTATAGGTGACTTCCAAGTCAGCCATATTGCATGGGGGACATTGTGCTGGTTGCCATGTTGTATAGGTGACTTCCAAGTCAGCCATATTGCATGGGGGACATTGTGCTGGTTGTGTTGTATAGGTGACTTCCAAGTCAGCCATATTGCATGGGGGACATTGTGCTGGTTGTGTTGTATAGGTGACTTCCAAGTCAGCCATATTGCATAGGGGACATTGTGCTGGTTGTATTGTATAGGTGACTTCCAAGTCAGCCATATTGCATGGGGGACATTGTGCTGGTTGCCATGTCCTATAGGTGACTTCCAAGTCAGCCATATTGCATGGGAGACATTGTGCTGGTTGTCTTGTATTGGTGACGTCCAAGTCAGCCATATTGCTTGGGGGACATTGTGCTGGTTGCCATGTTCTATAGGTGACTTCCAAGTCAGCCATATTGCTTGGGGGACATTGTGCTGGTTGTGTTGTATAGGTGACTTCCAAGTCAGCCATATTGCATGGGGGACATTGTGCTGGTTGTCTTGTATAGGTGACTTCCAATTCAGCCATATTGCATGGGGGACATTGTGCTGGTGGCCATGTTCTATAGGTGACTTCCAAGTCAGCCATATTGCTTGGGGGACATTGTGCTGGTTGTATTGTATAGGTGACTTCCAAGTCAGCCATATTGCATGGGGGACATTGTGCTGGTTGTGTTGTATAGGTGACTTCCAAGTCAGCCATATTGCATGGGGGACATTGTGCTGGTTGTATTGTATAGGTGACTTCCAAGTCAGCCATATTGCATGGGGGACATTGTGCTGGTTGTATTGTATAGGTGACTTCCAAGTCAGCCGTGTTGCATGGGGGACATTGTGCTGGTGGCCATGTTCTATAGGTGACATCCAAGTCAGCCATATTGCATGGGGGACATTGTGCTGGTTGCCATGTTGTATAGGTGACTTCCAAGTCAGCCATATTGCATGGGGGACATTGTGCTGGTTGCCATGTTGTATAGGTGACTTCCAAGTCAGCCATATTGCATGGGGGACATTGTGCTGGTGGCCATGTTCTATAGGTGACTTCCAAGTCAGCCATATTGCTTGGGTGACATTGTGCTGGTTGTATTGTATAGGTGACTTCCAAGTCAGCCATATTGCATGGGGGACATTGTGCTGGTTGTGTTGTATAGGTGACTTCCAAGTCAGCCATATTGCATGGGGGACATTGTGCAGGTTGTATTGTATAGGTGACTTCCAAGTCAGCCATATTGCATGGGGGACATTGTGCTGGTTGTATTGTATAGGTGACTTCCAAGTCAGCCGTGTTGCATGGGGGACATTGTGCTGGTGGCCATGTTCTATAGGTGACATCCAAGTCAGCCATATTGCATGGGGGACATTGTGCTGGTTGCCATGTTGTATAGGTGACTTCCAAGTCAGCCATATTGCATGGGGGACATTGTACTGGTTGTCTTGTATAGGTGACTTCCAAGTCAGCCGTGTTGCATTGGGGACATTGTGCTGGTGGCCATGTTCTATAGGTGACTTCCAAGTCAGCCATATTGCATGGGGGACATTGTGCTGGTTGCCATGTTGTATAGGTGACTTCCAAGTCAGCCATATTGCATGGGGGACATTGTGCTGGTTGCCATGTTCTATAGGTGACTTCCAAGTCAGCCATATTGTATGGGGGACATTGTGCTGGTTGTGTTGTATAGGTGACTTCCAAGTCAGCCATATTGCATGGGGGACATTGTGCTGGTTGTATTGTATAGGTGACTTCCAAGTCAGCCATATTGCATGGGGGACATTGTGCTGGTTGTATTGTATAGGTGACTTCCAAGTCAGCCATATTGCATGGGGGACATTGTGCTGGTTGCCATGTCCTATAGGTGACTTCCAAGTCAGCCATATTGCATGGGGGACATTGTGCTGGTTGTCTTGTATAGGTGACGTCCAAGTCAGCCATATTGCTTGGGGGACATTGTGCTGGTTGCCATGTTCTATAGGTGACTTCCAAGTCAGCCATATTGCTTGGGGGACATTGTGCTGGTTGTGTTTTATAGGTGACTTCCAAGTCAGCCATATTGCATGGGGGACATTGTGCTGGTTGTATTGTATAGGTGACTTCCAAGTCAGCCATATTGCATGGGGGACATTGTGCTGGTTGTATTGTATAGGTGACTTCCAAGTCAGCCATATTGCATGGGGGACATTGTGCTGGTTGCCATGTCCTATAGGTGACTTCCAAGTCAGCCATATTGCATGGGGGACATTGTGCTGGTTGTCTTGTATAGGTGACTTCCAAGTCAGCCATATTGCTTGGGGGACATTGTGCTGGTTGTGTTGTATAGGTGACTTCCAAGTCAGCCATATTGCATGGGGGACATTGTGCTGGTGGCCATGTTCTATAGGTGACTTCCAAGTCAGCCATATTGCATGGGGGACATTGTGCTGGTGGCCATGTTCTATAGGTGACTTCCAAGTCAGCCATATTGCATGGGGGACATTGTGCTGGTTGTGTTGTATAGGTGACTTCCAAGTCAGCCATATTGCATGGGGGACATTGTGCTGGTGGCCATGTTCTATAGGTGACTTCCAAGTCAGCCATATTGCATGGGGGACATTGTGCTGGTGGCCATGTTCTATAGGTGACTTCCAAGTCAGCCATATTGCATGGGGGACATTGTGCTGGTTGTCTTGTATAGGTGACTTCCATGTCAGCCATATTGCATGGGGGACATTGTGCTGGTGGCCATGTTCTATAGATGACTTCCAAGTCAGCCATATTGCTTGGGGGACATTGTGCTGGTTGCCATGTTGTATAGGTGACTTCCAAGTCAGCCATATTGCATGGGGGACATTGTGCTGGTTGCCATGTTGTATAGGTGACTTCCAAGTCAGCCATATTGCATGGGGGACATTGTGCTGGTTGTGTTGTATAGGTGACTTCCAAGTCAGCCATATTGCATGGGGGACATTGTGCTGGTTGTGTTGTATAGGTGACTTCCAAGTCAGCCATATTGCATAGGGGACATTGTGCTGGTTGTATTGTATAGGTGACTTCCAAGTCAGCCATATTGCATGGGGGACATTGTGCTGGTTGCCATGTCCTATAGGTGACTTCCAAGTCAGCCATATTGCATGGGGGACATTGTGCTGGTTGTCTTGTATAGGTGACGTCCAAGTCAGCCATATTGCTTGGGGGACATTGTGCTGGTTGCCATGTTCTATAGGTGACTTCCAAGTCAGCCATATTGCTTGGGGGACATTGTGCTGGTTGTGTTGTATAGGTGACTTCCAAGTCAGCCATATTGCATGGGGGACATTGTGCTGGTTGTCTTGTATAGGTGACTTCCAATTCAGCCATATTGCATGGGGGACATTGTGCTGGTGGCCATGTTCTATAGGTGACTTCCAAGTCAGCCATATTGCATGGGGGACATTGTGCTGGTTGTGTTGTATAGGTGACTTCCAAGTCAGCCATATTGCATGGGGGACATTGTGGTGGTTGTATTGTATAGGTGACTTCCAAGTCAGCCATATTGCATGGGGGACATTGTGCTGGTTGTATTGTATAGGTGACTTCCAAGTCAGCCGTGTTGCATGGGGGACATTGTGCTGGTGGCCTTGTTCTATAGGTGACATCCAAGTCAGCCATATTGCATGGGGGACATTGTGCTGGTTGCCATGTTGTATAGGTGACTTCCAAGTCAGCCATATTGCATGGGGGACATTGTACTGGTTGTCTTGTATAGGTGACTTCCAAGTCAGCCGTGTTGCATTGGGGACATTGTGCTGGTGGCCATGTTCTATAGGTGACTTCCAAGTCAGCCATATTGCATGGGGGACATTGTGCTGGTTGCCATGTTGTATAGGTGACTTCCAAGTCAGCCATATTGCATGGGGGACATTGTGCTGGTTGCCATGTTGTATAGGTGACTTCCAAGTCAGCCATATTGCATGGGGTACATTGTGCTGGTTGTGTTGTATAGGTGACTTCCAAGTCAGCCATATTGCATGGGGGACATTGTGCTGGTTGTATTGTATAGGTGACTTCCAAGTCAGCCATATTGCATGGGGGACATTGTACTGGTTGTATTGTATAGGTGACTTCCAAGTCAGCCATATTGCATGGGGGACATTGTGCTGGTTGCCATGTCCTATATGTGACTTCCAAGTCAGCCATATTGCATGGGGGACATTGTGCTGGTTGTCTTGTATAGGTGACGTCCAAGTCAGCCATATTGCTTGGGGGACATTGTGCTGGTTGCCATGTTCTATAGGTGACTTCCAAGTCAGCCATATTGCTTGGGGGACATTGTGCTGGTTGTGTTGTATAGGTGACTTCCAAGTCAGCCATTTTGCATGGGGGACATTGTGCTGGTTGTATTGTATAGGTGACTTCCAAGTCAGCCATATTGCATGGGGGACATTGTGCTGGTTGTATTGTATAGGTGACTTCCAAGTCAGCCATATTGCATGGGGGACATTGTGCTGGTTGCCATGTCCTATAGGTGACTTCCAAGTCAGCCATATTGCATGGGGGACATTGTGCTGGTTGTCTTGTATAGGTGACTTCCTAGTCAGCCATATTGCTTGGGGGACATTGTGCTGGTTGCCATGTTCTATAGGTGACTTCCAAGTCAGCCATATTGCATGGGGGACATTGTGCTGGTTGTGTTGTATAGGTGACTTCCAAGTCAGCCATATTGCATGGGGGACATTGTGCTGGTGGCCATGTTCTATAGGTGACTTCCAAGTCAGCCATATTGCATGGGGGACATTGTGCTGGTGGCCATGTTCTATAGGTGACTTCCAAGTCAGCCATATTGCATGGGGGACATTGTGCTGGTTGTCTTGTATAGGTGACTTCCAAGTCAGCCATATTGCATGGGGGACATTGTGCTGGTGGCCATGTTCTATAGGTGACTTCCAAGTCAGCCATATTGCTTGGGGGACATTGTGCTGGTTGCCATGTTGTATAGGTGACTTCCAAGTCAGCCATATTGCATGGGGGACATTGTGCTGGTTGCCATGTTGTATAGGTGACTTCCAAGTCAGCCATATTGCATGGGGGACATTGTGCTGATTGTGTTGTATAGGTGACTTCCAAGTCAGCCATATTGCATGGGGGACATTGTGCTGGTTGTGTTGTATAGGTGACTTCCAAGTCAGCCATATTGCATAGGGGACATTGTGCTGGTTGTATTGTATAGGTGACTTCCAAGTCAGCCATATTGCATGGGGGACATTGTGCTGGTTGCCATGTCCTATAGGTGACTTCCAAGTCAGCCATATTGCATGGAAGACATTGTGCTGGTTGTCTTGTATTGGTGACGTCCAAGTCAGCCATATTGCTTGGGGGACATTGTGCTGGTTGCCATGTTCTATAGGTGACTTCCAAGTCAGCCATATTGCTTGGGGGACATTGTGCTGGTTGTGTTGTATAGGTGACTTCCAAGTCAGCCATATTGCATGGGGGACATTGTGCTGGTTGCCATGTTGTATAGGTGACTTCCAATTCAGCCATATTGCATGGGGGACATTGTGCTGGTGGCCATGTTCTATAGGTGACTTCCAAGTCAGCCATATTGCTTGGGGGACATTGTGCTGGTTGTATTGTATAGGTGACTTCCAAGTCAGCCATATTGCATGGGGGACATTGTGCTGGTTGTGTTGTATAGGTGACTTCCAAGTCAGCCATATTGCATGGGGGACATTGTGCTGGTTGTATTGTATAGGTGACTTCCAAGTTAACCATATTGCATGGGGGACATTGTGCTGGTTGTATTGTATAGGTGACTTCCAAGTCAGCCGTGTTGCATGGGGGACATTGCGCTGGTGGCCATGTTCTATAGGTGACATCCAAGTCTGCCATATTGCATGGGGGACATTGTGCTGGTTGCCATGTTGTATAGGTGACTTCTAAGTCAGCCATATTGCATGGGGGACATTGTACTGGTTGTCTTGTATAGGTGACTTCCAAGTCAGCCGTGTTGCATTGGGGACATTGTGCTGGTGGCCATGTTCTATAGGTGACTTCCAAGTCAGCCATATTGCATGGGGGACATTGTGCTGGTTGCCATGTTGTATAGGTGACTTCCAAGTCAGCCATATTGCATGGGGGACATTGTACTGGTTGTCTTGTATAGGTGACTTCCAAGTCAGCCGTGTTGCATTGGGGACATTGTGCTGGTGGCCATGTTCTATAGGTTACTTCCAAGTCAGCCATATTGCATGGGGGACATTGTGCTGGTTGCCATGTTGTATAGGTGACTTCCAAGTCAGCCATATTGCATGGGGGACATTGTGCTGGTTGCCATGTTGTATAGGTGACTTCCAAGTCAGCCATATTGCATGCGGGACATTGTGCTGGTTGTGTTGTATAGGTGACTTCCAAGTCAGCCATATTGCATGGGGGACATTGTGCTGGTTGTGTTGTATAGGTGACTTCCAAGTCAGCCATATTGCATAGGGGACATTGTGCTGGTTGTATTGTATAGGTGACTTCCAAGTCAGCCATATTGCATGGGGGACATTGTGCTGGTTGCCATGTCCTATAGGTGACTTCCAAGTCAGCCATATTGCATGGAGGACATTGTGCTGGTTGTCTTGTATAGGTGACGTCCAATTCAGCCATATTGCTTGGGGGACATTGTGCTGGTTGCCATGTTCTATAGGTGACTTCCAAGTCAGCCATATTGCTTGGGGGACATTGTGCTGGTTGTGTTGTATAGGTGACTTCCAAGTCAGCCATATTGCATGGGGGACATTGTGCTGGTTGTCTTGTATAGGTGACTTCCAATTCAGCCATATTGCATGGGGGACATTGTGCTGGTGGCCATGTTCTATAGGTGACTTCCAAGTCAGCCATATTGCTTGGGGGACATTGTGCTGGTTGTATTGTATAGGTGACTTCCAAGTCAGCCATATTGCATGGGGGACATTGTGCTGGTTGTGTTGTATAGGTGACTTCCAAGTCAGCCATATTGCATGGGGGACATTGTGCTGGTTGTATTGTATAGGTGACTTCCAAGTCAGCCATATTGCATGGGGGACATTGTGCTGGTTGTATTGTATAGGTGACTTCCAAGTCAGCCGTGTTGCATGGGGGACATTGTGCTGGTGGCCTTGTTCTATAGGTGACATCCAAGTCAGCCATATTGCATGGGGGACATTGTGCTGGTTGCCATGTTGTATAGGTGACTTCCAAGTCAGCCATATTGCATGGGGGACATTGTACTGGTTGTCTTGTATAGGTGACTTCCAAGTCAGCCGTGTTGCATTGGGGACATTGTGCTGGTGGCCATGTTCTATAGGTGACTTCCAAGTCAGCCATATTGCATGGGGGACATTGTGCTGGTTGCCATGTTGTATAGGTGACTTCCAAGTCAGCCATATTGCATGGGGGACATTGTGCTGGTTGCCATGTTGTATAGGTGACTTCCAAGTCAGCCATATTGCATGGGGGACATTGTGCTGGTTGTGTTGTATAGGTGACTTCCAAGTCAGCCATATTGCATGGGGGACATTGTGCTGGTTGTATTGTATAGGTGACTTCCAAGTCAGCCATATTGCATGGGGGACATTGTACTGGTTGTATTGTATAGGTGACTTCCAAGTCAGCCATATTGCATGGGGGACATTGTGCTGGTTGCCATGTCCTATATGTGACTTCCAAGTCAGCCATATTGCATGGGGGACATTGTGCTGGTTGTCTTGTATAGGTGACGTCCAAGTCAGCCATATTGCTTGGGGGACATTGTGCTGGTTGCCATGTTCTATAGGTGACTTCCAAGTCAGCCATATTGCTTGGGGGACATTGTGCTGGTTGTGTTGTATAGGTGACTTCCAAGTCAGCCATTTTGCATGGGGGACATTGTGCTGGTTGTATTGTATAGGTGACTTCCAAGTCAGCCATATTGCATGGGGGACATTGTGCTGGTTGTATTGTATAGGTGACTTCCAAGTCAGCCATATTGCATGGGGGACATTGTGCTGGTTGCCATGTCCTATAGGTGACTTCCAAGTCAGCCATATTGCATGGGGGACATTGTGCTGGTTGTCTTGTATAGGTGACTTCCAAGTCAGCCATATTGCTTGGGGGACATTGTGCTGGTTGCCATGTTCTATAGGTGACTTCCAAGTCAGCCATATTGCATGGGGGACATTGTGCTGGTTGTGTTGTATAGGTGACTTCCAAGTCAGCCATATTGCATGGGGGACATTGTGATGGTGGCCATGTTCTATAGGTGACTTCCAAGTCAGCCATATTGCATGGGGGACATTGTGCTGGTGGCCATGTTCTATAGGTGACTTCCAAGTCAGCCATATTGCATGGGGGACATTGTGCTGGTTGTCTTGTATAGGTGACTTCCAAGTCAGCCATATTGCATGGGGGACATTGTGCTGGTGGCCATGTTCTATAGGTGACTTCCAAGTCAGCCATATTGCTTGGGGGACATTGTGCTGGTTGCAATGTTGTATAGGTGACTTCCAAGTCAGCCATATTGCATGGGGGACATTGTGCTGGTTGCCATGTTGTATAGGTGACTTCCAAGTCAGCCATATTGCATGGGGGACATTGTGCTGGTTGTGTTGTATAGGTGACTTCCAAGTCAGCCATATTGCATGGGGGACATTGTGCTGGTTGTGTTGTATAGGTGACTTCCAAGTCAGCCATATTGCATAGGGGACATTGTGCTGGTTGTATTGTATAGGTGACTTCCAAGTCAGCCATATTGCATGGGGGACATTGTGCTGGTTGCCATGTCCTATAGGTGACTTCCAAGTCAGCCATATTGCATGGGAGACATTGTGCTGGTTGTCTTGTATTGGTGACGTCCAAGTCAGCCATATTGCTTGGGGGACATTGTGCTGGTTGCCATGTTCTATAGGTGACTTCCAAGTCAGCCATATTGCTTGGGGGACATTGTGCTGGTTGTGTTGTATAGGTGACTTCCAAGTCAGCCATATTGCTTGGGGGACATTGTGCTGGTTGTCTTGTATAGGTGACTTCCAATTCAGCCATATTGCATGGGGGACATTGTGCTGGTGGCCATGTTCTATAGGTGACTTCCAAGTCAGCCATATTGCTTGGGGGACATTGTGCTGGTTGTATTGTATAGGTGACTTCCAAGTCAGCCATATTGCATGGGGGACATTGTGCTGGTTGTGTTGTATAGGTGACTTCCAAGTCAGCCGTGTTGCATGGGGGACATTGTGCTGGTGGCCATGTTCTATAGGTGACATCCAAGTCAGCCATATTGCATGGGGGACATTGTGCTGGTTGCCATGTTGCATAGGTGACTTCCAAGTCAGCCATATTGCATGGGGGACATTGTACTGGTTGTCTTGTATAGGTGACTTCCAAGTCAGCCGTGTTGCATTGGGGACATTGTGCTGGTGGCCATGTTCTATAGGTGACTTCCAAGTCAGCCATATTGCATGGGGGACATTGTGCTGGTTGCCATGTTGTATAGGTGACTTCCAAGTCAGCCATATTGCTTGGGGGACATTGTGCTGGTTGTGTTGTATAGGTGACTTCCAAGTCAGCCATTTTGCATGGGGGACATTGTGCTGGTTGTATTGTATAGGTGACTTCCAAGTCAGCCATATTGCATGGGGGACATTGTGCTGGTTGTATTGTATAGGTGACTTCCAAGTCAGCCATATTGCATGGGGGACATTGTGCTGGTTGCCATGTCCTATAGGTGACTTCCAAGTCAGCCATATTGCATGGGGGACATTGTGCTGGTTGTCTTGTATAGGTGACTTCCAAGTCAGCCATATTGCTTGGGGGACATTGTGCTGGTTGCCATGTTCTATAGGTGACTTCCAAGTCAGCCATATTGCATGGGGGACATTGTGCTGGTTGTGTTGTATAGGTGACTTCCAAGTCAGCCATATTGCATGGGGGACATTGTGCTGGTGGCCATGTTCTATAGGTGACTTCCAAGTCAGCCATATTGCATGGGGGACATTGTGCTGGTGGCCATGTTCTATAGGTGACTTCCAAGTCAGCCATATTGCATGGGGGACATTGTGCTGGTTGTCTTGTATAGGTGACTTCCAAGTCAGCCATATTGCATGGGGGACATTGTGCTGGTGGCCATGTTCTATAGGTGACTTCCAAGTCAGCCATATTGCTTGGGGGACATTGTGCTGGTTGCCATGTTGTATAGGTGACTTCCAAGTCAGCCATATTGCATGGGGGACATTGTGCTGGTTGCCATGTTGTATAGGTGACTTCCAAGTCAGCCATATTGCATGGGGGACATTGTGCTGATTGTGTTGTATAGGTGACTTCCAAGTCAGCCATATTGCATGGGGGACATTGTGCTGGTTGTGTTGTATAGGTGACTTCCAAGTCAGCCATATTGCATAGGGGACATTGTGCTGGTTGTATTGTATAGGTGACTTCCAAGTCAGCCATATTGCATGGGGGACATTGTGCTGGTTGCCATGTCCTATAGGTGACTTCCAAGTCAGCCATATTGCATGGGAGACATTGTGCTGGTTGTCTTGTATTGGTGACGTCCAAGTCAGCCATATTGCTTGGGGGACATTGTGCTGGTTGCCATGTTCTATAGGTGACTTCCAAGTCAGCCATATTGCTTGGGGGACATTGTGCTGGTTGTGTTGTATAGGTGACTTCCAAGTCAGCCATATTGCATGGGGGACATTGTGCTGGTTGTCTTGTATAGTTGACTTCCAATTCAGCCATATTGCATGGGGGACATTGTGCTGGTGGCCATGTTCTATAGGTGACTTCCAAGTCAGCCATATTGCTTGGGGGACATTGTGCTGGTTGTATTGTATAGGTGACTTCCAAGTCAGCCATATTGCATGGGGGACATTGTGCTGGTTGTGTTGTATAGGTGACTTCCAAGTCAGCCATATTGCATGGGGGACATTGTGCTGGTTGTATTGTATAGGTGACTTCCAAGTTAACCATATTGCATGGTGGACATTGTGCTGGTTGTATAGTATAGGTCACTTCCAAGTCAGCCGTGTTGCATGGGGGACATTGTGCTGGTGGCCATGTTCTATAGGTGACATCCAAGTCAGCCATATTGCATGGGGGACATTGTGCTGGTTGCCATGTTGTATAGGTGACTTCCAAGTCAGCCATATTGCATGGGGGACATTGTACTGGTTGTCTTGTATAGGTGACTTCCAAGTCAGCCGTGTTGCATTGGGGACATTGTGCTGGTGGCCATGTTCTATAGGTGACTTCCAAGTCAGCCATATTGCATGGGGGACATTGTGCTGGTTGCCATGTTGTATAGGTGACTTCCAAGTCAGCCATATTGCATGGGGGACATTGTACTGGTTGTCTTGTATAGGTGACTTCCAAGTCAGCCGTGTTGCATTGGGGACATTGTGCTGGTGGCCATGTTCTATAGGTGACTTCCAAGTCAGCCATATTGCATGGGGGACATTGTGCTGGTTGCCATGTTGTATAGGTGACTTCCAAGTCAGCCATATTGCATGGGGGACATTGTGCTGGTTGCCATGTTGTATAGGTGACTTCCAAGTCAGCCATATTGCATGCGGGACATTGTGCTGGTTGTGTTGTATAGGTGACTTCCAAGTCAGCCATATTGCATGGGGGACATTGTGCTGGTTGTGTTGTATAGGTGACTTCCAAGTCAGCCATATTGCATAGGGGACATTGTGCTGGTTGTATTGTATAGGTGACTTCCAAGTCAGCCATATTGCATGGGGGACATTGTGCTGGTTGCCATGTCCTATAAGTGACTTCCAAGTCAGCCATATTGCATGGGGGACATTGTGCTGGTTGTCTTGTATAGGTGACGTCCAATTCAGCCATATTGCTTGGGGGACATTGTGCTGGTTGCCATGTTCTATAGGTGACTTCCAAGTCAGCCATATTGCTTGGGGGACATTGTGCTGGTTGTGTTGTATAGGTGACTTCCAAGTCAGCCATATTGCATGGGGGACATTGTGCTGGTTGTCTTGTATAGGTGACTTCCAATTCAGCCATATTGCATGGGGGACATTGTGCTGGTGGCCATGTTCTATAGGTGACTTCCAAGTCAGCCATATTGCTTGGGGGACATTGTGCTGGTTGTATTGTATAGGTGACTTCCAAGTCAGCCATATTGCATGGGGGACATTGTGCTGGTTGTGTTGTATAGGTGACTTCCAAGTCAGCCATATTGCATGGGGGACATTGTGCTGGTTGTATTGTATAGGTGACTTCCAAGTCAGCCATATTGCATGGGGGACATTGTGCTGGTTGTATTGTATAGGTGACTTCCAAGTCAGCCGTGTTGCATGGGGGACATTGTGCTGGTGGCCTTGTTCTATAGGTGACATCCAAGTCAGCCATATTGCATGGGGGACATTGTGCTGGTTGCCATGTTGTATAGGTGACTTCCAAGTCAGCCATATTGCATGGGGGACATTGTACTGGTTGTCTTGTATAGGTGACTTCCAAGTCAGCCGTGTTGCATTGGGGACATTGTGCTGGTGGCCATGTTCTATAGGTGACTTCCAAGTCAGCCATATTGCATGGGGGACATTGTGTTGGTTGCCATGTTGTATAGGTGACTTCCAAGTCAGCCATATTGCATGGGGGACATTGTGCTGGTTGCCATGTTGTATAGGTGACTTCCAAGTCAGCCATATTGCATGGGGGACATTGTGCTGGTTGTGTTGTATAGGTGACTTCCAAGTCAGCCATATTGCATGGGGGACATTGTGCTGGTTGTATTGTATAGGTGACTTCCAAGTCAGCCATATTGCATGGGGGACATTGTACTGGTTGTATTGTATAGGTGACTTCCAAGTCAGCCATATTGCATGGGGGACATTGTGCTGGTTGCCATGTCCTATATGTGACTTCCAAGTCAGCCATATTGCATGGGGGACATTGTGCTGGTTGTCTTGTATAGGTGACGTCCAAGTCAGCCATATTGCTTGGGGGACATTGTGCTGGTTGCCATGTTCTATAGGTGACTTCCAAGTCAGCCATATTGCTTGGGGGACATTGTGCTGGTTGTGTTGTATAGGTGACTTCCAAGTCAGCCATTTTGCATGGGGGACATTGTGCTGGTTGTATTGTATAGGTGACTTCCAAGTCAGCCATATTGCATGGGGGACATTGTGCTGGTTGTATTGTATAGGTGACTTCCAAGTCAGCCATATTGCATGGGGGACATTGTGCTGGTTGCCACGTCCTATAGGTGACTTCCAAGTCAGCCATATTGCATGGGGGACATTGTGCTGGTTGTCTTGTATAGGTGACTTCCAAGTCAGCCATATTGCTTGGGGGACATTGTGCTGGTTGCCATGTTCTATAGGTGACTTCCAAGTCAGCCATATTGCATGGGGGACATTGTGCTGGTTGTGTTGTATAGGTGACTTCCAAGTCAGCCATATTGCATGGGGGACATTGTGATGGTGGCCATGTTCTATAGGTGACTTCCAAGTCAGCCATATTGCATGGGGGACATTGTGCTGGTGGCCATGTTCTATAGGTGACTTCCAAGTCAGCCATATTGCATGGGGGACATTGTGCTGGTTGTCTTGTATAGGTGACTTCCAAGTCAGCCATATTGCATGGGGGACATTGTGCTGGTGGCCATGTTCTATAGGTGACTTCCAAGTCAGCCATATTGCTTGGGGGACATTGTGCTGGTTGCCATGTTGTATAGGTGACTTCCAAGTCAGCCATATTGCATGGGGGACATTGTGCTGGTTGCCATGTTGTATAGGTGACTTCCAAGTCAGCCATATTGCATGGGGGACATTGTGCTGGTTGTGTTGTATAGGTGACTTCCAAGTCAGCCATATTGCATGGGGGACATTGTGCTGGTTGTGTTGTATAGGTGACTTCCAAGTCAGCCATATTGCATAGGGGACATTGTGCTGGTTGTATTGTATAGGTGACTTCCAAGTCAGCCATATTGCATGGGGGACATTGTGCTGGTTGCCATGTCCTATAGGTGACTTCCAAGTCAGCCATATTGCATGGGAGACATTGTGCTGGTTGTCTTGTATTGGTGACGTCCAAGTCAGCCATATTGCTTGGGGGACATTGTGCTGGTTGCCATGTTCTATAGGTGACTTCCAAGTCAGCCATATTGCATGGGGGACATTGTGCTGGTTGTCTTGTATAGGTGACTTCCAATTCAGCCATATTGCATGGGGGACATTGTGCTGGTGGCCATGTTCTATAGGTGACTTCCAAGTCAGCCATATTGCTTGGGGGACATTGTGCTGGTTGTATTGTATAGGTGACTTCCAAGTCAGCCATATTGCATGGGGGACATTCTGCTGGTTGTGTTGTATAGGTGACTTCCAAGTCAGCCGTGTTGCATGGGGGACATTGTGCTGGTGGCCATGTTCTATAGGTGACATCCAAGTCAGCCATATTGCATGGGGGACATTGTGCTGGTTGCCATGTTGCATAGGTGACTTCCAAGTCAGCCATATTGCATGGGGGACATTGTACTGGTTGTCTTGTATAGGTGACTTCCAAGTCAGCCGTGTTGCATTTTGGACATTGTGCTGGTGGCCATGTTCTATAGGTGACTTCCAAGTCAGCCATATTGCATGGGGGACATTGTGCTGGTTGCCATGTTGTATAGGTGACTTCCAAGTCAGCCATATTGCATGGGGGACATTGTACTGGTTGTCTTGTATAGGTGACTTCCAAGTCAGCCGTGTTGCATTGGGGACATTGTGCTGGTGGCCATGTTCTATAGGTGACTTCCAAGTCAGCCATATTGCATGGGGGACATTGTGCTGGTTGCCATGTTGTATAGGTGACTTCCAAGTCAGCCATATTGCATGGGGGACATTGTGCTGGTTGCCATGTTGTATAGGTGACTTCCAAGTCAGCCATATTGCATGCGGGACATTGTGCTGGTTGTGTTGTATAGGTGACTTCCAAGTCAGCCATATTGCATGGGGGACATTGTGCTGGTTGTATTGTATAGGTGACTTCCAAGTCAGCCATATTGCATGGGGGACATTGTGCTGGTTGTATTGTATAGGTGACTTCCAAGTCAGCCATATTGCATGGGGGACATTGTGCTGGTTGCCATGTCCTATAGGTGACTTCCAAGTCAGCCATATTGCATGGGGGACATTGTGCTGGTTGTCTTGTATAGGTGACGTCCAAGTCAGCCATATTGCTTGGGGGACATTGTGCTGGTTGCCATGTTCTATAGGTGACTTCCAAGTCAGCCATATTGCTTGGGGGACATTGTGCTGGTTGTGTTGTATAGGTGACTTCCAAGTCAGCCATATTGCATGGGGGACATTGTGCTGGTTGTATTGTATAGGTGACTTCCAAGTCAGCCATATTGCATGGGGGACATTGTGCTGGTTGTATTGTATAGGTGACTTCCAAGTCAGCCATATTGCATGGGGGACATTGTGCTGGTTGCCATGTCCTATAGGTGACTTCCAAGTCAGCCATATTGCATGGGGGACATTGTGCTGGTTGTCTTGTATAGGTGACTTCCAAGTCAGCCATATTGCTTGGGGGACATTGTGCTGGTTGCCATGTTCTATAGGTGACTTCCAAGTCAGCCATATTGCATGGAGGACATTGTGCTGGTTGTGTTGTATAGGTGACTTCCAAGTCAGCCATATTGCATGGGGGACATTGTGCTGGTGGCCATGTTTTATAGGTGACTTCCAAGTCAGCCATATTGCATGGGGGACATTGTGCTGGTGGCCATGTTCTATAGGTGACTTCCAATTCAGCCATATTGCATGGGGGACATTGTGCTGGTTGTCTTGTATAGGTGACTTCCAAGTCAGCCATATTGCATGGGGGACATTGTGCTGGTGGCCATGTTCTATAGGTGACTTCCAAGTCAGCCATATTGCTTGGGGGACATTGTGCTGGTTGCCATGTTGTATAGGTGACTTCCAAGTCAGCCATATTGCATGGGGGACATTGTGCTGGTTGCCATGTTGTATAGGTGACTTCCAAGTCAGCCATATTGCATGGGGGACATTGTGCTGGTTGTGTTGTATAGGTGACTTCCAAGTCAGCCATATTGCATGGGGGACATTGTGCTGGTTGTGTTGTATAGGTGACTTCCAAGTCAGCCATATTGCATGGGGGACATTGTGCTGGTTGTATTGTATAGGTGACTTCCAAGTCAGCCATATTGCATGGGGGACATTGTGCTGGTTGCCATGTCCTATAGGTGACTTCCAAGTCAGCCATATTGCATGGGGGACATTGTGCTGGTTGCCATGTTGTATAGGTGACTTCCAAGTCAGCCATATTGCTTGGGGGACATTGTGCTTGTTGCCATGTTCTATAGGTGACTTCCAAGTCAGCCATATTGCTTGGGGGACATTGTGCTGGTTGTGTTGTATAGGTGACTTCCAAGTCAGCCATATTGCATGGGGGACATTGTGCTGGTTGTCTTGTATAGGTGACTTCCAATTCAGCCATATTGCATGGGGGACATTGTGCTGGTGGCCATGTTCTATAGGTGACTTTCAAGTCAGCCATATTGCTTGGGGGACATTGTGCTGGTTGTATTGTATAGGTGACTTCCAAGTCAGCCATATTGCATGGGGGACATTGTGCTGGTTGTGTTGTATAGGTGACTTCCAAGTCAGCCATATTGCATGGGGGACATTGTGCTGGTTGTATTGTATAGGTGACTTCCAAGTCAGCCATATTGCATGGGGGACATTGTGCTGGTTGTATTGTATAGGTGACTTCCAAGTCAGCCGTGTTGCATGGGGGACATTCTGCTGGTGGCCATGTTCTATAGGTGACATCCAAGTCAGCCATATTGCATGGGGGACATTGTGCTGGTTGCCATGTTGTATAGGTGACTTCCAAGTCAGCCATATTGCATGGGGGACATTGTGCTGGTTGTATTGTATAGGTGACTTCCAAGTCAGCCATATTGCATGGGGGACATTGTGCTGGTTGTATTGCATAGGTGACTTCCAAGTCAGCCATATTGCATGGGGGACATTGTGCTGGTTGCCATGTCCTATAGGTGACTTCCAAGTCAGCCATATTGCATGGGGGACATTGTGCTGGTTGTCTTGTATAGGTGACTTCCAAGTCAGCCATATTGCTTGGGGGACATTGTGCTGGTTGCCATGTTCTATAGGTGACTTCCAAGTCAGCCATATTGCATGGGGGACATTGTGCTGGTTGTGTTGTATAGGTGACTTCCAAGTCAGCCATATTTCATGGGGGACATTGTGCTGGTGGCCATGTTCTATAAGTGACTTCCAAGTCAGCCATATTGCATGGGGGACATTGTGCTGGTGGCCATGTTCTATAGGTGACTTCCAAGTCAGCCATATTGCATGGGGGACATTGTGCTGGTTGTCTTGTATAGGTGACTTCCAAGTCAGCCATATTGCATGGGGGACATTGTGCTGGTGGCCATGTTCTATAGATGACTTCCAAGTCAGCCATATTGCTTGGGGGACATTGTGCTGGTTGCCATGTTGTATAGGTGACTTCCAAGTCAGCCATATTGCATGGGGGACATTGTGCTGGTTGCCATGTTGTATAGGTGACTTCCAAGTCAGCCATATTGCATGGGGGACATTGTGCTGGTTGTGTTGTATAGGTGACTTCCAAGTCAGCCATATTGCATGGGGGACATTGTGCTGGTTGTGTTGTATAGGTGACTTCCAAGTCAGCCATATTGCATAGGGGACATTGTGCTGGTTGTATTGTATAGGTGACTTCCAAGTCAGCCATATTGCATGGGGGACATTGTGCTGGTTGCCATGTCCTATAGGTGACTTCCAAGTCAGCCATATTGCATGGGGGACATTGTGCTGGTTGTCTTGTATAGGTGACGTCCAAGTCAGCCATATTGCTTGGGGGACATTGTGCTGGTTGCCATGTTCTGTAGGTGACTTCCAAGTCAGCCATATTGCTTGGGGGACATTGTGCTGGTTGTGTTGTATAGGTGACTTCCAAGTCAGCCATATTGCATGGGGGACATTGTGCTGGTTGTCTTGTATAGGTGACTTCCAATTCAGCCATATTGCATGGGGGACATTGTGCTGGTGGCCATGTTCTATAGGTGACTTCCAAGTCAGCCATATTGCTTGGGGGACATTGTGCTGGTTGTATTGTATAGGTGACTTCCAAGTCAGCCATATTGCATGGGGGACATTGTGCTGGTTGTGTTGTATAGGTGACTTCCAAGTCAGCCATATTGCATGGGGGACATTGTACTGGTTGTATTGTATAGGTGACTTCCAAGTCAGCCATATTGCATGGGGGACATTGTGCTGGTTGTATTGTATAGGTGACTTCCAAGTCAGCCGTGTTGCATGGGGGACATTGTGCTGGTGGCCTTGTTCTATAGGTGACATCCAAGTCAGCCATATTGCATGGGGGACATTGTGCTGGTTGCCATGTTGTATAGGTGACTTCCAAGTCAGCCATATTGCATGGGGGACATTGTACTGGTTGTCTTGTATAGGTGACTTCCAAGTCAGCCGTGTTGCATTGGGGACATTGTGCTGGTGGCCATGTTCTATAGGTGACTTCCAAGTCAACCATATTGCATGGGGGACATTGTGCTGGTTGTATTGTATAGGTGACTTCCAAGTCAGCCATATTGCATGGGGGACATTGTGCTGGTTGTATTGTATAGGTGACTTCCAAGTCAGCCATATTGCATGGGGGACATTGTGCTGGTTGCCACGTCCTATAGGTGACTTCCAAGTCAGCCATATTGCATGGGGGACATTGTGCTGGTTGTCTTGTATAGGTGACTTCCAAGTCAGCCATATTGCTTGGGGGACATTGTGCTGGTTGCCATGTTCTATAGGTGACTTCCAAGTCAGCCATATTGCATGGGGGACATTGTGCTGGTTGTGTTGTATAGGTGACTTCCAAGTCAGCCATATTGCATGGGGGACATTGTGATGGTGGCCATGTTCTATAGGTGACTTCCAAGTCAGCCATATTGCATGGGGGACATTGTGCTGGTGGCCATGTTCTATAGGTGACTTCCAAGTCAGCCATATTGCATGGGGGACATTGTGCTGGTTGTCTTGTATAGGTGACTTCCAAGTCAGCCATATTGCATGGGGGACATTGTGCTGGTGGCCATGTTCTATAGGTGACTTCCAAGTCAGCCATATTGCTTGGGGGACATTGTGCTGGTTGCCATGTTGTATAGGTGACTTCCAAGTCAGCCATATTGCATGGGGGACATTGTGCTGGTTGCCATGTTGTATAGGTGACTTCCAAGTCAGCCATATTGCATGGGGGACATTGTGCTGGTTGTGTTGTATAGGTGACTTCCAAGTCAGCCATATTGCATGGGGGACATTGTGCTGGTTGTGTTGTATAGGTGACTTCCAAGTCAGCCATATTGCATAGGGGACATTGTGCTGGTTGTATTGTATAGGTGACTTCCAAGTCAGCCATATTGCATGGGGGACATTGTGCTGGTTGCCATGTCCTATAGGTGACTTCCAAGTCAGCCATATTGCATGGGAGACATTGTGCTGGTTGTCTTGTATTGGTGACGTCCAAGTCAGCCATATTGCTTGGGGGACATTGTGCTGGTTGCCATGTTCTATAGGTGACTTCCAAGTCAGCCATATTGCATGGGGGACATTGTGCTGGTTGTCTTGTATAGGTGACTTCCAATTCAGCCATATTGCATGGGGGACATTGTGCTGGTGGCCATGTTCTATAGGTGACTTCCAAGTCAGCCATATTGCTTGGGGGACATTGTGCTGGTTGTATTGTATAGGTGACTTCCAAGTCAGCCATATTGCATGGGGGACATTCTGCTGGTTGTGTTGTATAGGTGACTTCCAAGTCAGCCGTGTTGCATGGGGGACATTGTGCTGGTGGCCATGTTCTATAGGTGACATCCAAGTCAGCCATATTGCATGGGGGACATTGTGCTGGTTGCCATGTTGCATAGGTGACTTCCAAGTCAGCCATATTGCATGGGGGACATTGTACTGGTTGTCTTGTATAGGTGACTTCCAAGTCAGCCGTGTTGCATTTTGGACATTGTGCTGGTGGCCATGTTCTATAGGTGACTTCCAAGTCAGCCATATTGCATGGGGGACATTGTGCTGGTTGCCATGTTGTATAGGTGACTTCCAAGTCAGCCATATTGCATGGGGGACATTGTACTGGTTGTCTTGTATAGGTGACTTCCAAGTCAGCCGTGTTGCATTGGGGACATTGTGCTGGTGGCCATGTTCTATAGGTGACTTCCAAGTCAGCCATATTGCATGGGGGACATTGTGCTGGTTGCCATGTTGTATAGGTGACTTCCAAGTCAGCCATATTGCATGGGGGACATTGTGCTGGTTGCCATGTTGTATAGGTGACTTCCAAGTCAGCCATATTGCATGCGGGACATTGTGCTGGTTGTGTTGTATAGGTGACTTCCAAGTCAGCCATATTGCATGGGGGACATTGTGCTGGTTGTATTGTATAGGTGACTTCCAAGTCAGCCATATTGCATGGGGGACATTGTGCTGGTTGTATTGTATAGGTGACTTCCAAGTCAGCCATATTGCATGGGGGACATTGTGCTGGTTGCCATGTCCTATAGGTGACTTCCAAGTCAGCCATATTGCATGGGGGACATTGTGCTGGTTGTCTTGTATAGGTGACGTCCAAGTCAGCCATATTGCTTGGGGGACATTGTGCTGGTTGCCATGTTCTATAGGTGACTTCCAAGTCAGCCATATTGCTTGGGGGACATTGTGCTGGTTGTGTTGTATAGGTGACTTCCAAGTCAGCCATATTGCATGGGGGACATTGTGCTGGTTGTATTGTATAGGTGACTTCCAAGTCAGCCATATTGCATGGGGGACATTGTGCTGGTTGTATTGTATAGGTGACTTCCAAGTCAGCCATATTGCATGGGGGACATTGTGCTGGTTGCCATGTCCTATAGGTGACTTCCAAGTCAGCCATATTGCATGGGGGACATTGTGCTGGTTGTCTTGTATAGGTGACTTCCAAGTCAGCCATATTGCTTGGGGGACATTGTGCTGGTTGCCATGTTCTATAGGTGACTTCCAAGTCAGCCATATTGCATGGAGGACATTGTGCTGGTTGTGTTGTATAGGTGACTTCCAAGTCAGCCATATTGCATGGGGGACATTGTGCTGGTGGCCATGTTTTATAGGTGACTTCCAAGTCAGCCATATTGCATGGGGGACATTGTGCTGGTGGCCATGTTCTATAGGTGACTTCCAATTCAGCCATATTGCATGGGGGACATTGTGCTGGTTGTCTTGTATAGGTGACTTCCAAGTCAGCCATATTGCATGGGGGACATTGTGCTGGTGGCCATGTTCTATAGGTGACTTCCAAGTCAGCCATATTGCTTGGGGGACATTGTGCTGGTTGCCATGTTGTATAGGTGACTTCCAAGTCAGCCATATTGCATGGGGGACATTGTGCTGGTTGCCATGTTGTATAGGTGACTTCCAAGTCAGCCATATTGCATGGGGGACATTGTGCTGGTTGTGTTGTATAGGTGACTTCCAAGTCAGCCATATTGCATGGGGGACATTGTGCTGGTTGTGTTGTATAGGTGACTTCCAAGTCAGCCATATTGCATGGGGGACATTGTGCTGGTTGTATTGTATAGGTGACTTCCAAGTCAGCCATATTGCATGGGGGACATTGTGCTGGTTGCCATGTCCTATAGGTGACTTCCAAGTCAGCCATATTGCATGGGGGACATTGTGCTGGTTGCCATGTTGTATAGGTGACTTCCAAGTCAGCCATATTGCTTGGGGGACATTGTGCTTGTTGCCATGTTCTATAGGTGACTTCCAAGTCAGCCATATTGCTTGGGGGACATTGTGCTGGTTGTGTTGTATAGGTGACTTCCAAGTCAGCCATATTGCATGGGGGACATTGTGCTGGTTGTCTTGTATAGGTGACTTCCAATTCAGCCATATTGCATGGGGGACATTGTGCTGGTGGCCATGTTCTATAGGTGACTTTCAAGTCAGCCATATTGCTTGGGGGACATTGTGCTGGTTGTATTGTATAGGTGACTTCCAAGTCAGCCATATTGCATGGGGGACATTGTGCTGGTTGTGTTGTATAGGTGACTTCCAAGTCAGCCATATTGCATGGGGGACATTGTGCTGGTTGTATTGTATAGGTGACTTCCAAGTCAGCCATATTGCATGGGGGACATTGTGCTGGTTGTATTGTATAGGTGACTTCCAAGTCAGCCGTGTTGCATGGGGGACATTCTGCTGGTGGCCATGTTCTATAGGTGACATCCAAGTCAGCCATATTGCATGGGGGACATTGTGCTGGTTGCCATGTTGTATAGGTGACTTCCAAGTCAGCCATATTGCATGGGGGACATTGTGCTGGTTGTATTGTATAGGTGACTTCCAAGTCAGCCATATTGCATGGGGGACATTGTGCTGGTTGTATTGCATAGGTGACTTCCAAGTCAGCCATATTGCATGGGGGACATTGTGCTGGTTGCCATGTCCTATAGGTGACTTCCAAGTCAGCCATATTGCATGGGGGACATTGTGCTGGTTGTCTTGTATAGGTGACTTCCAAGTCAGCCATATTGCTTGGGGGACATTGTGCTGGTTGCCATGTTCTATAGGTGACTTCCAAGTCAGCCATATTGCATGGGGGACATTGTGCTGGTTGTGTTGTATAGGTGACTTCCAAGTCAGCCATATTTCATGGGGGACATTGTGCTGGTGGCCATGTTCTATAAGTGACTTCCAAGTCAGCCATATTGCATGGGGGACATTGTGCTGGTGGCCATGTTCTATAGGTGACTTCCAAGTCAGCCATATTGCATGGGGGACATTGTGCTGGTTGTCTTGTATAGGTGACTTCCAAGTCAGCCATATTGCATGGGGGACATTGTGCTGGTGGCCATGTTCTATAGATGACTTCCAAGTCAGCCATATTGCTTGGGGGACATTGTGCTGGTTGCCATGTTGTATAGGTGACTTCCAAGTCAGCCATATTGCATGGGGGACATTGTGCTGGTTGCCATGTTGTATAGGTGACTTCCAAGTCAGCCATATTGCATGGGGGACATTGTGCTGGTTGTGTTGTATAGGTGACTTCCAAGTCAGCCATATTGCATGGGGGACATTGTGCTGGTTGTGTTGTATAGGTGACTTCCAAGTCAGCCATATTGCATAGGGGACATTGTGCTGGTTGTATTGTATAGGTGACTTCCAAGTCAGCCATATTGCATGGGGGACATTGTGCTGGTTGCCATGTCCTATAGGTGACTTCCAAGTCAGCCATATTGCATGGGGGACATTGTGCTGGTTGTCTTGTATAGGTGACGTCCAAGTCAGCCATATTGCTTGGGGGACATTGTGCTGGTTGCCATGTTCTGTAGGTGACTTCCAAGTCAGCCATATTGCTTGGGGGACATTGTGCTGGTTGTGTTGTATAGGTGACTTCCAAGTCAGCCATATTGCATGGGGGACATTGTGCTGGTTGTCTTGTATAGGTGACTTCCAATTCAGCCATATTGCATGGGGGACATTGTGCTGGTGGCCATGTTCTATAGGTGACTTCCAAGTCAGCCATATTGCTTGGGGGACATTGTGCTGGTTGTATTGTATAGGTGACTTCCAAGTCAGCCATATTGCATGGGGGACATTGTGCTGGTTGTGTTGTATAGGTGACTTCCAAGTCAGCCATATTGCATGGGGGACATTGTACTGGTTGTATTGTATAGGTGACTTCCAAGTCAGCCATATTGCATGGGGGACATTGTGCTGGTTGTATTGTATAGGTGACTTCCAAGTCAGCCGTGTTGCATGGGGGACATTGTGCTGGTGGCCTTGTTCTATAGGTGACATCCAAGTCAGCCATATTGCATGGGGGACATTGTGCTGGTTGCCATGTTGTATAGGTGACTTCCAAGTCAACCATATTGCATGGGGGACATTGTACTGGTTGTCTTGTATAGGTGACTTCCAAGTCAGCCATATTGCTTGGGGGACATTGTGCTGGTGGCCATGTTCTATAGGTGACTTCCAAGTCAGCCATATTGCATGGGGGACATTGTGCTGGTTGTCTTGTATAGGTGACTTCCAAGTCAGCCATTTTCCATGGGGGACATTGTGCTGGTGGCCATGTTCTATAGGTGACTTCCAAGTGAGCCATATTGCTTGGGGGACATTGTGCTGGTTGCCATGTTCTATAGGTGACTTCCAAGTCAGCCATATTGCATGGGGGACATTGTGCTGGTTGTGTTGTATAGGTGACTTCCAAGTCAGCCATATTTCATGGGGGACATTGTGCTGGTGGCCATGTTCTATAAGTGACTTCCAAGTCAGCCATATTGCATGGGGGACATTGTGCTGGTGGCCATGTTCTATAGGTGACTTCCAAGTCAGCCATATTGCATGGGGGACATTGTGCTGGTTGTCTTGTATAGGTGACTTCCAAGTCAGCCATATTGCATGGGGGACATTGTGCTGGTGGCCATGTTCTATAGATGACTTCCAAGTCAGCCATATTGCTTGGGGGACATTGTGCTGGTTGCCATGTTGTATAGGTGACTTCCAAGTCAGCCATATTGCATGGGGGACATTGTGCTGGTTGCCATGTTGTATAGGTGACTTCCAAGTCAGCCATATTGCATGGGGGACATTGTGCTGGTTGTGTTGTATAGGTGACTTCCAAGTCAGCCATATTGCATGGGGGACATTGTGCTGGTTGTGTTGTATAGGTGACTTCCAAGTCAGCCATATTGCATAGGGGACATTGTGCTGGTTGTATTGTATAGGTGACTTCCAAGTCAGCCATATTGCATGGGGGACATTGTGCTGGTTGCCATGTCCTATAGGTGACTTCCAAGTCAGCCATATTGCATGGGGGACATTGTGCTGGTTGTCTTGTATAGGTGACGTCCAAGTCAGCCATATTGCTTGGGGGACATTGTGCTGGTTGCCATGTTCTGTAGGTGACTTCCAAGTCAGCCATATTGCTTGGGGGACATTGTGCTGGTTGTGTTGTATAGGTGACTTCCAAGTCAGCCATATTGCATGGGGGACATTGTGCTGGTTGTCTTGTATAGGTGACTTCCAATTCAGCCATATTGCATGGGGGACATTGTGCTGGTGGCCATGTTCTATAGGTGACTTCCAAGTCAGCCATATTGCTTGGGGGACATTGTGCTGGTTGTATTGTATAGGTGACTTCCAAGTCAGCCATATTGCATGGGGGACATTGTGCTGGTTGTGTTGTATAGGTGACTTCCAAGTCAGCCATATTGCATGGGGGACATTGTACTGGTTGTATTGTATAGGTGACTTCCAAGTCAGCCATATTGCATGGGGGACATTGTGCTGGTTGTATTGTATAGGTGACTTCCAAGTCAGCCGTGTTGCATGGGGGACATTGTGCTGGTGGCCTTGTTCTATAGGTGACATCCAAGTCAGCCATATTGCATGGGGGACATTGTGCTGGTTGCCATGTTGTATAGGTGACTTCCAAGTCAGCCATATTGCATGGGGGACATTGTACTGGTTGTCTTGTATAGGTGACTTCCAAGTCAGCCGTGTTGCATTGGGGACATTGTGCTGGTGGCCATGTTCTATAGGTGACTTCCAAGTCAACCATATTGCATGGGGGACATTGTGCTGGTTGCCATGTTGTATAGGTGACTTCCAAGTCAGCCATATTGCATGGGGGACATTGTGCTGGTTGTCTTGTATAGGTGACTTCCAATTCAGCCATATTGCATGGGGGACATTGTGCTGGTGGCCATGTTCTATAGGTGACTTCCAAGTCAGCCATATTGCTTGGGGGACATTGTGCTGGTTGTATTGTATAGGTGACTTCCAAGTCAGCCATATTGCATGGGGGACATTGTGCTGGTTGTGTTGTATAGGTGACTTCCAAGTCAGCCGTGTTGCATGGGGGACATTGTGCTGGTGGCCATGTTCTATAGGTGACATCCAAGTCAGCCATATTGCATGGGGGACATTGTGCTGGTTGCCATGTTGCATAGGTGACTTCCAAGTCAGCCATATTGCATGGGGGACATTGTACTGGTTGTCTTGTATAGGTGACTTCCAAGTCAGCCGTGTTGCATTTTGGACATTGTGCTGGTGGCCATGTTCTATAGGTGACTTCCAAGTCAGCCATATTGCATGGGGGACATTGTGCTGGTTGCCATGTTGTATAGGTGACTTCCAAGTCAGCCATATTGCATGGGGGACATTGTACTGGTTGTCTTGTATAGGTGACTTCCAAGTCAGCCGTGTTGCATTGGGGACATTGTGCTGGTGGCCATGTTCTATAGGTGACTTCCAAGTCAGCCATATTGCATGGGGGACATTGTGCTGGTTGCCATGTTGTATAGGTGACTTCCAAGTCAGCCATATTGCATGGGGGACATTGTGCTGGTTGCCATGTTGTATAGGTGACTTCCAAGTCAGCCATATTGCATGCGGGACATTGTGCTGGTTGTGTTGTATAGGTGACTTCCAAGTCAGCCATATTGCATGGGGGACATTGTGCTGGTTGTATTGTATAGGTGACTTCCAAGTCAGCCATATTGCATGGGGGACATTGTGCTGGTTGTATTGTATAGGTGACTTCCAAGTCAGCCATATTGCATGGGGGACATTGTGCTGGTTGCCATGTCCTATAGGTGACTTCCAAGTCAGCCATATTGCATGGGGGACATTGTGCTGGTTGTCTTGTATAGGTGACGTCCAAGTCAGCCATATTGCTTGGGGGACATTGTGCTGGTTGCCATGTTCTATAGGTGACTTCCAAGTCAGCCATATTGCTTGGGGGACATTGTGCTGGTTGTGTTGTATAGGTGACTTCCAAGTCAGCCATATTGCATGGGGGACATTGTGCTGGTTGTATTGTATAGGTGACTTCCAAGTCAGCCATATTGCATGGGGGACATTGTGCTGGTTGTATTGTATAGGTGACTTCCAAGTCAGCCATATTGCATGGGGGACATTGTGCTGGTTGCCATGTCCTATAGGTGACTTCCAAGTCAGCCATATTGCATGGGGGACATTGTGCTGGTTGTCTTGTATAGGTGACTTCCAAGTCAGCCATATTGCTTGGGGGACATTGTGCTGGTTGCCATGTTCTATAGGTGACTTCCAAGTCAGCCATATTGCATGGAGGACATTGTGCTGGTTGTGTTGTATAGGTGACTTCCAAGTCAGCCATATTGCATGGGGGACATTGTGCTGGTGGCCATGTTTTATAGGTGACTTCCAAGTCAGCCATATTGCATGGGGGACATTGTGCTGGTGGCCATGTTCTATAGGTGACTTCCAATTCAGCCATATTGCATGGGGGACATTGTGCTGGTTGTCTTGTATAGGTGACTTCCAAGTCAGCCATATTGCATGGGGGACATTGTGCTGGTGGCCATGTTCTATAGGTGACTTCCAAGTCAGCCATATTGCTTGGGGGACATTGTGCTGGTTGCCATGTTGTATAGGTGACTTCCAAGTCAGCCATATTGCATGGGGGACATTGTGCTGGTTGCCATGTTGTATAGGTGACTTCCAAGTCAGCCATATTGCATGGGGGACATTGTGCTGGTTGTGTTGTATAGGTGACTTCCAAGTCAGCCATATTGCATGGGGGACATTGTGCTGGTTGTGTTGTATAGGTGACTTCCAAGTCAGCCATATTGCATGGGGGACATTGTGCTGGTTGTATTGTATAGGTGACTTCCAAGTCAGCCATATTGCATGGGGGACATTGTGCTGGTTGCCATGTCCTATAGGTGACTTCCAAGTCAGCCATATTGCATGGGGGACATTGTGCTGGTTGCCATGTTGTATAGGTGACTTCCAAGTCAGCCATATTGCTTGGGGGACATTGTGCTTGTTGCCATGTTCTATAGGTGACTTCCAAGTCAGCCATATTGCTTGGGGGACATTGTGCTGGTTGTGTTGTATAGGTGACTTCCAAGTCAGCCATATTGCATGGGGGACATTGTGCTGGTTGTCTTGTATAGGTGACTTCCAATTCAGCCATATTGCATGGGGGACATTGTGCTGGTGGCCATGTTCTATAGGTGACTTTCAAGTCAGCCATATTGCTTGGGGGACATTGTGCTGGTTGTATTGTATAGGTGACTTCCAAGTCAGCCATATTGCATGGGGGACATTGTGCTGGTTGTGTTGTATAGGTGACTTCCAAGTCAGCCATATTGCATGGGGGACATTGTGCTGGTTGTATTGTATAGGTGACTTCCAAGTCAGCCATATTGCATGGGGGACATTGTGCTGGTTGTATTGTATAGGTGACTTCCAAGTCAGCCGTGTTGCATGGGGGACATTCTGCTGGTGGCCATGTTCTATAGGTGACATCCAAGTCAGCCATATTGCATGGGGGACATTGTGCTGGTTGCCATGTTGTATAGGTGACTTCCAAGTCAGCCATATTGCATGGGGGACATTGTGCTGGTTGTATTGTATAGGTGACTTCCAAGTCAGCCATATTGCATGGGGGACATTGTGCTGGTTGTATTGCATAGGTGACTTCCAAGTCAGCCATATTGCATGGGGGACATTGTGCTGGTTGCCATGTCCTATAGGTGACTTCCAAGTCAGCCATATTGCATGGGGGACATTGTGCTGGTTGTCTTGTATAGGTGACTTCCAAGTCAGCCATATTGCTTGGGGGACATTGTGCTGGTTGCCATGTTCTATAGGTGACTTCCAAGTCAGCCATATTGCATGGGGGACATTGTGCTGGTTGTGTTGTATAGGTGACTTCCAAGTCAGCCATATTTCATGGGGGACATTGTGCTGGTGGCCATGTTCTATAAGTGACTTCCAAGTCAGCCATATTGCATGGGGGACATTGTGCTGGTGGCCATGTTCTATAGGTGACTTCCAAGTCAGCCATATTGCATGGGGGACATTGTGCTGGTTGTCTTGTATAGGTGACTTCCAAGTCAGCCATATTGCATGGGGGACATTGTGCTGGTGGCCATGTTCTATAGATGACTTCCAAGTCAGCCATATTGCTTGGGGGACATTGTGCTGGTTGCCATGTTGTATAGGTGACTTCCAAGTCAGCCATATTGCATGGGGGACATTGTGCTGGTTGCCATGTTGTATAGGTGACTTCCAAGTCAGCCATATTGCATGGGGGACATTGTGCTGGTTGTGTTGTATAGGTGACTTCCAAGTCAGCCATATTGCATGGGGGACATTGTGCTGGTTGTGTTGTATAGGTGACTTCCAAGTCAGCCATATTGCATAGGGGACATTGTGCTGGTTGTATTGTATAGGTGACTTCCAAGTCAGCCATATTGCATGGGGGACATTGTGCTGGTTGCCATGTCCTATAGGTGACTTCCAAGTCAGCCATATTGCATGGGGGACATTGTGCTGGTTGTCTTGTATAGGTGACGTCCAAGTCAGCCATATTGCTTGGGGGACATTGTGCTGGTTGCCATGTTCTGTAGGTGACTTCCAAGTCAGCCATATTGCTTGGGGGACATTGTGCTGGTTGTGTTGTATAGGTGACTTCCAAGTCAGCCATATTGCATGGGGGACATTGTGCTGGTTGTCTTGTATAGGTGACTTCCAATTCAGCCATATTGCATGGGGGACATTGTGCTGGTGGCCATGTTCTATAGGTGACTTCCAAGTCAGCCATATTGCTTGGGGGACATTGTGCTGGTTGTATTGTATAGGTGACTTCCAAGTCAGCCATATTGCATGGGGGACATTGTGCTGGTTGTGTTGTATAGGTGACTTCCAAGTCAGCCATATTGCATGGGGGACATTGTACTGGTTGTATTGTATAGGTGACTTCCAAGTCAGCCATATTGCATGGGGGACATTGTGCTGGTTGTATTGTATAGGTGACTTCCAAGTCAGCCGTGTTGCATGGGGGACATTGTGCTGGTGGCCTTGTTCTATAGGTGACATCCAAGTCAGCCATATTGCATGGGGGACATTGTGCTGGTTGCCATGTTGTATAGGTGACTTCCAAGTCAGCCATATTGCATGGGGGACATTGTACTGGTTGTCTTGTATAGGTGACTTCCAAGTCAGCCGTGTTGCATTGGGGACATTGTGCTGGTGGCCATGTTCTATAGGTGACTTCCAAGTCAACCATATTGCATGGGGGACATTGTGCTGGTTGCCATGTTGTATAGGTGACTTCCAAGTCAGCCATATTGCATGGGGGACATTGTGCTGGTTGCCATGTTGTATAGGTGACTTCCAAGTCAGCCATATTGCATGGGGTACATTGTGCTGGTTGTGTTGTATAGGTGACTTCCAAGTCAGCCATATTGCATGGGGGACATTGTGCTGGTTGTATTGTATAGGTGACTTCCAAGTCAGCCATATTGCATGGGGGACATTGTACTGGTTGTATTGTATAGGTGACTTCCAAGTCAGCCATATTGCATGGGGGACATTGTGCTGGTTGCCATGTCCTATATGTGACTTCCAAGTCAGCCATATTGCATGGGGGACATTGTGCTGATTGTCTTGTATAGGTGACGTCCAAGTCAGCCATATTGCTTGGGGGACATTGTGCTGGTTGCCATGTTCTATAGGTGACTTCCAAGTCAGCCATATTGCTTGGGGGACATTGTGCTGGTTGTGTTGTATAGGTGACTTCCAAGTCAGCCATTTTGCATGGGGGACATTGTGCTGGTTGTATTGTATAGGTGACTTCCAAGTCAGCCATATTGCATGGGGGACATTGTGCTGGTTGTATTGTATAGGTGACTTCCAAGTCAGCCATATTGCATGGGGGACATTGTGCTGGTTGCCATGTCCTATAGGTGACTTCCAAGTCAGCCATATTGCATGGGGGACATTGTGCTGGTTGTCTTGTATAGGTGACTTCCAAGTCAGCCATATTGCTTGGGGGACATTGTGCTGGTTGCCATGTTCTATAGGTGACTTCCAAGTCAGGCATATTGCATGGGGGACATTGTGCTGGTTGTGTTGTATAGGTGACTTCCAAGTCAGCCATATTGCATGGGGGACATTGTGCTGGTGGCCATGTTCTATAGGTGACTTCCAAGTCAGCCATATTGCATGGGGGACATTGTGCTGGTGGCCATGTTCTATAGGTGACTTCCAAGTCAGCCATATTGCATGGGGGACATTGTGCTGGTTGTCTTGTATAGGTGACTTCCAAGTCAGCCATATTGCATGGGGGACATTGTGCTGGTGGCCATGTTCTATAGGTGACTTCCAAGTCAGCCATATTGCTTGGGGGACATTGTGCTGGTTGCCATGTTGTATAGGTGACTTCCAAGTCAGCCATATTGCATGGGGGACATTGTGCTGGTTGCCATGTTGTATAGGTGACTTCCAAGTCAGCCATATTGCATGGGGGACATTGTGCTGGTTGTGTTGTATAGGTGACTTCCAAGTCAGCCATATTGCATGGGGGACATTGTGCTGGTTGTGTTGTATAGGTGACTTCCAAGTCAGCCATATTGCATAGGGGACATTGTGCTGGTTGTATTGTATAGGTGACTTCCAAGTCAGCCATATTGCATGGGGGACATTGTGCTGGTTGCCATGTCCTATAGGTGACTTCCAAGTCAGCCATATTGCATGGGAGACATTGTGCTGGTTGTCTTGTATTGGTGACGTCCAAGTCAGCCATATTGCTTGGGGGACATTGTGCTGGTTGCCATGTTCTATAGGTGACTTCCAAGTCAGCCATATTGATTGGGGGACATTGTGCTGGTTGTGTTGTATAGGTGACTTCCAAGTCAGCCATATTGCATGGGGGACATTGTGCTGGTTGTCTTGTATAGGTGACTTCCAATTCAGCCATATTGAATGGGGGACATTGTGCTGGTGGCCATGTTCTATAGGTGACTTCCAAGTCAGCCATATTGCTTGGGGGACATTGTGCTGGTTGTATTGTATAGGTGACTTCCAAGTCAGGCATATTGCATGGGGGACATTGTGCTGGTTGTGTTGTATAGGTGACTTCCAAGTCAGCCATATTGCATGGGGGACATTGTGCTTGTTGTATTGTATAGGTGACTTCCAAGTTAACCATATTGCATGGGGGACATTGTGCTGGTTGTATTGTATAGGTGACTTCCAAGTCAGCCGTGTTGCATGGGGGACATTGTGCTGGTGGCCATGTTCTATAGGTGACATCCAAGTCAGCCATATTGCATGGGGGACATTGTGCTGGTTGCCATGTTGTATAGGTGACTTCCAAGTCAGCCATATTGCATGGGGGACATTGTACTGGTTGTCTTGTATAGGTGACTTCCAAGTCAGCCGTGTTGCATTGGGGACATTGTGCTGGTGGCCATGTTCTATAGGTGACTTCCAAGTCAGCCATATTGCATGGGGGACATTGTGCTGGTTGCCATGTTGTATAGGTGACTTCCAAGTCAGCCATATTGCATGGGGGACATTGTACTGGTTGTCTTGTATAGGTGACTTCCAAGTCAGCCGTGTTGCATTGGGGACATTGTGCTGGTGGCCATGTTCTATAGGTGACTTCCAAGTCAGCCATATTGCATGGGGGACATTGTGCTGGTTGCCATGTTGTATAGGTGACTTCCAAGTCAGCCATATTGCATGGGGGACATTGTGCTGGTTGCCATGTTGTATAGGTGACTTCCAAGTCAGCCATATTGCATGCGGGACATTGTGCTGGTTGTGTTGTATAGGTGACTTCCAAGTCAGCCATATTGCATGGGGGACATTGTGCTGGTTGTGTTGTATAGGTGACTTCCAAGTCAGCCATATTGCATAGGGGACATTGTGCTGGTTGTATTGTATAGGTGACTTCCAAGTCAGCCATATTGCATGGGGGACATTGTGCTGGTTGCCATGTCCTATAGGTGACTTCCAAGTCAGCCATATTGCATGGGGGACATTGTGCTGGTTGTCTTGTATAGGTGACGTCCAATTCAGCCATATTGCTTGGGGGACATTGTGCTGGTTGCCATGTTCTATAGGTGACTTCCAAGTCAGCCATATTGCTTGGGGGACATTGTGCTGGTTGTGTTGTATAGGTGACTTCCAAGTCAGCCATATTGCATGGGGGACATTGTGCTGGTTGTCTTGTATAGGTGACTTCCAATTCAGCCATATTGCATGGGGGACATTGTGCTGGTGGCCATGTTCTATAGGTGACTTCCAAGTCAGCCATATTGCTTGGGGGACATTGTGCTGGTTGTATTGTATAGGTGACTTCCAAGTCAGCCATATTGCATGGGGGACATTGTGCTGGTTGTGTTGTATAGGTGACTTCCAAGTCAGCCATATTGCATGGGGGACATTGTGCTGGTTGTATTGTATAGGTGACTTCCAAGTCAGCCATATTGCATGGGGGACATTGTGCTGGTTGTATTGTATAGGTGACTTCCAAGTCAGCCGTGTTGCATGGGGGACATTGTGCTGGTGGCCTTGTTCTATAGGTGACATCCAAGTCAGCCATATTGCATGGGGGACATTGTGCTGGTTGCCATGTTGTATAGGTGACTTCCAAGTCAGCCATATTGCATGGGGGACATTGTACTGGTTGTCTTGTATAGGTGACTTCCAAGTCAGCCGTGTTGCATTGGGGACATTGTGCTGGTGGCCATGTTCTATAGGTGACTTCCAAGTCAGCCATATTGCATGGGGGACATTGTGCTGGTTGCCATGTTGTATAGGTGACTTCCAAGTCAGCCATATTGCATTGGGGACATTGTGCTGGTTGCCATGTTGTATAGGTGACTTCCAAGTCAGCCATATTGCATGGGGGACATTGTGCTGGTTGTGTTGTATAGGTGACTTCCAAGTCAGCCATATTGCATGGGGGACATTGTGCTGGTTGTATTGTATAGGTGACTTCCAAGTCAGCCATATTGCATGGGGGACATTGTACTGGTTGTATTGTATAGGTGACTTCCAAGTCAGCCATATTGCATGGGGGACATTGTGCTGGTTGCCATGTCCTATAGGTGACTTCCAAGTCAGCCATATTGCATGGGGGACATTGTGCTGGTTGTCTTGTATAGGTGACGTCCAATTCAGCCATATTGCTTGGGGGACATTGTGCTGGTTGCCATGTTCTATAGGTGACTTCCAAGTCAGCCATATTGCTTGGGGGACATTGTGCTGGTTGTGTTGTATAGGTGACTTCCAAGTCAGCCATATTGCATGGGGGACATTGTGCTGGTTGTCTTGTATAGGTGACTTCCAATTCAGCCATATTGCATGGGGGACATTGTGCTGGTGGCCATGTTCTATAGGTGACTTCCAAGTCAGCCATATTGCTTGGGGGACATTGTGCTGGTTGTATTGTATAGGTGACTTCCAAGTCAGCCATATTGCATGGGGGACATTGTGCTGGTTGTGTTGTATAGGTGACTTCCAAGTCAGCCATATTGCATGGGGGACATTGTGCTGGTTGTATTGTATAGGTGACTTCCAAGTCAGCCATATTGCATGGGGGACATTGTGCTGGTTGTATTGTATAGGTGACTTCCAAGTCAGCCGTGTTGCATGGGGGACATTGTGCTGGTGGCCTTGTTCTATAGGTGACATCCAAGTCAGCCATATTGCATGGGGGACATTGTGCTGGTTGCCATGTTGTATAGGTGACTTCCAAGTCAGCCATATTGCATGGGGGACATTGTACTGGTTGTCTTGTATAGGTGACTTCCAAGTCAGCCGTGTTGCATTGGGGACATTGTGCTGGTGGCCATGTTCTATAGGTGACTTCCAAGTCAGCCATATTGCATGGGGGACATTGTGCTGGTTGCCATGTTGTATAGGTGACTTCCAAGTCAGCCATATTGCATGGGGGACATTGTGCTGGTTGCCATGTTGTATAGGTGACTTCCAAGTCAGCCATATTGCATGGGGGACATTGTGCTGGTTGTGTTGTATAGGTGACTTCCAAGTCAGCCATATTGCATGGGGGACATTGTGCTGGTTGTATTGTATAGGTGACTTCCAAGTCAGCCATATTGCATGGGGGACATTGTACTGGTTGTATTGTATAGGTGACTTCCAAGTCAGCCATATTGCATGGGGGACATTGTGCTGGTTGCCATGTCCTATATGTGACTTCCAAGTCAGCCATATTGCATGGGGGACATTGTGCTGGTTGTCTTGTATAGGTGACATCCAAGTCAGCCATATTGCTTGGGGGACATTGTGCTGGTTGCCATGTTCTATAGGTGACTTCCAAGTCAGCCATATTGCTTGGGGGACATTGTGCTGGTTGTGTTGTATAGGTGACTTCCAAGTCAGCCATTTTGCATGGGGGACATTGTGTTGGTTGTATTGTATAGGTGACTTCCAAGTCAGCCATATTGCATGGGGGACATTGTGCTGGTTGTATTGTATAGGTGACTTCCAAGTCAGCCATATTGCATGGGGGACATTGTGCTGGTTGCCATGTCCTATAGGTGACTTCCAAGTCAGCCATATTGCATGGGGGACATTGTGCTGGTTGTCTTGTATAGGTGACTTCCAAGTCAGCCATATTGCTTGGGGGACATTGTGCTGGTTGCCATGTTCTATAGGTGACTTCCAAGTCAGCCATATTGCATGGGGGACATTGTGCTGGTTGTGTTGTATAGGTGACTTCCAAGTCAGCCATATTGCATGGGGGACATTGTGATGGTGGCCATGTTCTATAGGTGACTTCCAAGTCAGCCATATTGCATGGGGGACATTGTGCTGGTGGCCATGTTCTATAGGTGACTTCCAAGTCAGCCATATTGCATGGGGGACATTGTGCTGGTTGTCTTGTATAGGTGACTTCCAAGTCAGCCATATTGCATGGGGGACATTGTGCTGGTGGCCATGTTCTATAGGTGACTTCCAAGTCAGCCATATTGCTTGGGGGACATTGTGCTGGTTGCCATGTTGTATAGGTGACTTCCAAGTCAGCCATATTGCATGGGGGACATTGTGCTGGTTGCCATGTTGTATAGGTGACTTCCAAGTCAGCCATATTGCATGGGGGACATTGTTCTGGTTGTGTTGTATAGGTGACTTCCAAGTCAGCCATATTGCATGGGGGACATTGTGCTGGTTGTGTTGTATAGGTGACTTCCAAGTCAGCCATATTGCATAGGGGACATTGTGCTGGTTGTATTGTATAGGTGACTTCCAAGTCAGCCATATTGCATGGGGGACATTGTGCTGGTTGCCATGTCCTATAGGTGACTTCCAAGTCAGCCATATTGCATGGGAGACATTGTGCTGGTTGTCTTGTATTGGTGACGTCCAAGTCAGCCATATTGCTTGGGGGACATTGTGCTGGTTGCCATGTTCTATAGGTGACTTCCAAGTCAGCCATATTGCTTGGGGGACATTGTGCTGGTTGTGTTGTATAGGTGACTTCCAAGTCAGCCATATTGCATGGGGGACATTGTGCTGGTTGTCTTGTATAGGTGACTTCCAATTCAGCCATATTGCATGGGGGACATTGTGCTGGTGGCCATGTTCTATAGGTGACTTCCAAGTCAGCCATATTGCTTGGGGGACATTGTGCTGGTTGTATTGTATAGGTGACTTCCAAGTCAGCCATATTGCATGGGGGACATTGTGCTGGTTGTGTTGTATAGGTGACTTCCAAGTCAGCCATATTGCATGGGGGACATTGTGCTGGTTGTATTGTATAGGTGACTTCCAAGTTAACCATATTGCATGGGGGACATTGTGCTGGTTGTATTGTATAGGTGACTTCCAAGTCAGCCGTGTTGCATGGGGGACATTGTGCTGGTGGCCATGTTCTATAGGTGACATCCAAGTCAGCCATATTGCATGGGGGACATTGTGCTGGTTGCCATGTTGCATAGGTGACTTCCAAGTCAGCCATATTGCATGGGGGACATTGTACTGGTTGTCTTGTATAGGTGACTTCCAAGTCAGCCGTGTTGCATTGGGGACATTGTGCTGGTGGCCATGTTCTATAGGTGACTTCCAAGTCAGCCATATTGCATGGGGGACATTGTGCTGGTTGCCATGTTGTATAGGTGACTTCCAAGTCAGCCATATTGCATGGGGGACATTGTACTGGTTGTCTTGTATAGGTGACTTCCAAGTCAGCCGTGTTGCATTGGGGACATTGTGCTGGTGGCCATGTTCTATAGGTGACTTCCAAGTCAGCCATATTGCATGGGGGACATTGTGCTGGTTGCCATGTTGTATAGGTGACTTCCAAGTCAGCCATATTGCATGGGGGACATTGTGCTGGTTGCCATGTTGTATAGGTGACTTCCAAGTCAGCCATATTGCATGCGGGACATTGTGCTGGTTGTGTTGTATAGGTGACTTCCAAGTCAGCCATATTGCATGAGGGACATTGTGCTGGTTGTATTGTATAGGTGACTTCCAAGTCAGCCATATTGCATGGGGGACATTGTGCTGGTTGTATTGTATAGGTGACTTCCAAGTCAGCCATATTGCATGGGGGACATTGTGCTGGTTGCCATGTCCTATAGGTGACTTCCAAGTCAGCCATATTGCATGGGGGACATTGTGCTGGTTGTCTTGTATAGGTGACGTCCAAGTCAGCCATATTGCTTGGGGGACATTGTGCTGGTTGCCATGTTCTATAGGTGACTTCCAAGTCAGCCATATTGCTTGGGGGACATTGTGCTGGTTGTGTTGTATAGGTGACTTCCAAGTCAGCCATATTGCATGGGGGACATTGTGCTGGTTGTATTGTATAGGTGACTTCCAAGTCAGCCATATTGCATGGGGGACATTGTGCTGGTTGTATTGTATAGGTGACTTCCAAGTCAGCCATATTGCATGGGGGACATTGTGCTGGTTGCCATGTCCTATAGGTGACTTCCAAGTCAGCCATATTGCATGGGGGACATTGTGCTGGTTGTCTTGTATAGGTGACTTCCAAGTCAGCCATATTGCTTGGGGAACATTGTGCTGGTTGCCATGTTCTATAGGTGACTTCCAAGTCAGCCATATTGCATGGAGGACATTGTGCTGGTTGTGTTGTATAGGTGTCTTCCAAGTCAGCCATATTGCATGGGGGACATTGTGCTGGTGGCCATGTTTTATAGGTGACTTCCAAGTCAGCCATATTGCATGGGGGACATTGTGCTGGTGGCCATGTTCTATAGGTGACTTCCAAGTCAGCCATATTGCATGGGGGACATTGTGCTGGTTGTCTTGTATAGGTGACTTCCAAGTCAGCCATATTGCATGGGGGACATTGTGCTGGTGGCCATGTTCTATAGGTGACTTCCAAGTCAGCCATATTGCTTGGGGGACATTGTGCTGGTTGCCATGTTGTATAGGTGACTTCCAAGTCAGCCATATTGCATGGGGGACATTGTGCTGGTTGCCATGTTGTATAGGTGACTTCCAAGTCAGCCATATTGCATGGGGGACATTGTGCTGGTTGTGTTGTATAGGTGACTTCCAAGTCAGCCATATTGCATGGGGGACATTGTGCTGGTTGTGTTGTATAGGTGACTTCCAAGACAGCCATATTGCATGGGGGACATTGTGCTGGTTGTATTGTATAGGTGACTTCCAAGTCAGCCATATTGCATGGGGGACATTGTGCTGGTTGCCATGTCCTATAGGTGACTTCCAAGTCAGCCATATTGCATGGGGGACATTGTGCTGGTTGCCATATTGTATAGGTGACTTCCAAGTCAGCCATATTGCTTGGGGGACATTGTGCTGGTTGCCATGTTCTATAGGTGACTTCCAAGTCAGCCATATTGCTTGGGGGACATTGTGCTGGTTGTGTTGTATAGGTGACTTCCAAGTCAGCCATATTGCATGGGGGACATTGTGCTGGTTGTCTTGTATAGGTGACTTCCAATTCAGCCATATTGCATGGGGGACATTGTGCTGGTGGCCATGTTCTATAGGTGACTTTCAAGTCAGCCATATTGCTTGGGGGACATTGTGCTGGTTGTATTGTATAGGTGACTTCCAAGTCAGCCATATTGCATGGGGGACATTGTGCTGGTTGTGTTGTATAGGTGACTTCCAAGTCAGCCATATTGCATGGGGGACATTGTGCTGGTTGTATTGTATAGGTGACTTCCAAGTCAGCCATATTGCATAGGGGACATTGTGCTGGTTGTATTGTATAGGTGACTTCCAAGTCAGCCATATTGCATGGGGGACATTGTGCTGGTTGCCATGTCCTATAGGTGACTTCCAAGTCAGCCATATTGCATGGGAGACATTGTGCTGGTTGTCTTGTATTGGTGACGTCCAAGTCAGCCATATTGCTTGGGGGACATTGTGCTGGTTGCCATGTTCTATAGGTGACTTCCAAGGCAGCCATATTGCTTGGGGGACATTGTGCTGGTTGTGTTGTATAGGTGACTTCCAAGTCAGCCATATTGCATGGGGGACATTGTGCTGGTTGTCTTGTATAGGTGACTTCCAATTCAGCCATATTGCATGGGGGACATTGTGCTGGTGGCCATGTTCTATAGGTGACTTCCAAGTCAGCCATATTGCTTGGGGGACATTGTGCTGGTTGTATTGTATAGGTGACTTCCAAGTCAGCCATATTGCATGGGGGACATTGTGCTGGTTGTGTTGTATAGGTGACTTCCAAGTCAGCCATATTGCATGGGGGACATTGTGCTGGTTGTATTGTATAGGTGACTTCCAAGTTAACCATATTGCATGGGGGACATTGTGCTGGTTGTATTGTATAGGTGACTTCCAAGTCAGCCGTGTTGCATGGGGGACATTGTGCTGGTGGCCATGTTCTATAGGTGACATCCAAGTCAGCCATATTGCATGGGGGACATTGTGCTGGTTGCCATGTTGCATAGGTGACTTCCAAGTCAGCCATATTGCATGGGGGACATTGTACTGGTTGTCTTGTATAGGTGACTTCCAAGTCAGCCGTGTTGCATTGGGGACATTGTGCTGGTGGCCATGTTCTATAGGTGACTTCCAAGTCAGCCATATTGCATGGGGGACATTGTGCTGGTTGCCATGTTGTATAGGTGACTTCCAAGTCAGCCATATTGCATGGGGGACATTGTACTGGTTGTCTTGTATAGGTGACTTCCAAGTCAGCCGTGTTGCATTGGGGACATTGTGCTGGTGGCCATGTTCTATAGGTGACTTCCAAGTCAGCCATATTGCATGGGGGACATTGTGCTGGTTGCCATGTTGTATAGGTGACTTCCAAGTCAGCCATATTGCATGGGGGACATTGTGCTGGTTGCCATGTTGTATAGGTGACTTCCAAGTCAGCCATATTGCATGCGGGACATTGTGCTGGTTGTGTTGTATAGGTGACTTCCAAGTCAGCCATATTGCATGGGGGACATTGTGCTGGTTGCCATGTTGTATAGGTGACTTCCAAGTCAGCCATATTGCATGGGGGACATTGTGCTGGTTGTGTTGTATAGGTGACTTCCAAGTCAGCCATATTGCATGGGGGACATTGTGCTGGTTGTGTTGTATAGGTGACTTCCAAGACAGCCATATTGCATGGGGGACATTGTGCTGGTTGTATTGTATAGGTGACTTCCAAGTCAGCCATATTGCATGGGGGACATTGTGCTGGTTGCCATGTCCTATAGGTGACTTCCAAGTCAGCCATATTGCATGGGGGACATTGTGCTGGTTGCCATATTGTATAGGTGACTTCCAAGTCAGCCATATTGCTTGGGGGACATTGTGCTGGTTGCCATGTTCTATAGGTGACTTCCAAGTCAGCCATATTGCTTGGGGGACATTGTGCTGGTTGTGTTGTATAGGTGACTTCCAAGTCAGCCATATTGCATGGGGGACATTGTGCTGGTTGTCTTGTATAGGTGACTTCCAATTCAGCCATATTGCATGGGGGACATTGTGCTGGTGGCCATGTTCTATAGGTGACTTTCAAGTCAGCCATATTGCTTGGGGGACATTGTGCTGGTTGTATTGTATAGGTGACTTCCAAGTCAGCTATATTGCATGGGGGACATTGTGCTGGTTGTGTTGTATAGGTGACTTCCAAGTCAGCCATATTGCATGGGGGACATTGTGCTGGTTGTATTGTATAGGTGACTTCCAAGTCAGCCATATTGCATAGGGGACATTGTGCTGGTTGTATTGTATAGGTGACTTCCAAGTCAGCCATATTGCATGGGGGACATTGTGCTGGTTGCCATGTCCTATAGGTGACTTCCAAGTCAGCCATATTGCATGGGAGACATTGTGCTGGTTTTCTTGTATTGGTGACGTCCAAGTCAGCCATATTGCTTGGGGGACATTGTGCTGGTTGCCATGTTCTATAGGTGACTTCCAAGGCAGCCATATTGCTTGGGGGACATTGTGCTGGTTGTGTTGTATAGGTGACTTCCAAGTCAGCCATATTGCATGGGGGACATTGTGCTGGTTGTCTTGTATAGGTGACTTCCAATTCAGCCATATTGCATGGGGGACATTGTGCTGGTGGCCATGTTCTATAGGTGACTTCCAAGTCAGCCATATTGCTTGGGGGACATTGTGCTGGTTGTATTGTATAGGTGACTTCCAAGTCAGCCATATTGCATGGGGGACATTGTGCTGGTTGTGTTGTATAGGTGACTTCCAAGTCAGCCATATTGCATGGGGGACATTGTGCTGGTTGTATTGTATAGGTGACTTCCAAGTTAACCATATTGCATGGGGGACATTGTGCTGGTTGTATTGTATAGGTGACTTCCAAGTCAGCCGTGTTGCATGGGGGACATTGTGCTGGTGGCCATGTTCTATAGGTGACATCCAAGTCAGCCATATTGCATGGGGGACATTGTGCTGGTTGCCATGTTGCATAGGTGACTTCCAAGTCAGCCATATTGCATGGGGGACATTGTACTGGTTGTCTTGTATAGGTGACTTCCAAGTCAGCCGTGTTGCATTGGGGACATTGTGCTGGTGGCCATGTTCTATAGGTGACTTCCAAGTCAGCCATATTGCATGGGGGACATTGTGCTGGTTGCCATGTTGTATAGGTGACTTCCAAGTCAGCCATATTGCATGGGGGACATTGTACTGGTTGTCTTGTATAGGTGACTTCCAAGTCAGCCGTGTTGCATTGGGGACATTGTGCTGGTGGCCATGTTCTATAGGTGACTTCCAAGTCAGCCATATTGCATGGGGGACATTGTGCTGGTTGCCATGTTGTATAGGTGACTTCCAAGTCAGCCATATTGCATGGGGGACATTGTGCTGGTTGCCATGTTGTATAGGTGACTTCCAAGTCAGCCATATTGCATGCGGGACATTGTGCTGGTTGTGTTGTATAGGTGACTTCCAAGTCAGCCATATTGCATGAGGGACATTGTGCTGGTTGTATTGTATAGGTGACTTCCAAGTCAGCCATATTGCATGGGGGACATTGTGCTGGTTGTATTGTATAGGTGACTTCCAAGTCAGCCATATTGCATGGGGGACATTGTGCTCGTTGCCATGTCCTATAGGTGACTTCCAAGTCAGCCATATTGCATGGGGGACATTGTGCTGGTTGTCTTGTATAGGTGACGTCCAAGTCAGCCATATTGCTTGGGGGACATTGTGCTGGTTGCCATGTTCTATAGGTGACTTCAAAGTCAGCCATATTGCTTGGGGGACATTGTGCTGGTTGTGTTGTATAGGTGACTTCCAAGTCAGCCATATTGCATGGGGGACATTGTGCTGGTTGTATTGTATAGGTGACTTCCAAGTCAGCCATATTGCATGGGGGACATTGTGCTGGTTGTATTGTATAGGTGACTTCCAAGTCAGCCATATTGCATGGGGGACATTGTGCTGGTTGCCATGTCCTATAGGTGACTTCCAAGTCAGCCATATTGCATGGGGGACATTGTGCTGGTGGCCATGTTCTATAGGTGACTTCCAAGTCAGCCGTTTTGCATGGGGGACATTGTGCTGGTTGCCATGTTCTATAGGTGACTTCCAGGTCAGCCATATTGCTTGTGGGACATTGTGCTGGTTGCCATGTTGTATAGGTGACTTCCAATTCAGCCATATTGCATGGGGGACATTGTGCTGGTGGCCATGTTCTATAGGTGACTTCCAAGTCAGCCATATTGCTTGGGGGACATTGTGCTGGTTGTATTGTATAGGTGACTTCCAAGTCAGCCATATTGCATGGGGGACATTGTGCTGGTTGTGTTGTATAGGTGACTTCCAAGTCAGCCATATTGCATGGGGGACATTGTGCTGGTTGTATTGTATAGGTGACTTCCAAGTCAGCCATATTGCATGGGGGACATTGTGCTGGTTGTATTGTATAGGTGACTTCCAAGTCAGCCATATTGCATGGGGGTCATTGTGCTGGTTGCCATGTTCTATAGGTGACTTCCAAGTCAGCCATATTGCATGGGGGACATTGTGCTGGTGGCCATGTTCTATAGGTGACTTCCAAGTCAGCCATATTGCATGGGGGACATTGTGCTGGTTGTGTTGTATAGGTGACTTCCAAGTCAGCCATATTGCATGGGGGACATTGTGCTGGTTGTATTGTATAGGTGACTTCCAAGTCAGCCATATTGCATGGGGGACATTGTGCTGGTTGTATTGTATAGGTGACTTCCAAGTCAGCCATATTGCATGGGGGTCATTGTGCTGGTTGCCATGTTCTATAGGTGACTTCCAAGTCAGCCATATTGCATGGGGGACATTGTGCTGGTGGCCATGTTCTCTAGGTGACTTCCAAGTCAGCCATATTGCATGGGGGACATTGTGCTGGTTGTCTTGTATAGGTGACTTCCAAGTCAGCCATATTCCATGGGGGACATTGTGCTGGTGGCCATGTTCTATAGGTGACTTCCAAGTGAGCCATATTGCTTGGGGGACATTGTGCTGGTTGTGTTGTATACGTGACTTCCAAGTCAGACATATTGCATGGGGGACATTGTGCTGGTTGTCTTGTATAGGTGACTTCCAAGTCAGCCGTGTTGCATGGGGGACATTGTGCTGGTGGCCATGTTCTATAGGTGACTTCCAAGTCAGCCATATTGCATGGGGGACATTGTGCTGGTGGCCATGTTCTATAGGTGACTTCCAAGTCAGCCGTTTTGCATGGGGGACATTGTGCTGGTTGCCATGTTCTATAGGTGACTTCCAGGTCAGCCATATTGCTTGGGGGACATTGTGCTGGTTGCCATGTTGTATAGGTGACTTCCAAGTCAGCCATATTGCATGGGGGACATTGTGCTGGTTGTCTTGTATAGGGGACTTCCAAGTCAGCCATATTGCATGGGGGACATTGTGCTGGTGGCCATGTTCTATAGGTGACTTCCAAGTCAGCCATATTGCTTTGGGGACATTGTGCTGGTTGTATTGTATAGGTGACTTCCAAGTCAGCCATATTGCATGGGGGACATTGTGCTGGTGGCCATGTTCTATAGGTGACTTCCAAGTCAGCCATATTGCTTGGGGGACATTGTGCTGGTTGCCATGTTGTATAGGTGACTTCCAAGTCAGACATATTGCATGGGGGACATTGTGCTGGTGTCAATGTTCTATAGGTGACTTCCAAGTCAGCCATATTGCATTTGGGACATTGAGCTGGTTGTCTTGTATAGGTGACTTCCAAGTCAGCCATATTGCTTGGGGGACATTGTGCTGGTTGCCATGTCCTATAGGTGACTTCCAAGTCAGCCATATTGCATGGGGGACATTGTGCTGGTGGCCATGTTCTATAGGTGACTTCCAAGTCAGCCATATTGCTTGGGGGACATTGTGCTGGTTGCCATGTTGTATAGGTGACTTCCAAGTCAGCCATATTGCATGGGAGACATTGTGCTGGTTTTGTTGTATAGGTGACTTCCAAGTCAGCCATATTGCATGGGGGACATTGTGCTGGTGGCCATGTTCTATAGGTGACTTCCAAGTCAGCCATATTGCTTTGGGGACATTGTGCTGGTTGTATTGTATAGGTGACTTCCAAGTCAGCCATATTGCATGGGGGACATTGTGCTGGTGGCCATGTTCTATAGGTGACTTCCAAGTCAGCCATATTGCTTGGGGGACATTGTGCTGGTTGCCATGTTGTATAGGTGACTTCCAAGTCAGACATATTGCATGGGGGACATTGTGCTGGTGTCAATGTTCTATAGGTGACTTCCAAGTCAGCCATATTGCATTTGGGACATTGAGCTGGTTGTCTTGTATAGGTGACTTCCAAGTCAGCCATATTGCTTGGGGGACATTGTGCTGGTTGCCATGTCCTATAGGTGACTTCCAAGTCAGCCATATTGCATGGGGGACATTGTGCTGGTGGCCATGTTCTATAGGTGACTTCCAAGTCAGCCATATTGCTTGGGGGACATTGTGCTGGTTGCCATGTTGTATAGGTGACTTCCAAGTCAGCCATATTGCATGGGGGACATTGTGCTGGTTGCCATGTTGTATAGGTGACTTCCAAGTCAGCCATATTGCATGGGGGACATTGTGCTGGTTGTGTTGTATAGGTGACTTCCAATTCAGCCATATTGCATGGGGGACATTGTGCTGGTTGTGTTGTATAGGTGACTTCCAAGTCAGCCATATTGCATGGGGGACATTGTGCTGGTTGTCTTGTATAGGTGACTTCCAAGTCAGCCATATTGCATGGGGGACATTGTGCTGGTTGTCATGTACTATAGGTGACTTCCAAGTCAGCCATATTGCATGGGGGACATTGTGCTGGTTGTCTTGTATAGGTGACGTCCAAGTCAGCCATATTGCTTGGGGGACATTGTGCTGGTTGCCATGTTCTCTAGGTGACTTCCAAGTCAGCCATATTGCTTGGGGGACATTGTGCTGGTTGTGTTGTATAGGTGACTTCCAAGTCAGCCATATTGCATGGGGGACATTGTGCTGGTTGTCTTGTATAGGTGACTTCCAATTCAGCCATATTGCATGGGGGACATTGTGCTGGTGGCCATGTTCTATAGGTGACTTCCAAGTCAGCCATATTGCTTGGGGGACATTGTGCTGGTTGTATTGTATAGGTGACTTCCAAGTCAGCCATATTGCATGGGGGACATTGTGCTGGTTGTATTGTATAGGTGACTTCCAAGTCAGCCATATTGCATGGGGGACATTGTCCTGGTTGTCTTGTATAGGTGACTTCCAAGTCAGCCGTGTTGCATTGGGGACATTGTGCTGGTGGCCATGTTCTATAGGTGACTTCCAAGTCAGCCATATTGCATGGGGGACATTGTGCTGGTTGCCATGTTGTATAGGTGACTTCCAAGTCAGCCATATTGCATGGGGGACATTGTGCTGGTTGCCATGTTGTATAGGTGACTTCCAAGTCAGCCATATTGCATGGGGGACATTGTGCTGGTTGTGTTGTATAGGTGACTTCCAAGTCAGCCATATTGCATGGGGGACATTGTGCTGGTTGTATTGTATAGGTGACTTCCAAGTCAGCCATATTGCATGGGGGACATTGTGCTGGTTGTATTGTATAGGTGACTTCCAAGTCAGCCATATTGCATGGGGGACATTGTGCTGGTTGCCATGTCCTATAGGTGACTTCCAAGTCAGCCATATTGCATGGGGGACATTGTGCTGGTTGTCTTGTATAGGTGACGTCCAAGTCAGCCATATTGCTTGGGGGACATTGTGCTGGTTGCCATGTTCTATAGGTGACTTCCAAGTCAGCCATATTGCTTGGGGGACATTGTGCTGGTTGCCATGTAATATAGGTGACTTCCAAGTCAGCCATATTGCATGGGGGACATTGTGCTGGTGGCCATGTTCTATAGGTGACTTCCAAGTCAGCCATATTGCATGGGGGACATTGTGCTGGTTGTCTTGTATAGGTGACTTCCAAGTCAGCCATTTTCCATGGGGGACATTGTGCTGGTGGCCATGTTCTATAGGTGACTTCCAAGTGAGCCATATTGCTTGGGGGACATTGTGCTGGTTGTGTTGTATACGTGACTTCCAAGTCAGACATATTGCATGGGGGACATTGTGCTGGTTGTATTGTATAGGTGACTTCCAAGTCAGCCGTGTTGCATGGGGGACATTGTGTTGGTGGCCATGTTCTATAGGTGACTTCCAAGTCAGCCATATTGCATGGGGGACATTGTGCTGGTGGCCATGTTCTATAGGTGACTTCCAAGTCAGCCGTTTTGCATGGGGGACATTGTGCTGGTTGCCATGTTCTATAGGTGACTTCCAAGTCAGCCATATTGCATGGGGGACATTGTGCTGGTTGTCTTGTATAGGGGACTTCCAAGTCAGCCATATTGCATGGGGGACATTGTGCTGGTGGCCATGTTCTATAGGTGACTTCCAAGTCAGCCATATTGCTTGGGGGACATTGTGCTGGTTGTATTGTATAGGTGACTTCCAAGTCAGCCATATTGCATGGGGGACATTGTGCTGGTGGCCATGTTCTATAGGTAACTTCCAAGTCAGCCATATTGCTTGGGGGACATTGTGCTGGTTGCCATGTTGTATAGGTGACTTCCAAGTCAGCCTTATTGCATGGGGGACATTGTGCTGGTGGCAATGTTCTATAGGTGACTTCCAAGTCAGCCATATTGCATTTGGGACATCAAGCTGGTTGTCTTGTATAGGTGACTTCCAAGTCAGCCATATTGCTTGGGGGACATTGTGCTGGTTTCCATGTCCTATAGGTGACTTCCAAGTCAGCCATATTGCATGGGGGACATTGTGCTGGTTGCCATGTTCTATAGGTGACTTCCAGGTCAGCCATATTGCTTGGGGGACATTGTGCTGGTTGCCATGTTGTATAGGTGACTTCCAAGTCAGCCATATTGCATGGGGGACATTGTGCTGGTTGTCTTGTATAGGGGACTTCCAAGTCAGCCATATTGCATGGGGGACATTGTGCTGGTGGCCATGTTCTATAGGTGACTTCCAAGTCAGCCATATTGCTTTGGGGACATTGTGCTGGTTGTATTGTATAGGTGACTTCCAAGTCAGCCATATTGCATGGGGGACATTGTGCTGGTGGCCATGTTCTATAGGTGACTTCCAAGTCAGCCATATTGCTTGGGGGACATTGTGCTGGTTGCCATGTTGTATAGGTGACTTCCAAGTCAGACATATTGCATGGGGGACATTGTGCTGGTGTCAATGTTCTATAGGTGACTTCCAAGTCAGCCATATTGCATTTGGGACATTGAGCTGGTTGTCTTGTATAGGTGACTTCCAAGTCAGCCATATTGCTTGGGGGACATTGTGCTGGTTGCCATGTCCTATAGGTGACTTCCAAGTCAGCCATATTGCATGGGGGACATTGTGCTGGTGGCCATGTTCTATAGGTGACTTCCAAGTCAGCCATATTGCTTGGGGGACATTGTGCTGGTTGCCATGTTGTATAGGTGACTTCCAAGTCAGCCATATTGCATGGGGGACATTGTGCTGGTTTTGTTGTATAGGTGACTTCCAAGTCAGCCATATTGCATGGGGGACATTGTGCTGGTGGCCATGTTCTATAGGTGACTTCCAAGTCAGCCATATTGCTTTGGGGACATTGTGCTGGTTGTATTGTATAGGTGACTTCCAAGTCAGCCATATTGCATGGGGGACATTGTGCTGGTGGCCATGTTCTATAGGTGACTTCCAAGTCAGCCATATTGCTTGGGGGACATTGTGCTGGTTGCCATGTTGTATAGGTGACTTCCAAGTCAGACATATTGCATGGGGGACATTGTGCTGGTGTCAATGTTCTATAGGTGACTTCCAAGTCAGCCATATTGCATTTGGGACATTGAGCTGGTTGTCTTGTATAGGTGACTTCCAAGTCAGCCATATTGCTTGGGGGACATTGTGCTGGTTGCCATGTCCTATAGGTGACTTCCAAGTCAGCCATATTGCATGGGGGACATTGTGCTGGTGGCCATGTTCTATAGGTGACTTCCAAGTCAGCCATATTGCTTGGGGGACATTGTGCTGGTTGCCATGTTGTATAGGTGACTTCCAAGTCAGCCATATTGCATGGGGGACATTGTGCTGGTTGCCATGTTGTATAGGTGACTTCCAAGTCAGCCATATTGCATGGGGGACATTGTGCTGGTTGTGTTGTATAGGTGACTTCCAATTCAGCCATATTGCATGGGGGACATTGTGCTGGTTGTGTTGTATAGGTGACTTCCAAGTCAGCCATATTGCATGGGGGACATTGTGCTGGTTGTCTTGTATAGGTGACTTCCAAGTCAGCCATATTGCATGGGGGACATTGTGCTGGTTGTCATGTACTATAGGTGACTTCCAAGTCAGCCATATTGCATGGGGGACATTGTGCTGGTTGTCTTGTATAGGTCACGTCCAAGTCAGCCATATTGCTTGGGGGACATTGTGCTGGTTGCCATGTTCTCTAGGTGACTTCCAAGTCAGCCATATTGCTTGGGGGACATTGTGCTGGTTGTGTTGTATAGGTGACTTCCAAGTCAGCCATATTGCATGGGGGACATTGTGCTGGTTGTCTTGTATAGGTGACTTCCAATTCAGCCATATTGCATGGGGGACATTGTGCTGGTGGCCATGTTCTATAGGTGACTTCCAAGTCAGCCATATTGCTTGGGGGACATTGTGCTGGTTGTATTGTATAGGTGACTTCCAAGTCAGCCATATTGCATGGGGGACATTGTGCTGGTTGTATTGTATAGGTGACTTCCAAGTCAGCCATATTGCATGGGGGACATTGTCCTGGTTGTCTTGTATAGGTGACTTCCAAGTCAGCCGTGTTGCATTGGGGACATTGTGCTGGTGGCCATGTTCTATAGGTGACTTCCAAGTCAGCCATATTGCATGGGGGACATTGTGCTGGTTGCCATGTTGTATAGGTGACTTCCAAGTCAGCCATATTGCATGGGGGACATTGTGCTGGTTGCCATGTTGTATAGGTGACTTCCAAGTCAGCCATATTGCATGGGGGACATTGTGCTGGTTGTGTTGTATAGGTGACTTCCAAGTCAGCCATATTGCATGGGGGACATTGTGCTGGTTGTATTGTATAGGTGACTTCCAAGTCAGCCATATTGCATGGGGGACATTGTGCTGGTTGTATTGTATAGGTGACTTCCAAGTCAGCCATATTGCATGGGGGACATTGTGCTGGTTGCCATGTCCTATAGGTGACTTCCAAGTCAGCCATATTGCATGGGGGACATTGTGCTGGTTGTCTTGTATAGGTGACGTCCAAGTCAGCCATATTGCTTGGGGGACATTGTGCTGGTTGCCATGTTCTATAGGTGACTTCCAAGTCAGCCATATTGCTTGGGGGACATTGTGCTGGTTGCCATGTAATATAGGTGACTTCCAAGTCAGCCATATTGCATGGGGGACATTGTGCTGGTGGCCATGTTCTATAGGTGACTTCCAAGTCAGCCATATTGCATGGGGGACATTGTGCTGGTTGTCTTGTATAGGTGACTTCCAAGTCAGCCATTTTCCATGGGGGACATTGTGCTGGTGGCCATGTTCTATAGGTGACTTCCAAGTGAGCCATATTGCTTGGGGGACATTGTGCTGGTTGTGTTGTATACGTGACTTCCAAGTCAGACATATTGCATGGGGGACATTGTGCTGGTTGTATTGTATAGGTGACTTCCAAGTCAGCCGTGTTGCATGGGGGACATTGTGTTGGTGGCCATGTTCTATAGGTGACTTCCAAGTCAGCCATATTGCATGGGGGACATTGTGCTGGTGGCCATGTTCTATAGGTGACTTCCAAGTCAGCCGTTTTGCATGGGGGACATTGTGCTGGTTGCCATGTTCTATAGGTGACTTCCAAGTCAGCCATATTGCATGGGGGACATTGTGCTGGTTGTCTTGTATAGGGGACTTCCAAGTCAGCCATATTGCATGGGGGACATTGTGCTGGTGGCCATGTTCTATAGGTGACTTCCAAGTCAGCCATATTGCTTGGGGGACATTGTGCTGGTTGTATTGTATAGGTGACTTCCAAGTCAGCCATATTGCATGGGGGACATTGTGCTGGTGGCCATGTTCTATAGGTAACTTCCAAGTCAGCCATATTGCTTGGGGGACATTGTGCTGGTTGCCATGTTGTATAGGTGACTTCCAAGTCAGCCTTATTGCATGGGGGACATTGTGCTGGTGGCAATGTTCTATAGGTGACTTCCAAGTCAGCCATATTGCATTTGGGACATCAAGCTGGTTGTCTTGTATAGGTGACTTCCAAGTCAGCCATATTGCTTGGGGGACATTGTGCTGGTTTCCATGTCCTATAGGTGACTTCCAAGTCAGCCATATTGCATGGGGGACATTGTGCTGGTTGTCTTGTATAGGTGACTTTTAATAAGCAAGCAATATTGCTTGGGGGACATTGTGCTGGTTGTATTGTATAGGTGACTTCGAAGTCAGCCATATTGCATGGGGGACATTGTGCTGGTTGCCATGTTGTATAGGTGACTTCCAAGTCAGCCATATTGCATGGGGGACATTGTGCCGGTTGCCATGTTGTATAGGTGACTTCCAAGTCAGCCATATTGCATGGGGGACATTGTGCTGGTTGCCATGTTGTATAGGTGACTTCCAAGTCAGCCATATTGCATGGGGGACATTGTGCTTATTGCCATGTTGTATAGGTGACTTCCAAGTCAGCCATATTGCATGGGGGACATTGTGCTGGTTGCCATGTTGTATAGGTGACTTCCAAGTCAGCCATATTGCATGGGGGACATTGTGCTGGTTGTGTTGTTTAGGTGACTTCCAAGTCAGCCATATTGCATGGGGGACATTGTGCTGGTTGTGTTGTTTAGGTGACTTCCAAGTCAGCCATATTGCATGGGGGACATTGTGCTGGTTGTATTGTATAGGTGACTTCCAAGTCAGCATATTGCATGGGGGACATTGTGCTGGTTGTATTGTATAGGTGACTTCCAAGTCAGCCATATTGCATGGGGGACATTGTGCTGGTTGTCTTGTATAGGTGACTTCCAAGTCAGCCATATTGCATGGGGGACATTGTGCTTTTTGTGTTGTATAGGTGACTTCCAAGTCAGCCATATTGCATGGGGGACATTGTGCTGGTTGTATTGTATAGGTGACTTCCAAGTCAGCCATATTGCATGGGGGACATTGTGCTGGTTGTCTTGTATAGGTGACTTCCAAGTCAGCCATATTGCATGGGGGACATTGTGCTGGTTGCCATGTCCTATAGGTGACTTCCAAGTCGGCCATATTGCATGGGGGACATTGTGCAGGTTGTCTTGTATAGGTGACTTCCAAGTCAGCCATATTGCTTAGGGGACATTGTGCTGGTTGCCATGTTCTATAGGTGACTTCCAAGTCAGCCATATTGCTTGGGGGACATTGTGCTGGTGGCCATGTTCTATAGGTGACTTCCAAGTCAGCCATATTGCATGGGGGACATTGTGCTGGTTGCCATGTTGTATAGGTGACTTCCAAGTCAGCCATATTGCATGGGGGACATTGTGCTGGTGGCTATGTTTTATAGGTCACTTCCAAGTCAGCCATATTGCATGGGGGACATTGTGCTGGTTGTCTTATATAGGTGACTTCCAAGTCAGCCATATTGCATGGGGGACATTGTGCTGGTGTCCATGTTCTATAGGTGACTTCCAAGTCAGCCATATTGCTTGGGGGACATTGTGCTGGTTGTATTGTATAGATGACTTCCAAGTCAGCCATATTGCATGGGGGACATTGTGCTGGTTGCCATGTTGTATAGGTGACTTCCAAGTCAGCCATATTGCATGGGGGACATTGTGCTGGTTGCCATGTTGTATAGGTGACTTCCAAGTCAGCCATATTGCATGGGGGACATTGTGCTGGTTGCCATGTTGTATAGGTGACTTCCAAGTCAGCCATATTGCATGGGGGACATTGTGCTGGTTGCCATGTTTTATAGGTGACTTCCAAGTCAGCCATATTGCATGGGGGACATTGTGCTGGTTGCCATGTTGTATAGGTGACTTCCAAGTCAGTCATATTGCATGGGGGACATTGTGCTGGTTGTGTTGTTTAGGTGACTTCCAAGTCAGCCATATTGCATGGGGGACATTGTGCTGGTTGTCTTGTATAGGTGACTTCCAAGTCAGCCATATTCCATGGGGGACATTGTGCTGGTGGCCATGTTCTATAGGTGACTTCCAAGTGAGCCATATTGCTTGGGGGACATTGTGCTGGTTGTGTTGTATACGTGACTTCCAAGTCAGCCATATTGCATGGGGGACATTGTGCTGGTGGCCATGTTCTATAGGTGACTTCCAAGTCAGCCATATTGCATGGGGGACATTGTGCTGGTGGCCATGTTCTATAGGTGACTTCCAAGTCAGCCATATTGCATGGGGGACATTGTGGTGGTTGTCTTGTATAGGTGACTTCCAAGTCAGCCATATTCCATGGGGGACATTGTGCTGGTGGCCATGTTCTATAGGTGACTTCCAAGTGAGCCATATTGCTTGGGGGACATTGTGCTGGTTGTGTTGTATACGTGACTTCCAAGTCAGCCATATTGCATGGGGGACATTGTGCTGGTTGTCTTGTATAGGTGACTTCCAAGTCAGCCGTGTTGCATGGGGGACATTGTGCTGGTGGCCATGTTCTATAGGTGACTTCCAAGTCAGCCATATTGCATGGGGGACATTGTGCTGGTGGCCATGTTCTATAGGTGACTTCCAAGTCAGCCGTGTTGCATGGGGGACATTGTGCTGGTTGCCATGTTCTATAGGTGACTTCCAAGTCAGCCATATTGCTTGGGGGACATTGTGCTGGTTGCCATGTTCTATAGGTGACTTCCAAGTCAGCCATATTGCATGGGGGACATTGTGCTGGTTGCCATGTTGTATAGGTGACTTCCAAGTCAGCCATATTGCATGGGGGACATTGTGCTGGTTGCCATGTTGTATAGGTGACTTCCAAGTCAGCCATATTGCTTGTGGGACATTGTGCTGGTTGCCATGTTGTATAGGTGACTTCCAAGTCAGCCATATTGCATGGGGGACATTGTGCTGGTTGCCATGTTGTATAGGTGACTTCCAAGTGAGCCATATTGCATGGGGGACATTGTGCTGGTTGTGTTGTATAGGTGACTTCCAAGTCAGCCATATTGCATGGGGGACATTGTGCTGGTGGCCATGTTCTATAGGTGACTTCCAAGTGAGCCATATTGCTTGGGGGACATTGTGCTGGTTGTGTTGTATACGTGACTTCCAAGTCAGCCATATTGCATGGGGGACATTGTGCTGGTTGTCTTGTATAGGTGACTTCCAAGTCAGCCGTGTTGCATGGGGGACATTGTGCTGGTGGCCATGTTCTATAGGTGACTTCCAAGTCAGCCATATTGCATGGGGGACATTGTGCTGGTGGCCATGTTCTATAGGTGACTTCCAATCAGCCATATTGCATGGGGGACATTGTGCTGGTTGTCTTGTATAGGTGACTTCCAAGTCAGCCATATTCCATGGGGGACATTGTGCTGGTGGCCATGTTCTATAGGTGACTTCCAAGTGAGCCATATTGCTTGGGGGACATTGTGCTGGTTGTGTTGTATACGTGACTTCCAAGTCAGCCATATTGCATGGGGGACATTGTGCTGGTTGTCTTGTATAGGTGACTTCCAAGTCAGCCGTGTTGCATGGGGGACATTGTGCTGGTGGCCATGTTCTATAGGTGACTTCCAAGTCAGCCATATTGCATGGGGGACATTGTGCTGGTGGCCATGTTCTATAGGTGACTTCCAAGTCAGCCGTGTTGCATGGGGGACATTGTGCTGGTTGCCATGTTCTATAGGTGACTTCCAAGTCAGCCATATTGCTTGGGGGACATTGTGCTGGTTGCCATGTTCTATAGGTGACTTCCAAGTCAGCCATATTGCATGGGGGACATTGTGCTGGTTGCCATGTTGTATAGGTGACTTCCAAGTCAGCCATATTGCATGGGGGACATTGTGCTGGTTGCCATGTTGTATAGGTGACTTCCAAGTCAGCCATATTGCTTGTGGGACATTGTGCTGGTTGCCATGTTGTATAGGTGACTTCCAAGTCAGCCATATTGCATGGGGGACATTGTGCTGGTTGCCATGTTGTATAGGTGACTTCCAAGTCAGCCATATTGCATGGGGGACATTGTGCTGGTTGCCATGTTGTATAGGTGACTTCCAAGTCAGCCATATTGCATGGGGGACATTGTGCTGGTTGCCATGTTGTATAGGTGACTTCCAAGTCAGCCATGTTGCATGGGGGACATTGTGCTGGTTGTGTTGTTTAGGTGACTTCCAAGTCAGCCATATTGCATGGGGGACATTGTGCTGGTTGTGTTGTTTAGGTGACTTCCAAGTCAGCCATATTGCATGGGGGACATTGTGCTGGTTGTATTGTATAGGTGACTTCCAAGTCAGCCATATTGCATGGGGGACATTGTGCTGGTTGTATTGTATAGGTGACTTCCAAGTCAGCCATATTGCATGGGGGACATTGTGCTGGTTGTCTTGTACAGGTGACTTCCAAGTCAGCCATATTGCATGGGGGACATTGTGCTTTTTGTGTTGTATAGGTGACTTCCAAGTCAGCCATATTGCATGGGGGACATTGTGCTGGTTGTCTTGTATAGGTGACTTCCAAGTCAGCCATATTGCATGGGGGACATTGTGCTGGTTACCATGTCCTATAGGTGACTTCCAAGTCGGCCATATTGCATGGGGGACATTGTGCTGGTTGTCTTGTATAGGTGACTTCCAAGTCAGCCATATTTCTTAGGGGACATTGTGCTGGTTGCCATGTTCTATAGGTGACTTCCAAGTCAGCCATATTGCTTGGGGGACATTGTGCTCGTGGCCATGTTCTATAGGTGACTTCCAAGTCAGCCATATTGCTTGGGGGACATTGTGCTGGTTGCCATGCTGTATAGGTGACTTCCAAGTCAGCCATATTGCATGGGGGACATTGTGCTGGTGGCTATGTTTTATAGGTCACTTCCAAGTCAGCCATATTGCATGGGGGACATTGTGCTGGTTGTCTTATATAGGTGACTTCCAAGTCAGCCATATTGCATGGGGGACATTGTGCTGGTGGCCATGTTCTATAGGTGACTTCCAAGTCAGCCATATTGCTTGGGGGACATTGTGCTGGTTGTATTGTATAGATGACTTCCAAGTCAGCCATATTGCATGGGGGACATTGTGCTGGTTGCCATGTTGTATAGGTGACTTCGAAGTCAGCCATATTGCATGGGGGACATTGTGCTGGTTGCCATGTTGTATAGGTGACTTCCAAGTCAGCCATATTGCATGGGGGACATTGTGCTGGTTGCCATGTTGTATAGGTGACTTCCAAGTCAGCCATATTGCATGGGGGACATTGTGCTGGTTGCCATGTTTTATAGGTGACTTCCAAGTCAGCCATATTGCATGGGGGACATTGTGCTGGTTGCCATGTTGTATAGGTGACTTCCAAGTCAGCCATATTGCATGGGGGACATTGTGCTGGTTGTGTTGTTTAGGTGACTTCCAAGTCAGCCATATTGCATGGGGGACATTGTGCTTTTTGTGTTGTATAGGTGACTTCCAAGTCAGCCATATTGCATGGGGGACATTGTGCTGGTTGTATTGTATAGGTGACTTCCAAGTCAGCCATATTGCATGGGGGACATTGTGCTGGTTGTCTTGTATAGGTGACTTCCAAGTCAGCCATATTGCATGGGGGACATTGTGCTGGTTGCCATGTCCTATAGGTGACTTCCAAGTCGGCCATATTGCATGGGGGACATTGTGCTGGTTGTCTTGTATAGGTGACTTCCAAGTCAGCCATATTTCTTAGGGGACATTGTGCTGGTTGCCATGTTCTATAGGTGACTTCCAAGTCAGCCATATTGCTTGGGGGACATTGTGCTGGTGGCCATGTTCTATAGGTGACTTCCAAGTCAGCCATATTGCTTGGGGGACATTGTGCTGGTGGCCATGTTCTATAGGTGACTTCCAAGTGAGCCATATTGCTTGGGGGACATTGTGCTGGTTGTGTTGTATACGTGACTTCCAAGTCAGCCATATTGCATGGGGGACATTGTGCCGGTTGTCTTATATAGGTGACTTCCAAGTCAGCCATATTGCATGGGGGACATTGTGCTGGTGGCCATGTTCTATAGGTGACTTCCAAGTCAGCCATATTGCTTGGGGGACATTGTGCTGGTTGTATTGTATAGATGACTTCCAAGTCAGCCATATTGCATGGGGGACATTGTGCTGGTTGCCATGTTGTATAGGTGACTTCCAAGTCAGCCATATTGCATGGGGGACATTGTGCTGGTTGCCATGTTGTATAGGTGACTTCCAAGTCAGCCATATTGCATGGGGGACATTGTGCTGGTTGCCATGTTGTATAGGTGACTTCCAAGTCAGCCATATTGCATGGGGGACATTGTGCTGGTTGCCATGTTTTATAGGTGACTTCCAAGTCAGCCATATTGCATGGGGGACATTGTGCTGGTTGCCATGTTGTATAGGTGACTTCCAAGTCAGCCATATTGCATGGGGGACATTGTGCTGGTTGCCATGTTGTATAGGTGACTTCCAAGTGAGCCATATTGCATGGGGGACATTGTGCTGGTTGTGTTGTATAGGTGACTTCCAAGTCAGCCATATTCCATGGGGGACATTGTGCTGGTGGCCATGTTCTATAGGTGACTTCCAAGTGAGCCATATTGCTTGGGGGACATTGTGCTGGTTGTGTTGTATACGTGACTTCCAAGTCAGCCATATTGCATGGGGGACATTGTGCTGGTTGTCTTGTATAGGTGACTTCCAAGTCAGCCGTGTTGCATGGGGGACATTGTGCTGGTGGCCATGTTCTATAGGTGACTTCCAAGTCAGCCATATTGCATGGGGGACATTGTGCTGGTGGCCATGTTCAATAGGTGACTTCCAAGTCAGCCATATTGCATGGGGGACATTGTGCTGGTTGTCTTGTATAGGTGACTTCCAAGTCAGCCATATTCCATGGGGGACATTGTGCTGGTGGCCATGTTCTATAGGTGACTTCCAAGTGAGCCATATTGCTTGGGGGACATTGTGCTGGTTGTGTTGTATACGTGACTTCCAAGTCAGCCATATTGCATGGGGGACATTGTGCTGGTTGTCTTGTATAGGTGACTTCCAAGTCAGCCGTGTTGCATGGGGGACATTGTGCTGGTGGCCATGTTCTATAGGTGACTTCCAAGTCAGCCATATTGCATGGGGGACATTGTGCTGGTGGCCATGTTCTATAGGTGACTTCCAAGTCAGCCGTGTTGCATGGGGGACATTGTGCTGGTTGCCATGTTCTATAGGTGACTTCCAAGTCAGCCATATTGCTTGGGGGACATTGTGCTGGTTGCCATGTTGTATAGGTGACTTCCAAGTGAGCCATATTGCATGGGGGACATTGTGCTGGTTGCCATGTTGTATAGGTGACTTCCAAGTCAGCCAAATTGCATGGGGGACATTGTGCTGTTTGCCATGTTGTATAGGTGACTTCCAAGTGAGCCATATTGCATGGGGGACATTGTGCTGGTTGCCATGTTGTATAGGTGACTTCCAAGTGAGTCATATTGCTTGGGGGACATTGTGCTGGTTGTGTTGTATAGGTGACTTCCAAGTCAGCCATATTACATGGGGGACATTGTGCTGGTTGTGTTGTATAGGTGACTTCCAAGTCAGCCATATTACATGGGGGACATTGTGCTGGTTGTGTTGTATAGGTGACTTCCAAGTCAGCCATATTGCTTCGGGGACATTGTGCTGGTTGCCATGTTCTATAGGTGACTTCCAAGTCAGCCATATTGCATGGGGGACATTGTGCTGGTGGCCATGTTCTATAGGTGACTTCCAAGTCAGCCATATTGCATGGGGGACATTGTGCTGGTTGTCTTGTATAGGTGACTTCAAAGTCAGCCATATTGCATGGGGGACATTGTGCTGGTGGCCATGTTCTATAGGTGACTTCCAAGTCAGCCATATTGCTTGGGGGACATTGTGCTGGTTGTATTGTATAGGTGACTTCCAAGTCAGCCATATTGCATGGGGGACATTGTGCTGGTTGCCATGTTGTATAGGTGACTTCCAAGTCAGCCATATTGCATTGGGGACATTGTGCTGGTGGCCATGTTCTATAGGTGACTTCCAAGTGAGCCATATTGCATGGGGGACATTGTGCTGGTTGCCATATTGTATAGGTGACTTCCAAGTCAGCCATATTGCATGGGGGACATTGTGCTGGTTGCCATGTTGTATAGGTGACTTCCAAGTCAGCCATATTGCATGGGGGACATTGTGCTGGTTGTATTGTATAGGTGACTTCCAAGTCAGCCATATTGCATGGGGGACATTGTGCTGGTTGCCATGTCCTATAGGTGACTTCCAAGTCAGCCATATTGCATGGGGGAAATTGTGCTGGTTGTCTTGTATAGGTGACTTCCAAGTCAGCCATATTGCTTGGGAGACATTGTGCTGGTTGCCATGTTCTATAGGTGACTTCCAAGTCAGCCATATTGCATGGGGGACATTGTGCTGGTGGCCATGTTCTATAGGTGACTTCCAAGTCAGCCATATTGCATGGTGGACATTGTGCTGGTTGTCTTGTATAGGTGACTTCCAAGTCAGCCATATTGCATGGGGGACATTGTGCTTGTGGCCATGTTCTATAGGTGACTTCCAAGTCAGCCATATTGCTTGGGGGACATTGTGCTGGTTGTATTGTATAGGTGACTTCCAAGTCAGCCATATTGCATGGGGGACATTGTGCTGGTTGCCATGTTGTATAGGTGACTTCCAAGTGAGCCATATTGCATGGGGGACATTGCGCTGGTTGTGTTGTATAGGTGACTTCCAAGTCAGCCATATTGCATGGGGGACATTGTGCTGGTTGTCTTGTATAGGTGACTTCCAAGTCAGCCGTGTTGCATGGGGGACATTGTGCTGGTTGTCTTGTATAGGTGACTTCCAAGTCAGCCATATTACTTGGGGGACATTGTTCTGGTTGCCATGTTGTATAGGTGACTTCCAAGTCAGCCAAATTGCATGGGGGACATTGTGCTGGTGGCCATGTTCTATAGGTGACTTCCAAGTCAGCCATATTGCATTTGGGACATTGTGCTGGTTGTCTTGTATAGGTGACTTCCAAGTCAGCCATATTGCTTGGGGGACATTGTGCTGGTTGCCATGTCCTATAGGTGACTTCCATGTCAGCCATATTGCATGGGGGACATTGTGCTGGTTGTCTTGTATAGGTGACTTCCAAGTCAGCCATATTGCATGGGGGGCATTGTGCTGGTTGCCATGTTGTATAGGTGACTTCCAAGTCAGCCATATTGCATGGGGGACATTGTGCTGGTTGCCATGTTGTATAGGTGACTTCCAAGTGAGCCATATTGCTTGGGGGACATTGTGCTGGTTGCCATGTTGTATAGGTGAATTCCAAGTCAGCCATATTGCATGGGGGACATTGTGCTGTTTGCCATGTTGTAGAGGTGACTTCCAAGTCAGCCATATTGCATGGGGGACATTGTGCTGGTTGCCATGTTGTATAGGTGACTTCCAAGTCAGCCATATTGCATGGGGGACATTGCGCTGGTTGCCATGTTGTATAGGTGACTTCCAAGTGAGCCATATTGCTTGGGGGACATTGTGCTGGTTGTGTTGTATAGGTGACTTCCAAGTCAGCCATATTGCATGGGGGACATTGTGCTGGTTGTCTTGTATAGGTGACTTCCAAGTCAGCCGTGTTGCATGGGGGACATTGTGCTGGTGGCCATGTTCTATAGGTGACTTCCAAGTCAGCCATATTGCATGGGGGACATTGTGCTGGTTGCCATGTTGTATAGGTGACTTCCAAGTGAGCCATATTGCTTGGGGGACATTGTGCTGGTTGCCATGTTGTATAGGTGACTTCCAAGTCAGCCATATTGCATGGGGGACATTGTGCTGGTGGCCATGTTCTATAGGTGACTTCCAAGTCAGCCATATTGCATGGGGACATTGTGCTGGTTGTCTTGTATAGGTGACTTCCAAGTCAGCCATATTGCATGGGGGACATTGTGCTGGTTGCCATGTTGTATAGGTGACTTCCAAGTCAGCCATATTGCATGGGGGGCATTGTGCTGGTTGCCATGATGTATAGGTGACTTCCAAGTCACCCATATTGCATGGGGGACATTGTGCTGGTTGCCATGTTGTATAGGTGACTTCCAAGTGAGCCATATTGCATGGGGGACATTGTGCTGGTTGTGTTGTATAGGTGACTTCCAAGTCAGCCATATTGCATGGGGGACATTGTGCTGGTTGTGTTGTTTAGGTGACTTCCAAGTCAGCCATATTGCATGGGGGACATTGTGCTGGTTGCCATGTTGTATAGGTGACTTCCAAGTCAGCCATATTGCATGGGGGGCATTGTGCTGGTTGCCATGATGTATAGGTGACTTCCAAGTCACCCATATTGCATGGGGACATTGTGCTGGTTGCCATGTTGTATAGGTGACTTCCAAGTGAGCCATATTGCATGGGGGACATTGTGCTGGTTGTGTTGTATAGGTGACTTCCAAGTCAGCCATATTGCATGGGGGACATTGTGCTGGTTGTGTTGTTTAGGTGACTTCCAAGTCAGCCATATTGCATGGGGGATATTGTGCTGGTTGTGTTGTATTGGTGACTTCCAAGTCAGCCATATTGCATGGGGGACATTGTGCTGGTTGTATTGTATAGGTGACTTCCAAGTCAGCCATATTGCATGGGGGACATTGTGCTGGTTGCCATGTCCTATAGGTGACTCCCAAGTCAGCCATATTGCATGGGAGACATTGTGCTGGTTGTCTTGTATAGGTGACTTCCAAGTCAGCCATATTGCTTGGGGGACATTGTGCTGGTTGCCATGTTCTATAGGTGACTTCCAAGTCAGCCATATTGCTTGGGGGACATTGTGCTGGTTGCCATGTTGTATAGGTGACTTCCAAGCCAGCCATATTGCATGGGGGACATTGTGCTGGTGGCCATGTTCTATAGGTGACTTCCAAGTCAGCCATATTGCATGGGGGCCATTGTGCTGGTTGTCTTGTATAGGTGACTTCCAAGTCAGCCATACTGCTTGGGGGACATTGTGCTGGTTGCCATGTCCTATAGGTGACTTCCAAGTCAGCCATATTGCATGGGGGACATTGTGCTGGTTGTCTTGTATAGGTGACTTCCAAGTCAGCCATATTGCATGGGGGACATTGTGCTGGTTGCCATGTTGTAAAGGTGACTTCCAAGTCAGCCATATTGCATGGGGGACATTGTGCTGGTTGCCATGTTGTATAGGTGACTTCCAAGTGAGCCATATTGCTTGGGGGACATTGTGCTGGTTGCCATGTTGTATAGGTGACTTCCAAGTCAGCCATATTGCATGGGGGACATTGTGCTGGTTGCCATGTTGTATAGGTGACTTCCAAGTCAGCCATATTGCATGGGGGACATTGTGCTGGTTGCCATGTTGTATAGGTGACTTCCAAGTCAGCCATATTGCATGGGGGACATTGTGCTGGTTGCCATGTTGTATAGGTGACTTCCAAGTGAGCCATATTGCATGGGGGACATTGTGCTGGTTGCCATGTTGTATAGGTGACTTCCAAGTCAGCCATATTGCATGGGGGACATTGTGCTGGTTGCCATGTTGTATAGGTGACTTCCAAGTCAGCCATATTGCATGGGGGACATTGTGCTGGTTGCCATGTTGTATAGGTGACTTCCAAGTGAGCCATATTGCTTGGGGGACATTGTGCTGGTTGTGTTGTATAGGTGACTTCCAAGTCAGCCATATTGCATGGGGGACATTGTGCTGGTTGTCTTGTATAGGTGACTTCCAAGTCAGCCGTGTTGCATGGGGGACATTGTGCTGGTGGCCATGTTCTATAGGTGACTTCCAAGTCAGCCATATTGCATGGGGGACATTGTGCTGGTTGCCATGTTGTATAGGTGACTTCCAAGTCAGCCATATTGCATGGGGGACATTGTGCTGGTTGTCTTGTATAGGTGACTTCCAAGTCAGCCGTGTTGCATGGGGGACATTGTGCTGGTGGCCATGTTCTATAGGTGACTTCCAAGTCAGCCATATTGCATGGGGGACATTGTGCTGGTTGCCATGTTGTATAGGTGACTTCCAAGTGAGCCATATTGCTTGGGGGACATTGTGCTGGTTGCCATGTTGTATAGGTGACTTCCAAGTCAGCCATATTGCATGGGGGACATTGTGCTGGTGGCCATGTTCTATAGGTGACTTCCAAGTCAGCCATATTGCATGGGGACATTGTGCTGGTTGGCTTGTATAGGTGACTTCAAAGTCAGCCATATTGCATGGGGGACATTGTGCTGGTTGCCATGTTGTATAGGTGACTTCCAAGTCAGCCATATTGCATGGGGGACATTGTGCTGGTTGCCATGTTGTATAGGTGACTTCCAAGTCAGCCATATTGCATGGGGGACATTGTGCTGGTTGCCATGTTGTATAGGTGACTTCCAAGTGAGCCATATTGCATGGGGGACATTGTGCTGGTGGCCATGTTCTATAGGTGACTTCCAAGTCAGCCATATTGCATGGGGGCCATTGTGCTGGTTGTCTTGTATAGGTGACTTCCAAGTCAGCCATACTGCTTGGGGGACATTGTGCTGGTTGCCATGTCCTATAGGTGACTTCCAAGTCAGCCATATTGCATGGGGGACATTGTGCTGGTTGTCTTGTATAGGTGACTTCCAAGTCAGCCATATTGCATGGGGGACATTGTGCTGGTTGCCATGTTGTAAAGGTGACTTCCAAGTCAGCCATATTGCATGGGGGACATTGTGCTGGTTGCCATGTTGTATAGGTGACTTCCAAGTGAGCCATATTGCTTGGGGGACATTGTGCTGGTTGCCATGTTGTATAGGTGACTTCCAAGTCAGCCATATTGCATGGGGGACATTGTGCTGGTTGCCATGTTGTATAGGTGACTTCCAAGTCAGCCATATTGCATGGGGGACATTGTGCTGGTTGCCATGTTGTATAGGTGACTTCCAAGTCAGCCATATTGCATGGGGGACATTGTGCTGGTTGCCATGTTGTATAGGTGACTTCCAAGTGAGCCATATTGCATGGGGGACATTGTGCTGGTTGCCATGTTGTATAGGTGACTTCCAAGTCAGCCATATTGCATGGGGGACATTGTGCTGGTTGCCATGTTGTATAGGTGACTTCCAAGTCAGCCATATTGCATGGGGGACATTGTGCTGGTTGCCATGTTGTATAGGTGACTTCCAAGTGAGCCATATTGCTTGGGGGACATTGTGCTGGTTGTGTTGTATAGGTGACTTCCAAGTCAGCCATATTGCATGGGGGACATTGTGCTGGTTGTCTTGTATAGGTGACTTCCAAGTCAGCCGTGTTGCATGGGGGACATTGTGCTGGTGGCCATGTTCTATAGGTGACTTCCAAGTCAGCCATATTGCATGGGGGACATTGTGCTGGTTGCCATGTTGTATAGGTGACTTCCAAGTCAGCCATATTGCATGGGGGACATTGTGCTGGTTGTCTTGTATAGGTGACTTCCAAGTCAGCCGTGTTGCATGGGGGACATTGTGCTGGTGGCCATGTTCTATAGGTGACTTCCAAGTCAGCCATATTGCATGGGGGACATTGTGCTGGTTGCCATGTTGTATAGGTGACTTCCAAGTGAGCCATATTGCTTGGGGGACATTGTGCTGGTTGCCATGTTGTATAGGTGACTTCCAAGTCAGCCATATTGCATGGGGGACATTGTGCTGGTGGCCATGTTCTATAGGTGACTTCCAAGTCAGCCATATTGCATGGGGACATTGTGCTGGTTGGCTTGTATAGGTGACTTCAAAGTCAGCCATATTGCATGGGGGACATTGTGCTGGTTGCCATGTTGTATAGGTGACTTCCAAGTCAGCCATATTGCATGGGGGACATTGTGCTGGTTGCCATGTTGTATAGGTGACTTCCAAGTCAGCCATATTGCATGGGGGACATTGTGCTGGTTGCCATGTTGTATAGGTGACTTCCAAGTGAGCCATATTGCATGGGGGACATTGTGCTGGTTGTGTTGTATAGGTGACTTCCAAGTCAGCCATATTGCATGGGGGACATTGTGCTGGTGTGTTGTTTAGGTGACTTCCATGTCAGCCATATTGCATGGGGGACATTGTGCTGGGTGTGTTGTATTGGTGACTTCCAAGTCAGCCATATTGCATGGGGGACATTGTGCTGGTTGTATTGTATAGGTGACTTCCAAGTCAGCCATATTGCATGGGGGACATTGTGCTGGTTGCCATGTCCTATAGGAGACTTCCAAGTCAGCCATATTGCATGGGAGACATTGTGCTGGTTGTCTTGTATAGGTGACTTCCAAGTCAGCCATATTGCTTGGGGGACATTGTGCTGGTTGCCATGTTCTATAGGTGACTTCCAAGTCAGCCATATTGCTTGGGGGACATTGTGCTGGTTGCCATGTTGTATAGGTGACTTCCAAGTCAGCCATATTGCATGGGGGACATTGTGCTGGTGGCCATGTTCTATAGGTGACTTCCAAGTCAGCCATATTGCATGGGGGACATTGTGCTGGTTGTCTTGTATAGGTGACTTCCAAGTCAGCCATATTGCTTGGGGGACATTGTGCTGGTTGCCATGTTGTATAGGTGACTTCCAAGTGAGCCATATTGCTTGGGGGACATTGTGCTGGTTGCCATGTTGTATAGGTGACTTCCAAGTCAGCCATATTGCATGGGGGACATTGTGCTGGTGGCCATGTCCTATAGGTGACTTCCAAGTCAGCCATATTGCATGGGGGACATTGTGCTGGTTGCCATGTTGTATAGGTGACTTCCAAGTGAGCCATATTGCTTGGGGGACATTGTGCTGGTTGCCATGTTGTATAGATGACTTCCAAGTCAGCCATATTGCATGGGGGACATTGTGCTGGTTGCCATGTTGTATAGGTGACTTCCAAGTGAGCCATATTGCATGGGAGACATTGTGCTGGTTGCCATGTTGTATAGGTGACTTCCAAGTCAGCCATATTGCATGGGGGACATTGTGCTGGTTGCCATGTTGTATAGGTGACTTCCAAGTGAGCCATATTGCATGGGGGACATTGTGCTGGTTGTCTTGTATAGGTGACTTCCAAGTCAGCCATACTGCTTGGGGGACATTGTGCTGGTTGCCATGTCCTATAGGTGACTTCCAAGTCAGCCATATTGCATGGGGGACATTGTGCTGGTTGTCTTGTATGGTGACTTCCAAGTCAGCCATATTGCATGGGGGACATTGTGCTGGTTGCCATGTTGTAAAGGTCACTTCCAAGTCAGCCATATTGCATGGGGGACATTGTGCTGGTTGCCATGTTGTATAGGTGACTTCCAAGTGAGCCATATTGCTTGGGGGACATTGTGCTGGTTGCCATGTTGTATAGGTGACTTCCAAGTCAGCCATATTGCATGGGGGACATTGTGCTGGTTGCCATGTTGTATAGGTGACTTCCAAGTCAGCCATATTGCAACGGGAAACATTGTGCTGGTTGCCATGTTGTATAGGTGACTTCCAAGTCAGCCATATTGCATGGGGGACATTGTGCTGGTTGCCATGTTGTATAGGTGACTTCCAAGTGAGCCATATTGCATGGGGGACATTGTGCTGGTTGCCATGTTGTATAGGTGACTTCCAAGTCAGCCATATTGCATGGGGGACATTGTGCTGGTTGCCATGTTGTATAGGTGACTTCCAAGTCAGCCATATTGCATGGGGGACATTGTGCTGGTTGCCATGTTGTATAGGTGACTTCCAAGTGAGCCATATTGCTTGGGGGACATTGTGCTGGTTGTGTTGTATAGGTGACTTCCAAGTCAGCCATATTGCATGGGGGACATTGTGCTGGTTGTCTTGTATAGGTGACTTCCAAGTCAGCCGTGTTGCATGGGGGACATTGTGCTGGTGGCCATGTTCTATAGGTGACTTCCAAGTCAGCCATATTGCATGGGGGACATTGTGATGGTTGCCATGTTGTATAGGTGACTTCCAAGTCAGCCATATTGCTTGGGGGACATTGTGCTGGTTGCCATGTTGTATAGGTGACTTCCAAGTCAGCCATATTGCATGGGGGACATTGTGCTGGTGGCCATGTTCTATAGGTGACTTCCAAGTGAGCCATATTGCATGGGGGACATTGTGCTGGTTGGCTTGTATAGGTGACTTCCAAGTCAGCCATATTGCATGGGGGACATTGTGCTGGTTGCCATGTTGTATAGGTGACTTCCAAGTCAGCCATATTGCATGGGGGACATTGTGCTGGTTGCCATGTTGTATAGGTGACTTCCAAGTCAGCCATATTGCATGGGGGACATTGTGCTGGTTGCCATGTTGTATAGGTGACTTCCAAGTGAGCCATATTGCATGGGGGACATTGTGCTGGTTGTGTTGTATAGGTGACTTCCAAGTCAGCCATATTGCATGGGGGACATTGTGCTGGTGTATTGTTTAGGTGACTTCCAAGTCAGCCATATTGCATGGGGGACATTGTGCTGGTTGTGTTGTATTGGTGACTTCCAAGTCAGCCATATTGCATGGGGGACATTGTGCTGGTTGTATTGTATAGGTGACTTCCAAGTCAGCCATATTGCATGGGGGACATTGTGCTGGTTGCCATGTTGTATAGGTGACTTCCAAGTGAGTCATATTGCTTGGGGGACATTGTGCTGGTTGCCATGTTGTATAGATGACTTCCAAGTCAGCCATATTGCATGGGGGACATTGTGCTGGTTGCCATGTTGTATAGGTGACTTCCAAGTGAGCCATATTGCATGGGAGACATTGTGCTGGTTGCCATGTTGTATAGGTGACTTCCAAGTCAGCCATATTGCATGGGGGACATTGTGCTGGTTGCCATGTTGTATAGGTGACTTCCAAGTGAGCCATATTGCATGGGGGACATTGTGCTGGTTGTCTTGTATAGGTGACTTCCAAGTCAGCCATACTGCTTGGGGGACATTGTGCTGGTTGCCATGTCCTATAGGTGACTTCCAAGTCAACCATATTGCATGGGGGACATTGTGCTGGTTGTCTTGTATAGGTGACTTCCAAGTCAGCCATATTGCATGGGGGACATTGTGCTGGTTGCCATGTTGTAAAGGTGACTTCCAAGTCAGCCATATTGCATGGGGGACATTGTGCTGGTTGCCATGTTGTATAGGTGACTTCCAAGTGAGCCATATTGCTTGGGGGACATTGTGCTGGTTGCCATGTTGTATAGGTGACTTCCAAGTCAGCCATATTGCATGGGGGACATTGTGCTGGTTGCCATGTTGTATAGGTGACTTCCAAGTCAGCCATATTGCAACGGGAAACATTGTGCTGGTTGCCATGTTGTATAGGTGACTTCCAAGTCAGCCATATTGCATGGGGGACATTGTGCTGGTTGCCATGTTGTATAGGTGACTTCCAAGTGAGCCATATTGCATGGGGGACATTGTGCTGGTTGCCATGTTGTATAGGTGACTTCCAAGTCAGCCATATTGCATGGGGGACATTGTGCTGGTTGCCATGTTGTATAGGTGACTTCCAAGTCAGCCATATTGCATGGGGGACATTGTGCTGGTTGCCATGTTGTATAGGTGACTTCCAAGTGAGCCATATTGCTTGGGGGACATTGTGCTGGTTGTGTTGTATAGGTGACTTCCAAGTCAGCCATATTGCATGGGGGACATTGTGCTGGTTGTCTTGTATAGGTGACTTCCAAGTCAGCCGTGTTGCATGGGGGACATTGTGCTGGTGGCCATGTTCTATAGGTGACTTCCAAGTCAGCCATATTGCATGGGGGACATTGTGCTGGTTGCCATGTTGTATAGGTGACTTCCAAGTCAGCCATATTGCTTGGGGGACATTGTGCTGGTTGCCATGTTGTATAGGTGACTTCCAAGTCAGCCATATTGCATGGGGGACATTGTGCTGGTGGCCATGTTCTATAGGTGACTTCCAAGTCAGCCATATTGCATGGGGACATTGTGCTGGTTGGCTTGTATAGGTGACTTCCAAGTCAGCCATATTGCATGGGGGACATTGTGCTGGTTGCCATGTTGTATAGGTGACTTCCAAGTCAGCCATATTGCATGGGGGACATTGTGCTGGTTGCCATGTTGTATAGGTGACTTCCAAGTCAGCCATATTGCATGGGGGACATTGTGCTGGTTGCCATGTTGTATAGGTGACTTCCAAGTGAGCCATATTGCATGGGGGACATTGTGCTGGTTGTGTTGTATAGGTGACTTCCAAGTCAGCCATATTGCATGGGGGACATTGTGCTGGTGTATTGTTTAGGTGACTTCCAAGTCAGCCATATTGCATGGGGGACATTGTGCTGGTTGTGTTGTATTGGTGACTTCCAAGTCAGCCATATTGCATGGGGGACATTGTGCTGGTTGTATTGTATAGGTGACTTCCAAGTCAGCCATATTGCATGGGGGACATTGTGCTGGTTGCCATGTCCTATAGGAAACTTCCAAGTCAGCCATATTGCATGGGAGACATTGTGCTGGTTGTCTTGTATAGGTGACTTCCAAGTCAGCCATATTGCTTGGGCGACATTGTGCTGGTTGCCATGTTGTATAGGTGACTTCCAAGTCAGCCATATTGCATGGGGGACATTGTGCTGGTGGCCATGTTCTATAGGTGACTTCCAAGTCAGCCATATTGCATGGGGGACATTGTGCTGGTTGTCTTGTATAGGTGACTTCCAAGTCAGCCATATTGCTTGGGGGACATTGTGCTGGTTGCCATGTTGTATAGGTGACTTCCAAGTGAGCCATATTGCTTGGGGGACATTGTGCTGGTTGCCATGTTGTATAGGTGACTTCCAAGTCAGCCATATTGCATGGGGGACATTGTGCTGGTGGCCATGTCCTATAGGTGACTTCCAAGTCAGCCATATTGCATGGGGGACATTGTGCTGGTTGCCATGTTGTATAGGTGACTTCCAAATGAGCCATATTGCTTGGGGGACATTGTGCTGGTTTCCATGTTGTATAGATGACTTCCAAGTCAGCCATATTGCATGGGGGACATTGTGCTGGTTGCCATGTTGTATAGGTGACTTCCAAGTGAGCCATATTGCATGGGGGACATTGTGCTGGTGGCCATGTTCTATAGGTGACTTCCAACTCAGCCATATTGCATGGGGGACATTGTGCTGGTTGTCTTGTATAGGTGACTTCCAAGTCAGCCATATTGCATGGGGGACATTGTGCTGGTGGCCATGTTCTATAGGTGACTTCCAAGTCAGCCATATTGCTTGGGGGACATTGTGCTGGTTGCCATGTCCTATAGGTGACTTCCAAGTCAGCCATATTGCATGGGGGACATTGTGCTGGTTGTCTTGTATAGGTGACTTCCAAGTCAGCCATATTGCATGGGGGACATTGTGCTGGTTGCCATGTTGTATAGGTGACTTCCAAGTCAGCCATATTGCATGGGGGACATTGTGCTGGTTGCCATGTTGTATAGGTGACTTCCAAGTCAGCCATATTGCATGGGGGACATTGTGCTGGTTGTCTTGTATAGGTGACTTCCATGTCAGCCATATTGCATGGGGGACATTGTGCTGGTTGCCATGTTGTATAGGTGACTTCCAAGTGAGCCGTATTGCTTGGGGGACATTGTGCTGGTTGCCATGTTGTATAGGTGACTTCCAAGTCAGCCATATTGCATGGGGGACATTGTGCTGTTTGCCATGTTGTAGAGGTGACTTCCAAGTCAGCCATATTGCATGGGGGACATTGTGCTGGTTGCCATGTTGTATAGGTGACTTCCAAGTCAGCCATATTGCATGGGGGACATTGTGCTGGTTGCCATGTTGCATAGGTGACTTCCAAGTGAGCCATATTGCTTGGGGGACATTGTGCTTGTTGTGTTGTATAGGTGACTTCCAAGTCAGCCATATTGCATGGGGGACATTGTGCTGGTTGCCATGTTGTATAGGTGACTTCCAAGTGAGCCATTTTGCATGGGGGACATTGTGCTGGTTGTGTTGTATAGGTGACTTCCAAGTCAGCCATATTGCATGGGGGACATTGTGCTGGTTGCCATGTTGTATAGGTGACTTCCAAGTCAGCCATATTGCATGGGGGACATTGTGCTGGTTGTATTGTATAGGTGACTTCCAAGTCAGCCATATTGCATGGGGGACATTGTGCTGGTTGCCATGTCCTATAGGTGACTTCCATGTCAGCCATATTGCATGGGAGACATTGTGCTGGTTGTCTTGTATAGGTGACTTCCAAGTCAGCCATATTGCTTGGGGGACATTGTGCTGGTTGCCATGTTCTATAGTTGACTTCCAAGTCAGCCATATTGCTTGGGGACATTGTGCTGGTTGCCATGTTGTATAGGTGACTTCCAAGTCAGCCATATTGCATGGGGGACATTGTGCTGGTGGCCATGTTCTATAGGTGACTTCCAAGTCAGCCATATTGCATGTGGGACATTGTGCTGGTTGTCTTGTATAGGTGACTTCCAAGTCAGCCATATTGCATGGGGGACATTGTGCTGGTGGCCATGTTCTATAGGTGACTTCCAAGTCAGCCATATTGCTTCGGGGACATTGTGCTGGTTGTATTGTATAGGTGACTTCCAAGTGAGCCATATTGCATGGGGGACATTGTGCTGGTTGCCATGTTGTATAGGTGACTTCCAAGTCAGCCATATTGCTTGGGGGACATTGTGCTGGTTGTTTTGTATAGGTGACTTCCAAGTCAGCCATATTGCATGGGGGACATTGTGCTGGTTGTGTTGTATAGGTGACTTCCAAGTCAGCCATAGTGTATGGGGGACATTGTGCTGGTTGCCATATTGTATAGGTGACTTCCAAGTCAGCCATATTGCATGGGGGACATTGTGCTGGTTGCCATGTTGTATAGGTGACTTCCAAGTCAGCCATATTGCATATGGGACATTGTGCTGGTTGTGTTGTATAGGTGACTTCCAAGTCAGCCATAGTGCATGGGGGACATTGTGCTGGTTGCCATATTGTGACTTCCAAGTCAGCCATATTGCATGGGGGACATTGTGCTGGTTGCCATGTTGTATATTTGACTTCCAAGTCAGCCATATTGCATGGGGGACATTGTGCTGGTTATATTGTATAGGTGACTTCCAAGTCAGCCATATTTCATGGGGGACATTGTGCTGGTTGTATTGTATAGGTGACTTCCAAGTGAGCCATATTGCTTGGGGGACATTGTGCTGGTGGCCATGTTGTATAGGTGACTTCCAAGTCAGCCATATTGCTTGGGGGACATTGTGCTGGTTGCCATGTTCTATAGGTGACTTCCAAGTCAGCCATATTGCATGGGGGACATTGTGCTGGTTGTGTTGTATAGGTGACTTCCAAGTCAGCCATATTGCATGGGGGACATTGTGCTGGTTGTATTGCATAGGTGACTTCCAAGTCAGCCATATTGCATGGGGGACATTGTGCTGGTTGCCATGTCCTATAGGTGACTTCCAAGTCAGCCGTGTTGCATGGGGGACATTGTGCTGGTTGTCTTGTATAGGTGACTTCCAAGTCAGCCATATTGCTTGGGGGACATTGTGCTGGTTGCCATGTTCTGTAGGTGACTTCCAAGTCAGCCATATTGCTTGGGGGACATTGTGCTGGTGGCCATGTTCTATAGGTGACTTCCAAGTCAGCCATATTGCTTGGGGGACATTGTGCTGGTTGCCATGTTGTATAGGTGACTTCCAAGTCAGCCATATGGCATGGGGGACATTGTGCTGGTGGCCATGTCCTATAGGTGACTTCCAAGTCAGCCATATTGCATGGGGGACGTTGTGCTGGTTGTCTTGTATAGGTGACTTCCAAGTCAGCCATATTGCATGGGGGACATTGTGCTGGTTGTGTTGTATAGGTGACTTCCAAGTCAGCCATATTGCATGGGGGACATTGTGCTGGTTGTATTGCATAGGTGACTTCCAAGTCAGCCATGTTGCATGGGGGACATTGTGCTGGTTGCCATGTTGTATAGGTGACTTCCAAGTGAGCCATATTGCATGGGGGACATTGTGCTGGTTGCCATGTTGTATAGGTGACTTCCAAGTTAGCCATATTGCTTGGGGGACATTGTGCTGGTTGCCATGTTGTATAGGTGACTTCCAAGTCAGCCATATTGCCTGGGGGACATTGTGCTGGTTGTATTGTATAGGTGACTTCCAAGTCAGCCATATTGCATGGGGGACATTGTGCTGGTTGCCATGTTGTATAGGTGACTTCCAAGTCAGCCATATTGCATGGGGGACATTGTGCTGGTTGCCATGTTGTATAGGTGACTTCCAAGTGAGCCATATTGCTTGGGGGACATTGTGCTGGTTGTGTTGTATAGGTGACTTCCAAGTCAGCCATATTGCATGGGGGACATTGTGCTGGTTGTCTTGTATAGGTGACTTCCAAGTCAGCCGTGTTGCATGGGGGACATTGTGCTGGTGGCCATGTTCTATAGGTGACTTCCAAGTCAGCCATATTGCATGGGGGACATTGTGCTGGTTGCCATGTTGTATAGGTGACTTCCAAGTGAGCCATATTGCTTGGGGGACATTGTGCTGGTTGCCATGTTGTATAGGTGACTTCCAAGTCAGCCATATTGCATGGGGGACATTGTGCTGGTGGCCATGTTCTATAGGTGACTTCCAAGTCAGCCATATTGCATGGGGACATTGAGCTGATTGTCTTGTATAGGTGACTTCCAAGTCAGCCATATTGCATGGGGGACATTGTGCTGGTTGCCATGTTGTATATTTGACTTCCAAGTCAGCCATATTGCATGGGGGACATTGTGCTGGTTGCCATGTTGTATAGGTGACTTCCAAGTCAGCCATATTGCATGGGGGACATTGTGCTGGTTGCCATGTTGTATATTTGACTTCCAAGTCAGCCATATTGCATGGGGGACATTGTGCTGGTTATATTGTATAGGTGACTTCCAAGTCAGCCATATTTCATGGGGGACATTGTGCTGGTTGTATTGTATAGGTGACTTCCAAGTGAGCCATATTGCTTGGGGGACATTGTGCTGGTGGCCATGTTGTATAGGTGACTTCCAAGTCAGCCATATTGCTTGGGGGACATTGTGCTGGTTGCCATGTTCTATAGGTGACTTCCAAGTCAGCCATATTGCATGGGGGACATTGTGCTGGTTGTGTTGTATAGGTGACTTCCAAGTCAGCCATATTGCATGGGGGACATTGTGCTGGTTGTGTTGTATAGGTGACTTCCAAGTCAGCCATATTGCATGGGGGACATTGTGCTGGTTATATTGCATAGGTGACTTCCAAGTCAGCCATATTGTATGGGGGACATTGTGCTGGTTGCCATGTCCTATAGGTGACTTCCAAGTCAGCCGTGTTGCATGGGGGACATTGTGCTGGTTGTCTTGTATAGGTGACTTCCAAGTCAGCCATATTGCTTGGGGGACATTGTGCTGGTTGCCATGTTCTGTAGGTGACTTCCAAGTCAGCCATATTGCTTGGGGGACATTGTGCTGGTGGCCATGTTCTATAGGTGACTTCCAAGTCACCCATATTGCTTGGGGGACATTGTGCTGGTTGCCATGTTGTATAGGTGACTTCCAAGTCAGCCATATGGCATGGGGGACATTGTGCTGGTGGCCATGTCCTATAGGTGACTTCCAAGTCAGCCATATTGCATGGGGGACATTGTGCTGGTTGTCTTGTATAGGTGACTTCCAAGTCAGCTATATTGCATGGGGGACATTGTGCTGGTGGCCATGTTGTATAGGCGACTTCCAAGTCAGCCATATTGCATGGGGGACATTGTGCTGGTTGCCATGTTGTATAGGTGACTTCCAAGTGAGCCATATTGCATGGGGGACATTGTGCTGGTTGCCATGTTGTATAGGTGACTTCCAAGTCAACCATATTGCTTGGGGGACATTGTGCTGGTTGCCATGTTGTATAGGTGACTTCCAAGTCAGCCATATTGCCTGGGGGACATTGTGCTGGTTGTATTGTATAGGTGACTTCCAAGTCAGCCATATTGCATGGAGGACATTGTGCTGGTTGCCATGTTGTATAGGTGACTTCCAAGTGAGCCATATTGCTTGGGGGACATTGTGATGGTTGTGTTCTATAGGTGACTTCCAAGTCAGCCATATTGCATGGGGGACATTGTCCTGGTTGTCTTGTATAGGTGACTTCCAAGTCAGCCGTGTTGCATGGGGGACATTGTGCTGGTGGCCATGTTCTATAGGTGACTTCCAAGTCAGCCATATTGCATGGGGGACATTGTGCTGGTTGTCTTGTATAGGTGACTTCCACGTCAGCCATATTGCATGGGGGACATTGTGCTGGTGGCCATGTTCTATAGGTGACTTCCAAGTCAGCCATATTGCTTGGGGGACATTGTGCTGGTTGTATTGTATAGGTGACTTCCAAGTCAGCCATATTGCATGGGGGACATTGTGCTGGTTGCCATGTTGTATAGGTGACTTCCAAGTGAGCCATATTGCATGGGGGACATTGTGCTGGTTGCCATGTTGTACAGGTGACTTCCAAGTGAGCCATATTGCTTGGGGGACATTTTGCTGGTTGTATTGTATAGGTGACTTCCAAGTCAGCCATATTGCATGGGGGACATTGTGCTGGTTGTATTGTATAGGTGACTTCCAAGTCAGCCGTGTTGCATTGGGGACATTGTGCTGGTGGCCATGTTCTATAGGTGACTTCCAAGTCATCCATATTGCATGGGGGACATTGTGCTGGTTGCCATGTTGTATAGGTGACTTCCAAGTCAGCCATATTGCATGGGGGACATTGTACTGGTTGTCTTGTATAGGTGACTTCCAAGTCAGCCGTGTTGCATTGGGGACATTGTGCTGGTGGCCATGTTCTATAGGTGACTTCCAAGTCATCCATATTGCATGGGGGACATTGTGCTGGTTGCCATGTTGTATAGGTGACTTCCAAGTCAGCCATATTGCATGGGGGACATTGTGCTGGTTGCCATGTTGTATAGGTGACTTCCAAGTCAGCCATATTGCATGGGGGACATTGTGCTGGTTGTGTTGTATAGGTGACTTCCAAGTCAGCCATATTGCATGGGGGACATTGTGCTGGTTGTATTGTATAGGTGACTTCCAAGTCAGCCATATTGCATGGGGGACGTTGTGCTGGTTGTATTGTATAGGTGACTTCCAAGTCAGCCATATTGCATGGGGGACATTGTGCTGGTTGCCATGTCCTATAGGTGACCTCCAAGTCAGCCATATTGCATGGGGGACATTGTGCTGGTTGTCTTGTATAGGTGACGTCCAAGTCAGCCATATTGCTTGGGGGACATTGTGCTGGTTGCCATGTTCTATAGGTGACTTCCAAGTCAGCCATATTGCATGGGGGACATTGTGCTGGTTGTGTTGTATAGGTGACTTCCAAGTCAGCCATATTGCATGGGGGACATTGTGCTGGTTGTCTTGTATAGGTGACTTCCAATTCAGCCATATTGCATGGGGGACATTGTGCTGGTGGCCATGTTCTATTGGTGACTTCCAAGTCAGCCATATTGCTTGGGGGACATTGTGCTGGTTGTATTGTATAGGTGACTTCCAAGTCAGCCATATTGCATGGGGGACATTGTGCTGGTTGTATTGTATAGGTGACGTCCAAGTCAGCCATATTGCATGGGGGACATTGTGCTGGTTGTATTGTATAGGTGACTTCCAAGTCAGCCATATTGCATGGGGTCATTGTTCTGGTTGCCATGTTCTATAGGTGACTTCCAAGTCAGCCATATTGCATGGGGGACATTGTGCTGGTGGCCATGTTCTATAGGTGACTTCCAAGTCAGCCATATTGCATGGGGGACATTGTGCTGGTTGTCTTGTATAGGTGACTTCCAAGTCAGCCATATTGCATGGGGGACATTGTGCTGGTTGTCTTGTATAGGTGACTTCCAAATCAGCCATATTGCATGGGGGACATTGTACTGGTTGCCATGTTCTATAGGTGACTTCCAAGTCAGCCATATTGCATGGGGGATATTGTGCTGGTTGCCATGTTGTATAGGTGACTTCCAAGTCAGCCATATTGCTTGGGGGACATTGTGCTGGTTGCCATGTTGTATAGGTGACTTCCAAGTCAGCCATATTGCCTGGGGGACATTGTGCTGGTTGTATTGTATAGGTGACTTCCAAGTCAGCCATATTGCATGGGGGACATTGTGCTGGTTGCCATGTTGTATAGGTGAATTCCAAGTGAGCCATATTGCTTGGGGGACATTGTGCTGGTTGTGTTCTATAGGTGACTTCCAAGTCAGCCATATTGCATGGGGGACATTGTGCTGGTTGTCTTGTATAGGTGACTTCCAAGTCAGCCGTGTTGCATGGGGGACATTGTGCTGGTGGCCATGTTCTATAGGTGACTTCCAAGTCAGCCATATTGCATGGGGGACATTGTGCTGGTTGTCTTGTATAGGTGACTTCCAAGTCAGCCATATTGCATGGGGGACATTGTGCTGGTGGCCATGTTCTATAGGTGACTTCCAAGTCAGCCATATTGCTTGGGGGACATTGTGCTGGTTGTATTGTATAGGTGACTTCCAAGTCAGCCATATTGCATGGGGGACATTGTGCTGGTTGCCATTTTGTATAGGTGACTTCCAAGTGAGCCATATTGCATGGGGGACATTGTGCTGGTTGCCATGTTGTATAGGTGACTTCCAAGTCAGCCATATTGCATGGGGGACATTGTACTGGTTGTCTTGTATAGGTGACTTCCAAGTCAGCCGTGTTGCATTGGGGACATTGTGCTGGTGGCCATGTTCTATAGGTGACTTCCAAGTCATCCATATTGCATGGGGGACATTGTGCTGGTTGCCATGTTGTATAGGTGACTTCCAAGTCAGCCATATTGCATGGGGGACATTGTGCTGGTTGCCATGTTGTATAGGTAACTTCCAAGTCAGCCATATTGCATGGGGGACATTGTGCTGGTTGTGTTGTATAGGTGACTTCCAAGTCAGCCATATTGCATGGGGGACATTGTGCTGGTTGTATTGTATAGGTGACTTCCAAGTCAGCCATATTGCATGGGGGACGTTGTGCTGGTTGTATTGTATAGGTGACTTCCAAGTCAGCCATATTGCATGGGGGACATTGTGCTGGTTGCCATGTCCTATAGGTGACCTCCAAGTCAGCCATATTGCATGGGGGACATTGTGCTGGTTGTCTTGTATAGGTGACGTCCAAGTCAGCCATATTGCTTGGGGGACATTGTGCTGGTTGCCATGTTCTATAGGTGACTTCCAAGTCAGCCATATTGCTTGGGGGACATTGTGCTGGTTGTGTTGTATAGGTGACTTCCAAGTCAGCCATATTGCATGGGGGACATTGTGCTGGTTGTCTTGTATAGGTGACTTCCAATTCAGCCATATTGCATGGGGGACATTGTGCTGGTGGCCATGTTCTATTGGTGACTTCCAAGTCAGCCATATTGCTTGGGGGACATTGTGCTGGTTGTATTGTATAGGTGACTTCCAAGTCAGCCATATTGCATGGGGGACATTGTGCTAGTTGTATTGTATAGGTGACGTCCAAGTCAGCCATATTGCATGGGGGACATTGTGCTGGTTGTATTGTATAGGTGACTTCCAAGTCAGCCATATTGCATGGGGTCATTGTGCTGGTTGCCATGTTCTATAGGTGACTTCCAAGTCAGCCATATTGCATGGGGGACATTGTGCTGGTGGCCATGTTCTATAGGTGACTTCCAAGTCAGCCATATTGCATGGGGGACATTGTGCTGGTTGTCTTGTATAGGTGACTTCCAAGTCAGCCATATTGCATGGGGGACATTGTGCTGGTTGTCTTGTATAGGTGACTTCCAAATCAGCCATATTGCATGGGGGACATTGTACTGGTTGCCATGTCTATAGGTGACTTCCAAGTCAGCCATATTGCATGGGGGACATTGTGCTGGTGGCCATGTTCTATAGGTGACTTCCAAGTCAGCCATATTGCTTGGGGGACATTGTGCTGGTTGCCATGTTGTATAGGTGACTTTCAAGTCAGCCATATTGCATGGGGGGCATTGTGCTGGTGGCCATGTTGTATAGGTGACTTCCAAGTGAGCCATATTGCATGGGGGACATTGTGCTGGTTGTCTTGTATAGGTGACTTCCAAGTCAGCCATATTGCATGGGGGACATTGTGCTGGTTGTCTTGTATAGGTGACTTCCAAATCAGCCATATTGCATGGGGGACATTGTACTGGTTGCCATGTTCTATAGGTGACTTCCAAGTCAGCCATATTGCATGGGGGACATTGTGCTGGTTGCCATGTTGTATAGGTGACTTCCAAGTCAGCCATATTGCATGGGGGACATTGTGCTGGTTGCCATGTTGTATAGGTGACTTCCAAGTCAGCCATATTGCATGGGGGACATTGTGCTGGTTGCCATGTTGTATAGGTGACTTCCAAGTGAGGCATATTGCATGGGGGACATTGTGCTGGTTGTGTTGTATAGGTGACTTCCAAGTCAGCCATATTGCATGGGGGACATTGTGCTGGTTGCCATGTTGCATAGGTGACTTCCATGTCAGCCATATTGCATGGGGGACATTGTGCTGGTGGCCACCAGCACAATGTCCCCCATGCAACACGGCTGACTTGGAAGTCACCTATACAAGACAACCAGCACAATGTCCCCCATGCAATATGGCTGACTTGGAAGTCACCTATACAACACAACCAGCACAATGTCCCCCAAGCAATATGGCTCACTTGGAAGTCACCTATACAACATGGCAACCAGCACAATGTCCCCCATGCAATATGGCTGACTTGGAAGTCACCTATACAACATGGCAACCAGCACAATGTCCCCCATGCAATATGGCTGACTTGGAAGTCACCTATACAAGACAACCAGCACAATGTCCCCCATGCAATATGGCTGACTTGGAAGTCACCTATAGGACATGGCAACCAGCACAATGTCCCCCAAGCAATATGGCTGACTTGGAAGTCACCTATACAAGACAACCAGCACAATGTCCCAAATGCAATATGGCTGACTTGGAAGTCACCTATAGAACATGGCCACCAGCACAATGTCCCCCATGCAATATGGCTGACTTGGAAGTCACCTATACAACATGGCAACCAGCACAATGTCCCCCATGCAATATGGCTGACTTGGAAGTCACCTATACAATGCAACCAGCACAATGTCCCCCAAGCAATATGGCTGACTTGGAAGTCACCTATACAAGACAACCAGCACAATGTCCCCCATGCAATATGGCTGACTTGGAAGTCACCTATAGGACATGGCCACCAGCACAATGTCCCCCATGCAATATGGCTGACTTGGAAGTCACCTATACAATACAACCAGCACAATGTCCCCCATGCAATATGGCTGACTTGGAAGTCACCTATACAATACAACCAGCACAATGTCCCCCATGCAATATGGGTGATTTGGAAGTCACCTATACAACACAACCAGCACAATGTCCCCCATGCAATATGGCTGACTTGGAAGTCACCTATACAAGACAACCAGCACAATGTCCCAAATGCAATATGGCTGACTTGGAAGTCACCTATAGAACATGGCCACCAGCACAATGTCCCCCATGCAATATGGCTGACTTGGAAGTCACCTATACAACATGGCAACCAGCACAATGTCCCCCATGCAATATGGCTGACTTGGAAGTCACCTATGCAATACAACCAGCACAATGTCCCCCATGCAATATGGCTGACTTGGAAGTCACCTATACAACACAACCAGCACAATGTCCCCCATGCAATATGGCTGACTTGGAAGTCACCTATACAACACAACCAGCACAATGTCCCCCATGCAATATGGCTGACTTGGAAGTCACCTATAGAACATGGCAACCAGCACAATGTCCCCCAAGCAATATGGCTGAATTGGAAGTCACCTATACAACATGGCCACCAGCACAATGTCCCCCAAGCAATATGGCTCACTTGGAAGTCACCTATACAATACAACCAGCACAATGTCCCCCATGCAATATGGCTGACTTGGAAGTCACCTATACAATACAACCAGCACAATGTCCCCCATGCAATATGGCTGACTTGGAAGTCACCTATACAACACAACCAGCACAATGTCCCCCATGCAATATGGCTGACTTGGAAGTCACCTATACAACATGGCAACCAGCACAATGTCCCCCATGCAATATGGCTGACTTGGAAGTCACCTATACAACATGGCAACCAGCACAATGTCCCCCATGCAATATGGCTGACTTGGAAGTCACCTATACAAGACAACCAGCACAATGTCCCCATGCAATATGGCTGACTTGGAAGTCACCTATAGAACATGGCCACCAGCACAATGTCCCCCATGCAATATGGCTGACTTGGAAGTCACCTATACAACATGGCAACCAGCACAATGTCCCCCATGCAATATGGCTGACTTGGAAGTCACCTATAGAACATGGCCACCAGCACAATGTCCCCCATGCAACACGGCTGACTTGGAAGTCACCTATACAAGACAACCAGCACAATGTCCCCCATGCAATATGGCTGACTTGGAAGTCACCTATACAACACAACCAGCACAATGTCCCCCAAGCAATATGGCTCACTTGGAAGTCACCTATACAACATGGCAACCAGCACAATGTCCCCCATGCAATATGGCTGACTTGGAAGTCACCTATACAAGACAACCAGCACAATGTCCCCCATGCAATATGGCTGACTTGGAAGTCACCTATAGGACATGGCAACCAGCACAATGTCCCCCAAGCAATATGGCTGACTAGGACGTCACCTATACAAGACAACCAGCACAATGTCCCAAATGCAATATGGCTGACTTGGAAGTTACCTATAGAACATGGCCACCAGCACAATGTCCCCCATGCAATATGGCTGACTTGGAAGTCACCTATACAACATGGCAACCAGCACAATTTCCCCCATGCAATATGGCTGACTTGGAAGTCACCTATACAACATGGCAACCAGCACAATGTCCCCCATGCAATATGGCTGACTTGGAAGTCACCTATACAAGACAACCAGCACAATGTCCCCATGCAATATGGCTGACTTGGAAGTCACCTATAGAACATGGCCACCAGCACAATGTCCCCCATGCAATATGGCTGACTTGGAAGTCACCTATACAACATGGCAACCAGCACAATGTCCCCCATGCAATATGGCTGACTTGGAAGTCACCTATAGAACATGGCCACCAGCACAATGTCCCCCATGCAACACGGCTGACTTGGAAGTCACCTATACAAGACAACCAGCACAATGTCCCCCATGCAATATGGCTGACTTGGAAGTCACCTATACAACACAACCAGCACAATGTCCCCCAAGCAATATGGCTCACTTGGAAGTCACCTATACAACATGGCAACCAGCACAATGTCCCCCATGCAATATGGCTGACTTGGAAGTCATCTATACAAGACAACCAGCACAATGTCCCCCATGCAATATGGCTGACTTGGAAGTCACCTCTAGGACATGGCAACCAGCACAATGTCCCCCAAGCAATATGGCTGACTTGGACGTCACCTATACAAGACAACCAGCACAATGTCCCAAATGCAATATGGCTGACTTGGAAGTCACCTATAGGACATGGCCACCAGCACAATGTCCCCCATGCAATATGGCTGACTTGGAAGTCACCTATACAATACAACCAGCACAATGTCCCCCATGCAATATGGCTGACTTGGAAGTCACCTATACAAGACAACCAGCACAATGTCCCCATGCAATATGGCTGACTTGGAAGTCACCTATAGAACATGGCCACCAGCACAATGTCCCCCATGCAATATGGCTGACTTGGAAGTCACCTCTACAACATGGCAACCAGCACAATGTCCCCCATGCAATATGGCTGACTTGGAAGTCACCTATAGAACATGGCCACCAGCACAATGTCCTCCATGCAACACGGCTGACTTGGAAGTCACCTATACAACACAACCAGCACAATGTCCCCCATGCAATATGGCTGACTTGGAAGTCACCTATACAACACAACCAGCACAATGTCCCCCAAGCAATATGGCTCACTTGGAAGTCACCTATACAACATGGCAACCAGCACAATGTCCCCCATGCAATATGGCTGACTTGGAAGTCACCTATACAAGACAACCAGCACAATGTCCCCCATGCAATATGGCTGACTTGGAAGTCACCTATAGGACATGGCAACCAGTACAATGTCCCCCAAGCAATATGGCTGACTTGGAAGTCACCTATAAAAGACAACCAGCACAATGTCCCAAATGCAATATGGCTGACTTGGAAGTCACCTATAGAACATGGCCACCAGCACAATGTCCCCCATGCAATATGGCTGACTTGGAAGTCACCAATACAACATGGCAACCAGCACAATGTCCCCCATGCAATATGGCTGACTTGGAAGTCACCTATACAATACAACCAGCACAATGTCCCCCAAGCAATATGGCTGACTTGGAAGTCACCTATACAAGACAACCAGCACAATGTCCCCCATGCAATATGGCTGACTTGGAAGTCACCTATAGGACATGGCCACCAGCACAATGTCCCCCATGCAATATGGCTGACTTGGAAGTCACCTATACAATACAACCAGCACAATGTCCCCCATGCAATATGGCTGACTTGGAAGTCACCTATACAATACAACCAGCACAATGTCCCCCATGCAATATGGCTGATTTGGAAGTCACCTATACAACACAACCAGCACAATGTCCCCCATGCAATATGGCTGATTGGAAGTCACCTATACAAGACAACCAGCACAATGTCCCCCATGCAATATGGCTGACTTGGAAGTCACCTATACAAGACAACCAGCACAATGTCCCCATGCAATATGGCTGACTTGGAAGTCACCTATAGAACATGGCCACCAGCACAATGTCCCCCATGCAATATGGCTGACTTGGAAGTCACCTCTACAACATGGCAACCAGCACAATGTCCCCCATGCAATATGGCTGACTTGGAAGTCACCTATAGAACATGGCCACCAGCACAATGTCCCCCATGCAATATGGCTGACTTGGAAGTCACCTCTACAACATGGCAACCAGCACAATGTCCCCCATGCAATATGGCTGACTTGGAAGTCACCTATAGAACATGGCCACCAGCACAATGTCCCCCATGCAATATGGCTGACTTGGAAGTCACCTCTACAACATGGCAACCAGCACAATGTCCCCCATGCAATATGGCTGACTTGGAAGTCACCTATAGAACATGGCCACCAGCACAATGTCCTCCATGCAACACGGCTGACTTGGAAGTCACCTATACAACACAACCAGCACAATGTCCCCCATGCAATATGGCTGACTTGGAAGTCACCTATACAACACAACCAGCACAATGTCCCCCAAGCAATATGGCTCACTTGGAAGTCACCTACACAACATGGCAACCAGCACAATGTCCCCCATGCAATATGGCTGACTTGGAAGTCACCTATACAAGACAACCAGCACAATGTCCCCCATGCAATATGGCTGACTTGGAAGTCACCTATAGGACATGGCAACCAGTACAATGTCCCCCAAGCAATATGGCTGACTTGGAAGTCACCTATAAAAGACAACCAGCACAATGTCCCAAATGCAATATGGCTGACTTGGAAGTCACCTATAGAACATGGCCACCAGCACAATGTCCCCCATGCAATATGGCTGACTTGGAAGTCACCAATACAACATGGCAACCAGCACAATGTCCCCCATGCAATATGGCTGACTTGGAAGTCACCTATACAATACAACCAGCACAATGTCCCCCAAGCAATATGGCTGACTTGGAAGTCACCTATACAAGACAACCAGCACAATGTCCCCCATGCAATATGGCTGACTTGGAAGTCACCTATAGGACATGGCCACCAGCACAATGTCCCCCATGCAATATGGCTGACTTGGAAGTCACCTATACAATACAACCAGCACAATGTCCCCCATGCAATATGGCTGACTTGGAAGTCACCTATACAATACAACCAGCACAATGTCCCCCATGCAATATGGCTGACTTGGAAGTCACCTATAGAACATGGCCACCAGCACAATGTCCCCCATGCAATATGGCTGACTTGGAAGTCACCTCTACAACATGGCAACCAGCACAATGTCCCCCATGCAATATGGCTGACTTGGAAGTCACCTATAGAACATGGCCACCAGCACAATGTCCCCCATGCAACACGGCTGACTTGGAAGTCACCTATACAAGACAACCAGCACAATGTCCCCCATGCAATATGGCTGACTTGGAAGTCACCTATACAACACAACCAGCACAATGTCCCCCAAGCAATATGGCTCACTTGGAAGTCACCTATACAACATGGCAACCAGCACAATGTCCCCCATGCAATATGGCTGACTTGGAAGTCACCTATACAAGACAACCAGCACAATGTCCCCCATGCAATATGGCTGACTTGGAAGTCACCTATAGGACATGGCAAACAGCACAATGTCCCCCAAGCAATATGGCTGACTTGGAAGTCACCTATACAAGACAACCAGCACAATGTCCCAAATGCAATATGGCTGACTTGGAAGTCACCTATAGAACATGGCCACCAGCACAATGTCCCCCATGCAATATGGCTGACTTGGAAGTCACCTATACAACATGGCAACCAGCACAATGTCCCCCATGCAATATGGCTGACTTGGAAGTCACCTATACAATACAACCAGCACAATGTCCCCCAAGCAATATGGCTGACTTGGAAGTCACCTATACAAGACAACCAGCACAATGTCCCCCATGCAATATGGCTGACTTGGAAGTCACCTATAGGACATGGCCACCAGCACAATGTCCCCCATGCAATATGGCTGACTTGGAAGTCACCTATACAATACAACCAGCACAATGTCCCAAATGCAATATGGCTGACTTGGAAGTCACCTATAGAACATGGCCACCAGCACAATGTCCCCCATGCAATATGGCTGACTTGGAAGTCACCTATACAACATGGCAACCAGCACAATGTCCCCCATGCAATATGGCTGACTTGGAAGTCACCTATGCAATACAACCAGCACAATGTCCCCCATGCAATATGGCTGACTTGGAAGTCACCTATACAACATGGCAACCAGCACAATGTCCCCCATGCAATATGGCTGACTTGGAAGTCACCTATAGAACATGGCCACCAGCACAATGTCCCCCATGCAACACGGCTGACTTGGAAGTCACCTATACAAGACAACCAGCACAATGTCCCCCATGCAATATGGCTGACTTGGAAGTCACCTATACAACACAACCAGCACAATGTCCCCCAAGCAATATGGCTCACTTGGAAGTCACCTATACAACATGGCAACCAGCACAATGTCCCCCATGCAATATGGCTGACTTGGAAGTCACCTATACAAGACAACCAGCACAATGTCCCCCATGCAATATGGCTGACTTGGAAGTCACCTATAGGACATGGCAACCAGCACAATGTCCCCCAAGCAATATGGCTGACTAGGACGTCACCTATACAAGACAACCAGCACAATGTCCCAAATGCAATATGGCTGACTTGGAAGTCACCTATAGAACATGGCCACCAGCACAATGTCCCCCATGCAATATGGCTGACTTGGAAGTCACCTATACAACATGGCAACCAGCACAATGTCCCCCATGCAATATGGCTGACTTGGAAGTCACCTATACAACATGGCAACCAGCACAATGTCCCCCATGCAATATGGCTGACTTGGAAGTCACCTATACAAGACAACCAGCACAATGTCCCCATGCAATATGGCTGACTTGGAAGTCACCTATAGAACATGGCCACCAGCACAATGTCCCCCATGCAATATGGCTGACTTGGAAGTCACCTATACAACATGGCAACCAGCACAATGTCCCCCATGCAATATGGCTGACTTGGAAGTCACCTATAGAACATGGCCACCAGCACAATGTCCCCCATGCAACACGGCTGACTTGGAAGTCACCTATACAAGACAACGAGCACAATGTCCCCCATGCAATATGGCTGACTTGGAAGTCACCTATACAACACAACCAGCACAATGTCCCCCAAGCAATATGGCTCACTTGGAAGTCACCTATACAACATGGCAACCAGCACAATGTCCCCCATGCAATATGGCTGACTTGGAAGTCACCTATACAAGACAACCAGCACAATGTCCCCCATGCAATATGGCTGACTTGGAAGTCACCTATAGGACATGGCAACCAGCACAATGTCCCCCAAGCAATATGGCTGACTAGGACGTCACCTATACAAGACAACCAGCACAATGTCCCAAATGCAATATGGCTGACTTGGAAGTCACCTATAGAACATGGCCACCAGCACAATGTCCCCCATGCAATATGGCTGACTTGGAAGTCACCTATACAACATGGCAACCAGCACAATGTCCCCCATGCAATATGGCTGACTTGGAAGTCACCTATACAACATGGCAACCAGCACAATGTCCCCCATGCAATATGGCTGACTTGGAAGTCACCTATACAAGACAACCAGCACAATGTCCCCATGCAATATGGCTGACTTGGAAGTCACCTATAGAACATGGCCACCAGCACAATGTCCCCCATGCAATATGGCTGACTTGGAAGTCACCTATACAACATGGCAACCAGCACAATGTCCCCCATGCAATATGGCTGACTTGGAAGTCACCTATAGAACATGGCCACCAGCACAATGTCCCCCATGCAACACGGCTGACTTGGAAGTCACCTATACAAGACAACCAGCAGAATGTCCCCCATGCAATATGGCTGACTTGGAAGTCACCTATACAACACAACCAGCACAATGTCCCCCAAGCAATATGGCTCACTTGGAAGTCACCTATACAACATGGCAACCAGCACAATGTCCCCCATGCAATATGGCTGACTTGGAAGTCATCTATACAAGACAACCAGCACAATGTCCCCCATGCAATATGGCTGACTTGGAAGTCACCTATAGGACATGGCAACCAGCACAATGTCCCCCAAGCAATATGGCTGACTTGGACGTCACCTATACAAGACAACCAGCACAATGTCCCAAATGCAATATGGCTGACTTGGAAGTCACCTATAGGACATGGCCACCAGCACAATGTCCCCCATGCAATATGGCTGACTTGGAAGTCACCTATACAATACAACCAGCACAATGTCCCCCATGCAATATGGCTGACTTGGAAGTCACCTATACAAGACAACCAGCACAATGTCCCCATGCAATATGGCTGACTTGGAAGTCACCTATAGAACATGGCCACCAGCACAATGTCCCCCATGCAATATGGCTGACTTGGAAGTCACCTCTACAACATGGCAACCAGCACAATGTCCCCCATGCAATATGGCTGACTTGGAAGTCACCTATAGAACATGGCCACCAGCACAATGTCCTCCATGCAACACGGCTGACTTGGAAGTCACCTATACAACACAACCAGCACAATGTCCCCCATGCAATATGGCTGACTTGGAAGTCACCTATACAACACAACCAGCACAATGTCCCCCAAGCAATATGGCTCACTTGGAAGTCACCTATACAACATGGCAACCAGCACAATGTCCCCCATGCAATATGGCTGACTTGGAAGTCACCTATACAAGACAACCAGCACAATGTCCCCCATGCAATATGGCTGACTTGGAAGTCACCTATAGGACATGGCAACCAGTACAATGTCCCCCAAGCAATATGGCTGACTTGGAAGTCACCTATAAAAGACAACCAGCACAATGTCCCAAATGCAATATGGCTGACTTGGAAGTCACCTATAGAACATGGCCACCAGCACAATGTCCCCCATGCAATATGGCTGACTTGGAAGTCACCAATACAACATGGCAACCAGCACAATGTCCCCCATGCAATATGGCTGACTTGGAAGTCACCTATACAATACAACCAGCACAATGTCCCCCAAGCAATATGGCTGACTTGGAAGTCACCTATACAAGACAACCAGCACAATGTCCCCCATGCAATATGGCTGACTTGGAAGTCACCTATAGGACATGGCCACCAGCACAATGTCCCCCATGCAATATGGCTGACTTGGAAGTCACCTATACAATACAACCAGCACAATGTCCCCCATGCAATATGGCTGACTTGGAAGTCACCTATACAATACAACCAGCACAATGTCCCCCATGCAATATGGCTGATTTGGAAGTCACCTATACAACACAACCAGCACAATGTCCCCCATGCAATATGGCTGATTGGAAGTCACCTATACAAGACAACCAGCACAATGTCCCCCATGCAATATGGCTGACTTGGAAGTCACCTATACAAGACAACCAGCACAATGTCCCCATGCAATATGGCTGACTTGGAAGTCACCTATAGAACATGGCCACCAGCACAATGTCCCCCATGCAATATGGCTGACTTGGAAGTCACCTCTACAACATGGCAACCAGCACAATGTCCCCCATGCAATATGGCTGACTTGGAAGTCACCTATAGAACATGGCCACCAGCACAATGTCCCCCATGCAACACGGCTGACTTGGAAGTCACCTATACAAGACAACCAGCACAATGTCCCCCATGCAATATGGCTGACTTGGAAGTCACCTATACAACACAACCAGCACAATGTCCCCCAAGCAATATGGCTCACTTGGAAGTCACCTATACAACATGGCAACCAGCACAATGTCCCCCATGCAATATGGCTGACTTGGAAGTCACCTATACAAGACAACCAGCACAATGTCCCCCATGCAATATGGCTGACTTGGAAGTCACCTATAGGACATGGCAACCAGCACAATGTCCCCCAAGCAATATGGCTGACTTGGAAGTCACCTATACAAGACAACCAGCCCAATGTCCCAAATGCAATATGGCTGACTTGGAAGTCACCTATAGAACATGGCCACCAGCACAATGTCCCCCATGCAATATGGCTGACTTGGAAGTCACCTATACAACATGGCAACCAGCACAATGTCCCCCATGCAATATGGCTGACTTGGAAGTCACCTATACAATACAACCAGCACAATGTCCCCCAAGCAATATGGCTGACTTGGAAGTCACCTATACAAGACAACCAGCACAATGTCCCCCATGCAATATGGCTGACTTGGAAGTCACCTATAGGACATGGCCACCAGCACAATGTCCCCCATGCAATATGGCTGACTTGGAAGTCACCTATACAATACAACCAGCACAATGTCCCAAATGCAATATGGCTGACTTGGAAGTCACCTATAGAACATGGCCACCAGCACAATGTCCCCCATGCAATATGGCTGACTTGGAAGTCACCTATACAACATGGCAACCAGCACAATGTCCCCCATGCAATATGGCTGACTTGGAAGTCACCTATACAACACAACCAGCACAATGTCCCCCATGCAATATGGCTGACTTGGAAGTCACCTATACAACACAACCAGCACAATGTCCCCCATGCAATATGGCTGACTTGGAAGTCACCTATAGAACATGGCAACCAGCACAATGTCCCCCAAACAATATGGCTGACTTGGAAGTCACCTATACAACATGGCCACCAGCACAATGTCCCCCAAGCAATATGGCTCACTTGGAAGTCACCTATACAATACAACCAGCACAATGTCCCCCATGCAATATGGCTGACTTGGAAGTCACCTATACAATACAACCAGCACAATGTCCCCCATGCAATATGGCTGACTTGGAAGTCACCTATACAACACAACCAGCACAATGTCCCCCATGCAATATGGCTGACTTGGAAGTCACCTATACAACATGGCAACCAGCACAATGTCCCCCATGCAATATGGCTGACTTGGAAGTCACCTATACAACATGGCAACCAGCACAATGTCCCCCATGCAATATGGCTGACTTGGAAGTCACCTATACAAGACAACCAGCACAATGTCCCCATGCAATATGGCTGACTTGGAAGTCACCTATAGAACATGGCCACCAGCACAATGTCCCCCATGCAATATGGCTGACTTGGAAGTCACCTATACAACATGGCAACCAGCACAATGTCCCCCATGCAATATGGCTGACTTGGAAGTCACCTATAGAACATGGCCACCAGCACAATGTCCCCCATGCAACACGGCTGACTTGGAAGTCACCTATACAAGACAACCAGCACAATGTCCCCCATGCAATATGGCTGACTTGGAAGTCACCTATACAACACAACCAGCACAATGTCCCCCAAGCAATATGGCTCACTTGGAAGTCACCTATACAACATGGCAACCAGCACAATGTCCCCCATGCAATATGGCTGACTTGGAAGTCACCTATACAAGACAACCAGCACAATGTCCCCCATGCAATATGGCTGACTTGGAAGTCACCTATAGGACATGGCAACCAGCACAATGTCCCCCAAGCAATATGGCTGACTAGGACGTCACCTATACAAGACAACCAGCACAATGTCCCAAATGCAATATGGCTGACTTGGAAGTCACCTATAGAACATGGCCACCAGCACAATGTCCCCCATGCAAGATGGCTGACTTGGAAGTCACCTATACAACATGGCAACCAGCACAATGTCCCCCATGCAATATGGCTGACTTGGAAGTCACCTATACAACATGGCAACCAGCACAATGTCCCCCATGCAATATGGCTGACTTGGAAGTCACCTATACAAGACAACCAGCACAATGTCCCCATGCAATATGGCTGACTTGGAAGTCACCTATAGAACATGGCCACCAGCACAATGTCCCCCATGCAATATGGCTGACTTGGAAGTCACCTATACAACATGGCAACCAGCACAATGTCCCCCATGCAATATGGCTGACTTGGAAGTCACCTATAGAACATGGCCACCAGCACAATGTCCCCCATGCAACACGGCTGACTTGGAAGTCACCTATACAAGACAACCAGCACAATGTCCCCCATGCAATATGGCTGACTTGGAAGTCACCTATACAACACAACCAGCACAATGTCCCCCAAGCAATATGGCTCACTTGGAAGTCACCTATACAACATGGCAACCAGCACAATGTCCCCCATGCAATATGGCTGACTTGGAAGTCACCTATACAAGACAACCAGCACAATGTCCCCCATGCAATATGGCTGACTTGGAAGTCACCTATAGGACATGGCAACCAGCACAATGTCCCCCAAGCAATATGGCTGACTTGGACGTCACCTATACAAGACAACCAGCACAATGTCCCAAATGCAATATTGCTGACTTGGAAGTCACCTATAGGACATGGCCACCAGCACAATGTCCCCCATGCAATATGGCTGACTTGGAAGTCACCTATACAATACAACCAGCACAATGTCCCCCATGCAATATGGCTGACTTGGAAGTCACCTTTACAAGACAACCAGCACAATGTCCCCATGCAATATGGCTGACTTGGAAGTCACCTATAGAACATGGCCACCAGCACAATGTCCCCCATGCAATATGGCTGACTTGGAAGTCACCTCTACAACATGGCAACCAGCACAATGTCCCCCATGCAATATGGCTGACTTGGAAGTCACCTATAGAACATGGCCACCAGCACAATGTCCTCCATGCAACACGGCTGACTTGGAAGTCACCTATACAACACAACCAGCACAATGTCCCCCATGCAATATGGCTGACTTGGAAGTCACCTATACAACACAACCAGCACAATGTCCCCCAAGCAATATGGCTCACTTGGAAGTCACCTATACAACATGGCAACCAGCACAATGTCCCCCATGCAATATGGCTGACTTGGAAGTCACCTATACAAGACAACCAGCACAATGTCCCCCATGCAATATGGCTGACTTGGAAGTCACCTATAGGACATGGCAACCAGTACAATGTCCCCCAAGCAATATGGCTGACTTGGAAGTCACCTATAAAAGACAACCAGCACAATGTCCCAAATGCAATATGGCTGACTTGGAAGTCACCTATAGAACATGGCCACCAGCACAATGTCCCCCATGCAATATGGCTGACTTGGAAGTCACCAATACAACATGGCAACCAGCACAATGTCCCCCATGCAATATGGCTGACTTGGAAGTCACCTATACAATACAACCAGCACAATGTCCCCCAAGCAATATGGCTGACTTGGAAGTCACCTATACAAGACAACCAGCACAATGTCCCCCATGCAATATGGCTGACTTGGAAGTCACCTATAGGACATGGCCACCAGCACAATGTCCCCCATGCAATATGGCTGACTTGGAAGTCACCTATACAATACAACCAGCACAATGTCCCCCATGCAATATGGCTGACTTGGAAGTCACCTATACAATACAACCAGCACAATGTCCCCCATGCAATATGGCTGATTTGGAAGTCACCTATTCAACACAACCAGCACAATGTCCCCCATGCAATATGGCTGATTGGAAGTCACCTATACAAGACAACCAGCACAATGTCCCCCATGCAATATGGCTGACTTGGAAGTCACCTATACAAGACAACCAGCACAATGTCCCCATGCAATATGGCTGACTTGGAAGTCACCTATAGAACATGGCCACCAGCACAATGTCCCCCATGCAATATGGCTGACTTGGAAGTCACCTCTACAACATGGCAACCAGCACAATGTCCCCCATGCAATATGGCTGACTTGGAAGTCACCTATAGAACATGGCCACCAGCACAATGTCCCCCATGCAACACGGCTGACTTGGAAGTCACCTATACAAGACAACCAGCACAATGTCCCCCATGCAATATGGCTGACTTGGAAGTCACCTATACAACACAACCAGCACAATGTCCCCCAAGCAATATGGCTCACTTGGAAGTCACCTATACAACATGGCAACCAGCACAATGTCCCCCATGCAATATGGCTGACTTGGAAGTCACCTATACAAGACAACCAGCACAATGTCCCCCATGCAATATGGCTGACTTGGAAGTCACCTATAGGACATGGCAACCAGCACAATGTCCCCCAAGCAATATGGCTGACTTGGAAGTCACCTATACAAGACAACCAGCACAATGTCCCAAATGCAATATGGCTGACTTGGAAGTCACCTATAGAACATGGCCACCAGCACAATGTCCCCCATGCAATATGGCTGACTTGGAAGTCACCTATACAACATGGCAACCAGCACAATGTCCCCCATGCAATATGGCTGACTTGGAAGTCACCTATACAATACAACCAGCACAATGTCCCCCAAGCAATATGGCTGACTTGGAAGTCACCTATAGGACATGGCAACCAGTACAATGTCCCCCAAGCAATATGGCTGACTTGGAAGTCACCTATAAAAGACAACCAGCACAATGTCCCAAATGCAATATGGCTGACTTGGAAGTCACCTATAGAACATGGCCACCAGCACAATGTCCCCCATGCAATATGGCTGACTTGGAAGTCACCAATACAACATGGCAACCAGCACAATGTCCCCCATGCAATATGGCTGACTTGGAAGTCACCTATACAATACAACCAGCACAATGTCCCCCAAGCAATATGGCTGACTTGGAAGTCACCTATACAAGACAACCAGCACAATGTCCCCCATGCAATATGGCTGACTTGGAAGTCACCTATAGGACATGGCCACCAGCACAATGTCCCCCATGCAATATGGCTGACTTGGAAGTCACCTATACAATACAACCAGCACAATGTCCCCCATGCAATATGGCTGACTTGGAAGTCACCTATACAATACAACCAGCACAATGTCCCCCATGCAATATGGCTGATTTGGAAGTCACCTATACAACACAACCAGCACAATGTCCCCCATGCAATATGGCTGATTGGAAGTCACCTATACAAGACAACCAGCACAATGTCCCCATGCAATATGGCTGACTTGGAAGTCACCTATAGAACATGGCCACCAGCACAATGTCCCCCATGCAATATGGCTGACTTGGAAGTCACCTCTACAACATGGCAACCAGCACAATGTCCCCCATGCAATATGGCTGACTTGGAAGTCACCTATAGAACATGGCCACCAGCACAATGTCCCCCATGCAACACGGCTGACTTGGAAGTCACCTATACAAGACAACCAGCACAATGTCCCCCATGCAATATGGCTGACTTGGAAGTCACCTATACAACACAACCAGCACAATGTCCCCCAAGCAATATGGCTCACTTGGAAGTCACCTATACAACATGGCAACCAGCACAATGTCCCCCATGCAATATGGCTGACTTGGAAGTCACCTATACAAGACAACCAGCACAATGTCCCCCATGCAATATGGCTGACTTGGAAGTCACCTATAGGACATGGCAACCAGCACAATGTCCCCCAAGCAATATGGCTGACTTGGAAGTCACCTATACAAGACAACCAGCACAATGTCCCAAATGCAATATGGCTGACTTGGAAGTCACCTATAGAACATGGCCACCAGCACAATGTCCCCCATGCAATATGGCTGACTTGGAAGTCACCTATACAACATGGCAACCAGCACAATGTCCCCCATGCAATATGGCTGACTTGGAAGTCACCTATACAATACAACCAGCACAATGTCCCCCAAGCAATATGGCTGACTTGGAAGTCACCTATACAAGACAACCAGCACAATGTCCCCCATGCAATATGGCTGACTTGGAAGTCACCTATAGGACATGGCCACCAGCACAATGTCCCCCATGCAATATGGCTGACTTGGAAGTCACCTATACAATACAACCAGCACAATGTCCCCCATGCAATATGGCTGACTTGGAAGTCACCTCTACAACATGGCAACCAGCACAATGTCCCCCATGCAATATGGCTGACTTGGAAGTCACCTATAGAACATGGCCACCAGCACAATGTCCCCCATGCAACACGGCTGACTTGGAAGTCACCTATACAAGACAACCAGCACAATGTCCCCCATGCAATATGGCTGACTTGGAAGTCACCTATACAACACAACCAGCACAATGTCCCCCAAGCAATATGGCTCACTTGGAAGTTACCTATACAACATGGCAACCAGCACAATGTCCCCCATGCAATATGGCTGACTTGGAAGTCACCTATACAAGACAACCAGCACAATGTCCCCCATGCAATATGGCTGACTTGGAAGTCACCTATAGGACATGGCAACCAGCACAATGTCCCCCAAGCAATATGGCTGACTTGGAAGTCACCTATACAAGACAACCAGCACAATGTCCCAAATGCAATATGGCTGACTTGGAAATCACCTATAGAACATGGCCACCAGCACAATGTCCCCCATGCAATATGGCTGACTTGGAAGTCACCTATACAACATGGCAACCAGCACAATGTCCCCCATGCAATATGGCTGACTTGGAAGTCACCTATACAATACAACCAGCACAATGTCCCCCAAGCAATATGGCTGACTTGGAAGTCACCTATACAAGACAACCAGCACAATGTCCCCCATGCAATATGGCTGACTTGGAAGTCACCTATAGGACATGGCCACCAGCACAATGTCCCCCATGCAATATGGCTGACTTGGAAGTCACCTATACAATACAACCAGCACAATGTCCCCCATGCAATATGGCTGACTTGGAAGTCACCTATACAATACAACCAGCACAATGTCCCCCATGCAATATGGCTGATTTGGAAGTCACCTATACAACACAACCAGCACAATGTCCCCCATGCAATATGGCTGACTTGGAAGTCACCTATACAAGACAACCAGCACAATGTCCCAAATGCAATATGGCTGACTTGGAAGTCACCTATAGAACATGGCCACCAGCACAATGTCCCCAATGCAATATGGCTGACTTGGAAGTCACCTATACAACATGGCAACCAGCACAATGTCCCCCATGTAATATGGCTGACTTGGAAGTCACCTATGCATTACAACCAGCACAATGTCCCCCATGCAATATGGCTGACTTGGAAGTCACCTACACAACACAACCAGCACAATGTCCCCCATGCAATATGGCTGACTTGGAAGTCACCTATACAACACAACCAGCACAATGTCCCCCATGCAATATGGTTGACTTGGAAGTCACCTATAGAACATGGCAACCAGCACAATGTCCCCCAAGCAATATTGCTGACTTGGAAGTCACCTATGCAACATGGCCACCAGCACAATGTCCCCCAAGCAATATGGCTCACTTGGAAGTCACCTATACAATACAACCAGCACAATGTCCCCCATGCAATATGGCTGACTTGGAAGTCACCTATACAATACAACCAGCACAATGTCCCCCATGCAATATGGCTGACTTGGAAGTCACCTATACAACACAACCAGCACAATGTCCCCCATGCAATATGGCTGACTTGGAAGTCACCTATACAACATGGCAACTAGCACAATGTCCCCGATGCAATATGGCTGACTTGGAAGTCACCTATACAACATGGCAACCAGCACAATGTCCCCCATGCAATATGGCTGACTTGGAAGTCACCTATACAAGACAACCAGCACAATGTCCCCATGTAATATGGCTGACTTGGAAGTCACCTATAGAACATGGCCACCAGCACAATGTCCCCCATGCAATATGGCTGACTTGGAAGTCACCTATACAACATGGCAACCAGCACAATGTCCCCCAAGCAATATCGCTCACTTGGAAGTCACCTATACAACATGGCAACCAGCACAATGTCCCCCATGCAATGTGGCTGACTTGGAAGTCACCTATAGAACATGGCCACCAGCACAATGTCCCCCATGCAACACGGCTGACTTGGAAGTCACCTATACAAGACAACCAGCACAATGTCCCCCAAGCAATATGGCTCACTTGGAAGTCACCTATACAACATGGCAACCAGCACAATGTCCCCCATGCAATATGGCTGTCTTGGAAGTCACCTATACAACATGGCAACCAGCACAATGTCCCCCAGGCAATATGGCTGACTTGGAAGTCACCTATACAACATGGCAACCAGCACAATGTCCCCCAAGCAATATGGCTGACTTGGAAGTCAACTATACAACATGGCAACCAGCACAATGTCCCCCATGCAATATGGCTGACTTGGAAGTCACTTATACAACATGGCAACCAGCACAATGTCCCCCATGCAATATGGCTGACTTGGAAGTCACCTATACAACATGGCAACCAGCACAATGTCCCCCATGCAATATGGCTGACTTGGAAGTGACCTATACAACATGGCCACCAGCACAATGTCCCCCATGCAATATGGCTGACTTGGAAGTCACCTATACAAGACAACCAGCACAATGTCCCCCATGCAATATGGCTGACTTGGAAGCCACCTATAGGACATGGCAACCAGCACAATGTCCCCCAAGCAATATGGCTGACTTGGAAGTCACCTATACAAGACAACCAGCACAATGTGCCAAATGCAATATGGCTGACTTGGAAGTCACCTATAGAACATGGCCACCAGCGCAATGTCCCCCATGCAATATGGCTGACTTGGAAGTCACCTATACAACATGGCAACCAGCACAATGTCACCCAAGCAATATGGCTGACTTGGAAGTCAACTATAGAACATGGCCACCAGCACAATGTCCCCCAAGCAATATGGCTGACTTGGAAGTCACCTACAGAACATGGCAACCAGCACAATGTCCCCCAAGCAATATGGCTGACTTGGAAATCACCTATACAAGACTACCAGCACAATGTCCCCCAAGCAATATGGCTGACTTGGAAGTCACCTACAGAACATGGCAACCAGCACAATGTCCCCCATGCAACACGGCTGACTTGGAAGTCACCTATACAAGACAACCAGCACAATGTCCCCCATGCAATATGGCTGACTTGGAAGTCACCTATACAACACAACCAGCACAATGTCCCCCAAGCAATATGGCTCACTTGGAAGTCACCTATACAACATGGCAACCAGCACAATGTCCCCCATGCAATATGGCTGACTTGGAAGTCACCTATACAATACAACCAGCACAATGTCCCCCAAGCAATATGGCTGACTTGGAAGTCACCTATAGAACATGGCCACCAGCACAATGTCCCCCATGAAATATGGCTGACTTGGAAGTCACCTATACAAGACAACCAGCACAATGTCCCCCATGCAATATGGCTGACTTGGAAGTCACCTATAGAACATGGCCACCAGCACAATGTCCCCCATGCAATATGGCTGACTTGGAAGTCACCTATAGAACATGGCAACCAGCACAATGTCCCAAAGCAATATGGCTGACTTGGAAGTCACCTATACAAGACAACCAGCACAATTTCCCCCATGCAATATGGCTGACTTGGAAGTCACCTATAGGACATGGCAACCAGCACAATGTCCCCCATGCAATATGGCTGACTTGGAAGTCACCTATACAACATGGCAACCAGCACAATGTCCCCCATGCAATATGGCTGACTTGGAAGTCACCTATACAACACAACCAGCACAATGTCCCCCATGCAATATGGCTGACTTGGAAGTCACCTATACAACATGGCAACCAGCACAATGTCCCCCATGCAATATGGCTGACTTGGAAGTGACCTATACAACATGGCCACCAGCACAATGTCCCCCATGCAATATGGCTGACTTGGAAGTCACCTATACAAGACAACCAGCACAATGTCCCCCATGCAATATGGCTGACTTGGAAGCCACCTATAGGACAAGGCAACCAGCACAATGTCCCCCAAGCAATATGGCTGACTTGGAAGTCACCTATACAAGACAACCAGCACAATGTGCCAAATGCAATATGGCTGACTTGGAAGTCACCTATAGAACATGGCCACCAGCGCAATGTCCCCCATGCAATATGGCTGACTTGGAAGTCACCTATACAACATGGCAACCAGCACAATGTCACCCAAGCAATATGGCTGACTTGGAAGTCAACTATAGAACATGGCCACCAGCACAATGTCCCCCAAGCAATATGGCTGACTTGGAAGTCACCTACAGAACATGGCAACCAGCACAATGTCCCCCAAGCAATATGGCTGACTTGGAAATCACCTATACAAGACAACCAGCACAATGTCCCCCATGCAACACGGCTGACTTTGAAGTCACCTATACAAGACAACCAGCACAATGTCCCCCATGCAATATGGCTGACTTGGAAGTCACCTATACAACACAACCAGCACAATGTCCCCCAAGCAATATGGCTCACTTGGAAGTCACCTATACAACATGGCAACCAGCACAATGTCCCCCATGCAATATGGCTGACTTGGAAGTCACCTATACAATACAACCAGCACAATGTCCCCCAAGCAATATGGCTGACTTGGAAGTCACCTATAGAACATGGCCACCAGCACAATGTCCCCCATGCAATATGGCTGACTTGGAAGTCACCTATACAAGACAACCAGCACAATGTCCCCCATGCAATATGGCTGACTTGGAAGTCACCTATACAACATGGCAACCAGCACAATGTCCCCCATGCAATATGGCTGACTTGGAAGTGACCTATACAACATGGCCACCAGCACAATGTCCCCCATGCAATATGGCTGACTTGGAAGTCACCTATACAAGACAACCAGCACAATGTCCCCCATGCAATATGGCTGACTTGGAAGCCACCTATAGGACATGGCAACCAGCACAATGTCCCCCAAGCAATATGGCTGACTTGGAAGTCACCTATACAAGACAACCAGCACAATGTGCCAAATGCAATATGGCTGACTTGGAAGTCACCTATAGAACATGGCCACCAGCGCAATGTCCCCCATGCAATATGGCTGACTTGGAAGTCACCTATACAACATGGCAACCAGCACAATGTCACCCAAGCAATATGGCTGACTTGGAAGTCAACTATAGAACATGGCCACCAGCACAATGTCCCCCAAGCAATATGGCTGACTTGGAAGTCACCTACAGAACATGGCAACCAGCACAATGTCCCCCAAGCAATATGGCTGACTTGGAAATCACCTATACAAGACTACCAGCACAATGTCCCCCAAGCAATATGGCTGACTTGGAAGTCACCTACAGAACATGGCAACCAGCACAATGTCCCCCATGCAACACGGCTGACTTGGAAGTCACCTATACAAGACAACCAGCACAATGTCCCCCATGCAATATGGCTGACTTGGAAGTCACCTATACAACACAACCAGCACAATGTCCCCCAAGCAATATGGCTCACTTGGAAGTCACCTATACAACATGGCAACCAGCACAATGTCCCCCATGCAATATGGCTGACTTGGAAGTCACCTATACAATACAACCAGCACAATGTCCCCCAAGCAATATGGCTGACTTGGAAGTCACCTATAGAACATGGCCACCAGCACAATGTCCCCCATGAAATATGGCTGACTTGGAAGTCACCTATACAAGACAACCAGCACAATGTCCCCCATGCAATATGGCTGACTTGGAAGTCACCTATAGAACATGGCCACCAGCACAATGTCCCCCATGCAATATGGCTGACTTGGAAGTCACCTATAGAACATGGCAACCAGCACAATGTCCCAAAGCAATATGGCTGACTTGGAAGTCACCTATACAAGACAACCAGCACAATTTCCCCCATGCAATATGGCTGACTTGGAAGTCACCTATAGGACATGGCAACCAGCACAATGTCCCCCATGCAATATGGCTGACTTGGAAGTCACCTATACAACATGGCAACCAGCACAATGTCCCCCATGCAATATGGCTGACTTGGAAGTCACCTATACAACACAACCAGCACAATGTCCCCCATGCAATATGGCTGACTTGGAAGTCACCTATACAACATGGCAACCAGCACAATGTCCCCCATGCAATATGGCTGACTTGGAAGTGACCTATACAACATGGCCACCAGCACAATGTCCCCCATGCAATATGGCTGACTTGGAAGTCACCTATACAAGACAACCAGCACAATGTCCCCCATGCAATATGGCTGACTTGGAAGCCACCTATAGGACAAGGCAACCAGCACAATGTCCCCCAAGCAATATGGCTGACTTGGAAGTCACCTATACAAGACAACCAGCACAATGTGCCAAATGCAATATGGCTGACTTGGAAGTCACCTATAGAACATGGCCACCAGCGCAATGTCCCCCATGCAATATGGCTGACTTGGAAGTCACCTATACAACATGGCAACCAGCACAATGTCACCCAAGCAATATGGCTGACTTGGAAGTCAACTATAGAACATGGCCACCAGCACAATGTCCCCCAAGCAATATGGCTGACTTGGAAGTCACCTACAGAACATGGCAACCAGCACAATGTCCCCCAAGCAATATGGCTGACTTGGAAATCACCTATACAAGACAACCAGCACAATGTCCCCCATGCAACACGGCTGACTTTGAAGTCACCTATACAAGACAACCAGCACAATGTCCCCCATGCAATATGGCTGACTTGGAAGTCACCTATACAACACAACCAGCACAATGTCCCCCAAGCAATATGGCTCACTTGGAAGTCACCTATACAACATGGCAACCAGCACAATGTCCCCCATGCAATATGGCTGACTTGGAAGTCACCTATACAATACAACCAGCACAATGTCCCCCAAGCAATATGGCTGACTTGGAAGTCACCTATAGAACATGGCCACCAGCACAATGTCCCCCATGCAATATGGCTGACTTGGAAGTCACCTATACAAGACAACCAGCACAATGTCCCCCATGCAATATGGCTGACTTGGAAGTCACCTATAGAACATGGCCACCAGCACAATGTCCCCCATGCAATATGGCTGACTTGGAAGTCACCTATAGAATATGGCAACCAGCACAATGTCCCAAAGCAATATGGCTGACTTGGAAGTCACCTATACAAGACAACCAGCACAATTTCCCCCATGCAATATGGCTGACTTGGAAGTCACCTATAGGACATGGCAACCAGCACAATGTCCCCCATGCAATATGGCTGACTTGGAAGTCACCTATACAACATGGCAACCAGCACAATGTCCCCCATGTAATATGGCTGACTTGGAAGTCACCTATGCATTACAACCAGCACAATGTCCCCCATGCAATATGGCTGACTTGGAAGTCACCTATAGGACATGGCAACCAGCACAATGTCCCCCATGCAATATGGCTGACTTGGAAGTCACCTATACAACATGGCAACCAGCACAATGTCCCCCAAGCAATATGGCTGACTTGGAAGTCACCTACAGAACATGGCAACCAGCACAATGTCCCCCAAGCAATATGGCTGACTTGGAAATCACCTATACAAGACAACCAGCACAATGTCCCCCATGCAACACGGCTGACTTGGAAGTCACCTATACAAGACAACCAGCACAATGTCCCCCATGCAATATGGCTGACTTGGAAGTCACCTATACAACACAACCAGCACAATGTCCCCCAAGCAATATGGCTCACTTGGAAGTCACCTATACAACATGGCAACCAGCACAATGTCCCCCATGCAATATGGCTGACTTGGAAGTCACCTATACAATACAACCAGCACAATGTCCCCCAAGCAATATGGCTGACTTGGAAGTCACCTATAGAACATGGCCACCAGCACAATGTCCCCCATGCAATATGGCTGACTTGGAAGTCACCTATACAAGACAACCAGCACAATGTCCCCCATGCAATATGGCTGACTTGGAAGTCACCTATAGGACATGGCAACCAGCACAATGTCCCCCATGCAATATGGCTGACTTGGAAGTCACCTATACAACATGGCAACCAGCACAATGTCCCCCATGTAATATGGCTGACTTGGAAGTCACCTATGCATTACAACCAGCACAATGTCCCCCATGCAATATGGCTGACTTGGAAGTCACCTATACAACACAACCAGCACAATGTCCCCCATGCAATATGCCTGACTTGGAAGTCACCTATAGAACATGGCAACCAGCACAATGTCCCCCAAGCAATATTGCTGACTTGGAAGTCACCTATGCAACATGGCCACCAGCACAATGTCCCCCAAGCAATATGGCTCACTTGGAAGTCACCTATACAATACAGCCAGCACAATGTCCCCCATGCAATATGGCTGACTTGGAAGCCACCTATAGGACATGGCAACCAGCACAATGTCCCCCAAGCAATATGGCTGACTTGGAAGTCACCTATACAAGACAACCAGCACAATGTGCCAAATGCAATATGGCTGACTTGGAAGTCACCTATAGAACATGGCCACCAGCACAATGTCCCCCATGCAATATGGCTGACTTGGAAGTCACCTATACAACATGGCAACCAGCACAATGTCACCCAAGCAATATGGCTGACTTGGAAGTCAACTATAGAACATGGCCACCAGCACAATGTCCCCCAAGCAATATGGCTGACTTGGAAGTCACCTACAGAACATGGCAACCAGCACAATGTCCCCCAAGCAATATGGCTGACTTGGAAATCACCTATACAAGACAACCAGCACAATGTCCCCCATGCAACACGGCTGACTTGGAAGTCACCTATACAAGACAACCAGCACAATGTCCCCCATGCAATATGGCTGACTTGGAAGTCACCTATACAACACAACCAGCACAATGTCCCCCAAGCAATATGGCTCACTTGGAAGTCACCTATACAACATGGCAACCAGCACAATGTCCCCCATGCAATATGGCTGACTTGGAAGTCACCTATACAATACAACCAGCACAATGTCCCCCAAGCAATATGGCTGACTTGGAAGTCACCTATAGAACATGGCCACCAGCACAATGTCCCCCATGCAATATGGCTGACTTGGAAGTCACCTATACAAGACAACCAGCATAATGTCCCCCATGCAATATGGCTGACTTGGAAGTCACCTATAGAACATGGCAACCAGCACAATGTCCCAAAGCAATATGGCTGACTTGGAAGTCACCTATACAAGACAACCAGCACAATTTCCCCCATGCAATATGGCTGACTTGGAAGTCACCTATAGGACATGGCAACCAGCACAATGTCCCCCATGCAATATGGCTGACTTGGAAGTCACCTCTACAACATGGCAACCAGCACAATGTCCCCCATGTAATATGGCTGACTTGGAAGTCACCTATGCATTACAACCAGCACAATGTCCCCCATGCAATATGGCTGACTTGGAAGTCACCTATACAACACAACCAGCACAATGTCCCCCATGCAATATGGCTGACTTGGAAGTCACCTATACAACACAACCAGCACAATGTCCCCCATGCAATATGCCTGACTTGGAAGTCACCTATAGAACATGGCAACCAGCACAATGTCCCCCAAGCAATATTGCTGACTTGGAAGTCACCTATGCAACATGGCCACCAGCACAATGTCCCCCAAGCAATATGGCTCACTTGGAAGTCACCTATACAATACAACCAGCACAATGTCCCCCATGCAATATGGCTGACTTGGAAGTCACCTATACAATACAACCAGCACAATGTCCCCCATGCAATATGGCTGACTTGGAAGTCACCTATACAACACAACCAGCACAATGTCCCCCATGCAATATGGCTGACTTGGAAGTCACCTATACAACATGGCAACCAGCACAACGTCCCCCATGCAATATGGCTGACTTGGAAGTCACCTATACAACATGGCAACCAGCACAATGTCCCCCATGCAATATGGCTGACTTGGAAGTCACCTATACAAGACAACCAGCACAATGTCCCCATCTAATATGGCTGACTTGGAAGTCACCTATAGAACATGGCCACCAGCACAATGTCCCCCATGCAATATGGCTGACTTGGAAGTCACCTATACAACATGGCAACCAGCACAATGTCCCCCAAGCAATATGGCTGACTTGGAAGTCACCTATAGAACATGGCCACCAGCACAATGTCCCCCATGCAATATGGCTGACTTGGAAGTCAACTATACAACATGGCAACCAGCACAATGTCACCCAAGCAATATGACTGACTTGGAAGTCAACTATAGAACATGGCCACCAGCACAATGTCCCCCAAGCAATATGGCTGACTTGGAAGTCACCTACAGAACATGGCAACCAGCACAATGTCCCCCAAGCAATATGGCTGACTTGGAAATCACCTATACAAGACAACCAGCACAATGTCCCCCATGCAACACGGCTGACTTGGAAGTCACCTATACAAGACAACCAGCACAATGTCCCCCATGCAATATGGCTGACTTGGAAGTCACCTATACAACACAACCAGCACAATGTCCCCCAAGCAATATGGCTCACTTGGAAGTCACCTATACAACATGGCAACCAGCACAATGTCCCCCATGCAATATGGCTGACTTGGAAGTCACCTATACAATACAACCAGCACAATGTCCCCCAAGCAATATGGCTGACTTGGAAGTCACCTATAGAACATGGCCACCAGCACAATGTCCCCCATGCAATATGGCTGACTTGGAAGTCACCTATACAAGACAACCAGCACAATGTCCCCCATGCAATATGGCTGACTTGGAAGTCACCTATAGAACATGGCCACCAGCACAATGTCCCCCATGCAATATGGCTGACTTGGAAGTCACCTATAGAACATGGCAACCAGCACAATGTCCCAAAGCAATATGGCTGACTTGGAAGTCACCTATACAAGACAACCAGCACAATTTCCCCCATGCAATATGGCTGACTTGGAAGTCACCTATAGGACATGGCAACCAGCACAATGTCCCCCATGCAATATGGCTGACTTGGAAGTCACCTATACAACATGGCAACCAGCACAATGTCCCCCATGTAATATGGCTGACTTGGAAGTCACCTATGCATTACAACCAGCACAATGTCCCCCATGCAATATGGCTGACTTGGAAGTCACCTATACAACACAACCAGCACAATGTCCCCCATGCAATATGGCTGACTTGGAAGTCACCTATACAACACAACCAGCACAATGTCCCCCATGCAATATGCCTGACTTGGAAGTCACCTATAGAACATGGCAACCAGCACAATGTCCCCCAAGCAATATTGCTGACTTGGAAGTCACCTATGCAACATGGCCACCAGCACAATGTCCCCCAAGCAATATGGCTCACTTGGAAGTCACCTATACAATACAACCAGCACAATGTCCCCCATGCAATATGGCTGACTTGGAAGTCACCTATACAATACAACCAGCACAATGTCCCCCATGCAATATGGCTGACTTGGAAGTCACCTATACAACACAACCAGCACAATGTCCCCCATGCAATATGGCTGACTTGGAAGTCACCTATACAACATGGCAACCAGCACAACGTCCCCCATGCAATATGGCTGACTTGGAAGTCACCTATACAACATGGCAACCAGCACAATGTCCCCCATGCAATATGGCTGACTTGGAAGTCACCTATACAAGACAACCAGCACAATGTCCCCATGTAATATGGCTGACTTGGAAGTCACCTATAGAACATGGCCACTAGCACAATGTCCCCCATGCAATATGGCTGACTTGGAAGTCACCTATACAACATGGCAACCAGCACAATGTCCCCCAAGCAATATGGCTGACTTGGAAGTCAGCTATAGAACATGGCCACCAGCACAATGTCCCCCATGCAATATGGCTGACTTGGAAGTCAACTATACAACATGGCAACCAGCACAATGTCACCCAAGCAATATGGCTGACTTGGAAGTCAACTATAGAACATGGCCACCAGCACAATGTCCCCCAAGCAATATGGCTGACTTGGAAGTCACCTACAGAACATGGCAACCAGCACAATGTCCCCCATGCAACACGGCTGACTTGGAAGTCACCTATACAAGACAACCAGCACAATGTCCCCCATGCAATATGGCTGACTTGGAAGTCACCTATACAACACAACCAGCACAATGTCCCCCAAGCAATATGGCTCACTTGGAAGTCACCTATACAACATGGCAACCAGCACAATGTCCCCCATGCAATATGGCTGACTTGGAAGTCACCTATACAATACAACCAGCACAATGTCCCCCAAGCAATATGGCTGACTTGGAAGTCACCTATAGAACATGGCCACCAGCACAATGTCCCCCATGCAATATGGCTGACTTGGAAGTCACCTATACAAGACAACCAGCACAATGTCCCCCATGCAATATGGCTGACTTGGAAGTCACCTATAGAACATGGCCACCAGCACAATGTCCCCCATGCAATATGACTGACTTGGAAGTCACCTATAGAACATGGCAACCAGCACAATGTCCCAAAGCAATATGGCTGACTTGGAAGTCACCTATACAAGACAACCAGCACAATTTCCCCCATGCAATATGGCTGACTTGGAAGTCACCTATAGGACATGGCAACCAGCACAATGTCCCCCATGCAATATGGCTGACTTGGAAGTCACCTATACAACATGGCAACCAGCACAATGTCCCCCATGTAATATGGCTGACTTGGAAGTCACCTATGCATTACAACCAGCACAATGTCCCCCATGCAATATGGCTGACTTGGAAGTCACCTATACAACACAACCAGCACAATGTCCCCCATGCAATATGGCTGACTTGGAAGTCACCTATACAACACAACCAGCACAATGTCCCCCATGCAATATGCCTGACTTGGAAGTCACCTATAGAACATGGCAACCAGCACAATGTCCCCCAAGCAATATTGCTGACTTGGAAGTCACCTATGCAACATGGCCACCAGCACAATGTCCCCCAAGCAATATGGCTCACTTGGAAGTCACCTATACAATACAACCAGCACAATGTCCCCCATGCAATATGGCTGACTTGGAAGTCACCTATACAATACAACCAGCACAATGTCCCCCATGCAATATGGCTGACTTGGAAGTCACCTATACAACACAACCAGCACAATGTCCCCCATGCAATATGGCTGACTTGGAAGTCACCTATACAACATGGCAACCAGCACAACGTCCCCCATGCAATATGGCTGACTTGGAAGTCACCTATACAACATGGCAACCAGCACAATGTCCCCCATGAAATATGGCTGACTTGGAAGTCACCTATACAAGACAACCAGCACAATGTCCCCATGTAATATGGCTGACTTGGAAGTCACCTATAGAACATGGCCACCAGCACAATGTCCCCCATGCAATATGGCTGACTTGGAAGTCACCTATACAACATGGCAACCAGCACAATGTCCCCCAAGCAATATGGCTCACTTGGAAGTCACCTATACAACATGGCAACCAGCACAATGTCCCCCATGCAATGTGGCTGACTTGGAAGTCACCTATAGAACATGGCCACCAGCACAATGTCCCCCATGCAACACGGCTGACTTGGAAGTCACCTATACAAGACAACCAGCACAATGTCCCCCATGCAATATGGCTGACTTGGAAGTCACCTATACAACACAACCAGCACAATGTCCCCCAAGCAATATGGCTCACTTGGAAGTCACCTTTACAACATGGCAACCAGCACAATGTCCCCCAGGCAATATGGCTGACTTGGAAGTCACCTATACAACATGGCAACCAGCACAATGTCCCCCAAGCAATATGGCTGACTTGGAAGTCACCTATACAACATGGCAACCAGCACAATGTCCCCCATGCAATATGGCTGACTTGGAAGTCACCTATACAACATGGCAACCAGCACAATGTCCCCCATGCAATATGGCTGACTTGGAAGTCACCTATACAACATGGCAACCAGCACAATGTCCCCCATGCAATATGGCTGACTTGGAAGTGACCTATACAAGACAACCAGCACAATGTCCCCCATGCAATATGGCTGACTTGAAAGCCACCTATAGGACATGGCAACCAGCACAATGTCCCCCAAGCAATATGGCTGACTTGGAAGTCACCTATACAAGACAACCAGCACAATGTGCCAAATGCAATATGGCTGACTTGGAAGTCACCTATAGAACATGGCCACCAGCACAATGTCCCCCATGCAATATGGCTGACTTGGAAGTCACCTATACAACATGGCAACCAGCACAATGTCACCCAAGCAATATGGCTGACTTGGAAGTCAACTATAGAACATGGCCACCAGCACAATGTCCCCCAAGCAATATGGCTGACTTGAAAGTCACCTACAGAACATGGCAACCAGCACAATGTCCCCCAAGCAATATGGCTGACTTGGAAGTCACCTATACAAGACAACCAGCACAATGTCCCCCATGCAACACGGCTGACTTGGAAGTCACCTATACAACATGGCAACCAGCACAATGTCCCCCATGCAATATGGCTGACTTGGAAGTCACCTTTACAACATGGCAACCAGCACAATGTCCCCCAGGCAATATGGCTGACTTGGAAGTCACCTATACAACATGGCAACCAGCACAATGTCCCCCAAGCAATATGGCTGACTTGGAAGTCACCTATACAACATGGCAACCAGCACAATGTCCCCCATGCAATATGGCTGACTTGGAAGTCACCTATACAACATGGCAACCAGCACAATGTCCCCCATGCAATATGGCTGACTTGGAAGTCACCTATACAACATGGCAACCAGCACAATGTCCCCCATGCAATATGGCTGACTTGGAAGTCACCTATACAAGACAACCAGCACAATGTCCCCCATGCAATATGGCTGACTTGAAAGCCACCTATAGGACATGGCAACCAGCACAATGTCCCCCAAGCAATATGGCTGACTTGGAAGTCACCTATACAAGACAACCAGCACAATGTGCCAAATGCAATATGGCTGACTTGGAAGTCACCTATAGAACATGGCCACCAGCACAATGTCCCCCATGCAATATGGCTGACTTGGAAGTCACCTATACAACATGGCAACCAGCACAATGTCACCCAAGCAATATGGCTGACTTGGAAGTCAACTATAGAACATGGCCACCAGCACAATGTCCCCCAAGCAATATGGCTGACTTGAAAGTCACCTACAGAACATGGCAACCAGCACAATGTCCCCCAAGCAATATGGCTGACTTGGAAGTCACCTATACAAGACAACCAGCACAATGTCCCCCATGCAACACGGCTGACTTGGAAGTCACCTATACAAGACAACCAGCACAATGTCCCCCATGCAATATGGCTGACTTGGAAGTCACCTATACAACACAACCAGCACAATGTCCCCCAAGCAATATGGCTGACTTGGAAGTCACCTATAGAACATGGCCACCAGCACAATGTCCCCCATGCAATATGGCTGACTTGGAAGTCACCTATACAAGACAACCAGCACAATGTCCCCCATGCAATATGGCTGACTTGGAAGTCACCTATAGAACATGGCCACCAGCACAATGTCCCCCATGCAATATGGCTGACTTGGAAGTCACCTATAGAACATGGCAACCAGCACAATGTCCCAAAGCAATATGGCTGACTTGGAAGTCACCTATACAAGACAACCAGCACAATTTCCCCCATGCAATATGGCTGACTTGGAAGTCACCTATAGGACATGGCAACCAGCACAATGTCCCCCATGCAATATGGCTGACTTGGAAGTCACCTATACAATACAACCAGCACAACGTCCCCCATGCAATATGGCTGACTTGGAAGTCACCTATACAACATGGCAACCAGCACAATGTCCCCCATGCAATATGGCTGACTTGGAAGTCACCTATAGAACATGTCCACCAGCACAATGTCCCCCATGCAATATGGCTGACTTGGAAGTCACCTATAAAACATGGCAACCAGCACAATGTCCTCCAAGCAATATGGCTGACTTGGAAGTCACCTATAGAACATGGCCACCAGCACAATGTCCCCCAAGCAATATGGCTGACTTGGAAGTCACCTATAGAACATGGCAACCAGCACAATGTCCCCCAAGCAATATGGCTGACTTGGAAGTCACCTATACAAGACAACCAGCACAATGTCCCCCATGCAATATGGCTGACTTGGAAGTCACCTATAGGACATGGCAACCAGCACAATGTCCCCCATGCAATATGGCTGACTTGGAAGTCACCTATAGAACATGGCCACCAGCACAATGTCCCCCAAGCAATATGGCTCACTTGGAAGTCACCTATACAATACAACCAGCACAATGTCCCCCATGCAATATGGCTGACTTGGAAGTCACCTATACAATACAACCAGCACAATGTCCCAAATGCAATATGGCTGACTTGGAAGTCACCTATAGAACATGGCCACCAGCACAATGTCCCCCATGCAATATGGCTGACTTGGAAGTCACCTATAAAACATGGCAACCAGCACAATGTCCTCCAAGCAATATGGCTGACTTGGAAGTCACCTATAGAACATGGCCACCAGCACAATGTCCCCCAAGCAATATGGCTGACTTGGAAGTCACCTATAGAACATGGCAACCAGCACAATGTCCCCCAAGCAATATGGCTGACTTGGAAGTCACCTATACAAGACAACCAGCACAATGTCCCCCATGCAATATGGCTGACTTGGAAGTCACTTATAGGACATGGCAACCAGCACAATGTCCCCCATGCAATATGGCTGACTTGGAAGTCACCTATAGAACATGGCCACCAGCACAATGTCCCCCAAGCAATATGGCTCACTTGGAAGTCACCTATACAATACAACCAGCACAATGTCCCCCATGCAATATGGCTGACTTGGAAGTCACCTATACAATACAACCAGCACAATGTCCCAAATGCAATATGGCTGACTTGGAAGTCACCTATAGAACATGGCCACCAGCACAATGTCCCCCATGCAATATGGCTGACTTGGAAGTCACCTATACTACATGGCAACCAGCACAATGTCCCCCATGCAATATGGCTGATTTGGAAGTCACCTATACAATACAACCAGCACAATGTCCCCCATGCAATATGGCTGATTTGGAAGTCACCTATACAACACAACCAGCACAATGTCCCCCAGGCAATATGGCTGACTTGGAAGTCACCTATACAACATGGCAACCAGCACAATGTCCCCCAAGCAATATGGCTGACTTGGAAGTCACCTATACAACATGGCAACCAGCACAATGTCCCCCATGCAATATGGCTGACTTGGAAGTCACCTATACAACATGGCAACCAGCACAATGTCCCCCATGCAATATGGCTGACTTGGAAGTCACCTATACAACATGGCAACCAGCACAATGTCCCCCATGCAATATGGCTGACTTGGAAGTGACCTATACAACATGGCCACCAGCACAATGTCCCCCATGCAATATGGCTGACTTGGAAGTCACCTATACAAGACAACCAGCACAATGTCCCCCATGCAATATGGCTGACTTGAAAGCCACCTATAGGACATGGCAACCAGCACAATGTCCCCCAAGCAATATGGCTGACTTGGAAGTCACCTATACAAGACAACCAGCACAATGTGCCAAATGCAATATGGCTGACTTGGAAGTCACCTATAGAACATGGCCACCAGCACAATGTCCCCCATGCAATATGGCTGACTTGGAAGTCACCTATACAACATGGCAACCAGCACAATGTCACCCAAGCAATATGGCTGACTTGGAAGTCAACTATAGAACATGGCCACCAGCACAATGTCCCCCAAGCAATATGGCTGACTTGGAAGTAACCTACAGAACATGGCAACCAGCACAATGTCCCCCAAGCAATATGGCTGACTTGGAAGTCACCTATACAAGACAACCAGCACAATGTCCCCCATGCAACACGGCTGACTTGGAAGTCACCTATACAAGACAACCAGCACAATGTCCCCCATGCAATATGGCTGACTTGGAAGTCACCTATACAACACAACCAGCACAATGTACCCCATGCAACACGGCTGACTTGGAAGTCACCTATACAAGACAACCAGCACAATGTCCCCCAAGCAATATGGCTGACTTGGAAGTCACCTATACAACATGGCCACCAGCACAATGTCCCCCAAGCAATATGGCTCACTTGGAAGTCATCTATACAATACAACCAGCACAATGTCCCCCATGCAATATGGCTGACTTGGAAGTCACCTATAGAACATGGCCACCAGCACAATGTCCCCCAAGCAATATGGCTGACTTGGAAGTCACCTATAGAACATGGCAACCAGCAGAATGTCCCCCAAGCAATATGGCTGACTTGGAAGTCACCTATAGAACATGGCAACCAGCACAATGTCCCCCAAGCAATATGGCTGACTTGGAAGTCACCTATAGAACATGGCCACCAGCACAATGTCCCCCAAGCAATATGGCTGACTTGGAAGTCACCTATAGAACATGGCAACCAGCACAATGTCCCCCAAGCAATATGGCTGACTTGGAAGTCACCTATACAAGACAACCAGCACAATGTCCCCCATGCAATATGGCTGACTTGGAAGTCACCTATAGGACATGGCAACCAGCACAATGTCCCCCATGCAATATGGCTGACTTGGAAGTCACCTATAGAACATGGCCACCAGCACAATGTCCCCCAAGCAATATGGCTCACTTGGAAGTCACCTATACAATACAACCAGCACAATGTCCCCCATGCAATATGGCTGACTTGGAAGTCACCTATACAATACAACCAGCACAACGTCCCAAATGCAATATGGCTGACTTGGAAGTCACCTATAGAACATGGCCACCAGCACAATGTCCCCCATGCAATATGGCTGACTTGGAAGTCACCTATACAACATGGCAACCAGCACAATGTCCCCCATGCAATATGGCTGACTTGGAAGTCACCTATACAATACAACCAGCACAATGTCCCCCAAGCAATATGGCTGACTTGGAAGTCACCTATACAATACAACCAGCACAATGTCCCCCATGCAATATGGCTGATTTGGAAGTCACCTATACAATACAACCAGCACAATGTCCCCCATGCAATATGGCTGATTTGGAAGTCACCTATACAACACAACCAGCACAATGTCCCCCAGGCAATATGGCTGACTTGGAAGTCACCTATACAACATGGCAACCAGCACAATGTCCCCCAAGCAATATGGCTGACTTGGAAGTCACCTATACAACATGGCAACCAGCACAATGTCCCCCATGCAATATGGCTGACTTGGAAGTCACCTATACAACATGGCAACCAGCACAATGTCCCCCATGCAATATGGCTGACTTGGAAGTCACCTATACAACATGGCAACCAGCACAATGTCCCCCATGCAATATGGCTGACTTGGAAGTGACCTATACAACATGGCCACCAGCACAATGTCCCCCATGCAATATGGCTGACTTGGAAGTCACCTATACAAGACAACCAGCACAATGTCCCCCATGCAATATGGCTGACTTGAAAGCCACCTATAGGACATGGCAACCACCACAATGTCCCCCAAGCAATATGGCTGACTTGGAAGTCACCTATACAAGACAACCAGCACAATGTGCCAAATGCAATATGGCTGACTTGGAAGTCACCTATAGAACATGGCCACCAGCACAATGTCCCCCATGCAATATGGCTGACTTGGAAGTCACCTATACAACATGGCAACCAGCACAATGTCACCCAAGCAATATGGCTGACTTGGAAGTCAACTATAGAACATGGCCACCAGCACAATGTCCCCCAAGCAATATGGCTGACTTGGAAGTCACCTACAGAACATGGCAACCAGCACAATGTCCCCCAAGCAATATGGCTGACTTGGAAGTCACCTATACAAGACAACCAGCACAATGTCCCCCATGCAACACGGCTGACTTGGAAGTCACCTATACAAGACAACCAGCACAATGTCCCCCATGCAATATGGCTGACTTGGAAGTCACCTATACAACACAACCAGCACAATGTCCCCCAAGCAATATGGCTCACTTGGAAGTCACCTATACAACATGGCAACCAGCACAATGTCCCCCATGCAATATGGCTGACTTGGAAGTCACCTATACAATACAACCAGCACAATGTCCCCCAAGCAATATGGCTGACTTGGAAGTCACCTATAGAACATGGCCACCAGCACAATGTCCCCCATGCAATATGGCTGACTTGGAAGTCACCTATACAAGACAACCAGCACAATGTCCCCCATGCAATATGGCTGACTTGGAAGTCACCTATAGAACATGGCCACCAGCACAATGTCCCCCATGCAATATGGCTGACTTGGAAGTCACCTATAGAACATGGCAACCAGCACAATGTCCCAAAGCAATATGGCTGACTTGGAAGTCACCTATACAAGACAACCAGCACAATTTCCCCCATGCAATATGGCTGACTTGGAAGTCACCTATAGGACATGGCAACCAGCACAATGTCCCCCATGCAATATGGCTGACTTGGAAGTCACCTATACAATACAACCAGCACAATGTCCCCCATGCAATATGGCTGACTTGGAAGTCACCTATACAACATGGCAACCAGCACAATGTCCCCCATGCAATATGGCTGACTTGGAAGTCACCTATAGAACATGTCCACCAGCACAATGTCCCCCATGCAATATGGCTGACTTGGAAGTCACCTATAAAACATGGCAACCAGCACAATGTCCCCCAAGCAATATGGCTGACTTGGAAGTCACCTATAGAACATGGCCACCAGCACAATGTCCCCCAAGCAATATGGCTGACTTGGAAGTCACCTATAGAACATGGCAACCAGCACAATGTCCCCCAAGCAATATGGCTGACTTGGAAGTCACCTATACAAGACAACCAGCACAATGTCCCCCATGCAATATGGCTGACTTGGAAGTCACCTATAGGACATGGCAACCAGCACAATGTCCCCCATGCAATATGGCTGACTTGGAAGTCACCTATAGAACATGGCCACCAGCACAATGTCCCCCAAGCAATATGGCTCACTTGGAAGTCACCTATACAATACAACCAGCACAATGTCCCCCATGCAATATGGCTGACTTGGAAGTCACCTATACAATACAACCAGCACAATGTCCCAAATGCAATATGGCTGACTTGGAAGTCACCTATAGAACATGGCCACCAGCACAATGTCCCCCATGCAATATGGCTGAATTGGAAGTCACCTATACAACATGGCAACCAGCACAATGTCCCCCATGCAATATGGCTGACTTGGAAGTCACCTATACAAGACAACCAGCACAATGTGCCAAATGCAATATGGCTGACTTGGAAGTCACCTATAGAACATGGCCACCAGCACAATGTCCCCCATGCAATATGGCTGACTTGGAAGTCACCTATACAACATGGCAACCAGCACAATGTCACCCAAGCAATATGGCTGACTTGGAAGTCACCTATACAAGACAACCAGCACAATGTGCCAAATGCAATATGGCTGACTTGGAAGTCACCTACAGAACATGGCAACCAGCACAATGTCCCCCAAGCAATATGGCTGACTTGGAAGTCACCTATACAAGACAACCAGCACAATGTCCCCCATGCAACACGGCTGACTTGGAAGTCACCTATACAAGACAACCAGCACAATGTCCCCCATGCAATATGGCTGACTTGGAAGTCACCTATACAACACAACCAGCACAATGTCCCCCAAGCAATATGGCTCACTTGGAAGTCACCTATACAACATGGCAACCAGCACAATGTCCCCCATGCAATATGGCTGACTTGGAAGTCACCTATACAATACAACCAGCACAATGTCCCCCAAGCAATATGGCTGACTTGGAAGTCACCTATAGAACATGGCCACCAGCACAATGTCCCCCATGCAATATGGCTGACTTGGAAGTCACCTATACAAGACAACCAGCACAATGTCCCCCATGCAATATGGCTGACTTGGAAGTCACCTATAGAACATGGCCACCAGCACAATGTCCCCCATGCAATATGGCTGACTTGGAAGTCACCTATAGAACATGGCAACCAGCACAATGTCCCAAAGCAATATGGCTGACTTGGAAGTCACCTATACAAGACAACCAGCACAATTTCCCCCATGCAATATGGCTGACTTGGAAGTCACCTATAGGACATGGCAACCAGCACAATGTCCCCCATGCAATATGGCTGACTTGGAAGTCACCTATACAATACAACCAGCACAATGTCCCCCATGCAATATGGCTGACTTGGAAGTCACCTATACAACATGGCAACCAGCACAATGTCCCCCATGCAATATGGCTGACTTGGAAGTCACCTATAAAACATGGCAACCAGCACAATGTCCCCCAAGCAATATGGCTGACTTGGAAGTCACCTATAGAACATGGCCACCAGCACAATGTCCCCCAAGCAATATGGCTGACTTGGAAGTCACCTATAGAACATGGCAACCAGCACAATGTCCCCCAAGCAATATGGCTGACTTGGAAGTCACCTATACAAGACAACCAGCACAATGTCCCCCATGCAATATGGCTGACTTGGAAGTCACCTATAGAACATGGCCACCAGCACAATGTCCCCCAAGCAATATGGCTCACTTGGAAGTCACCTATACAACATGGCAACCAGCACAATATCCCCCATGCAATATGGCTGACTTGGAAGTCACCTATACAATACAACCAGCACAATGTCCCCCAAGCAATATGGCTGACTTGGAAGTCACCTATACAATACAACCAGCACAATGTCCCCCATGCAATATGGCTGACTTGGAAGTCACCTATAGAACATGGCCACCAGCACAATGTCCCCCAAGCAATATGGCTGACTTGGAAGTCACCTATAGAACATGGCAACCAGCACAATGTCCCCCAAGCAATATGGCTGACTTGGAAGTCACCTATACAAGACAACCAGCACAATGTCCCCCATGCAATATGGCTGACTTGGAAGTCACCTATAGAACATGGCCACCAGCACAATGTCCCCCAAGCAATATGGCTCACTTGGAAGTCACCTATACAACATGGCAACCAGCACAATATCCCCCATGCAATATGGCTGACTTGGAAGTCACCTATACAATACAACCAGCACAATGTCCCCCAAGCAATATGGCTGACTTGGAAGTCACCTATACAATACAACCAGCACAATGTCCCAAATGCAATATGGCTGACTTGGAAGTCACCTATAGAACATGGCCACCAGCACAATGTCCCCCATGCAATATGGCTGACTTGGAAGTCACCTATACAACATGGCAACCAGCACAATATCCCCCATGCAATATGGCTGACTTGGAAGTCACCTATACAATACAACCAGCACAATGTCCCCCAAGCAATATGGCTGACTTGGAAGTCACCTATACAATACAACCAGCACAATGTCCCCCATGCAATATGGCTGATTTGGAAGTCACCTATACAATACAACCAGCACAATGTCCCCCATGCAATATGGCTGATTTGGAAGTCACCTATACAACACAACCAGCACAATGTCCCCCAGGCAATATGGCTGACTTGGAAGTCACCTATACAACATGGCAACCAGCACAATGTCCCCCAAGCAATATGGCTGACTTGGAAGTCACCTATACAACATGGCAACCAGCACAATGTCCCCCATGCAATATGGCTGACTTGGAAGTCACCTATACAACATGGCAACCAGCACAATGTCCCCCATGCAATATGGCTGACTTGGAAGTCACCTATACAACATGGCAACCAGCACAATGTCCCCCATGCAATATGGCTGACTTGGAAGTGACCTATACAACATGGCCACCAGCACAATGTCCCCCATGCAATATGGCTGACTTGGAAGTCACCTATACAAGACAACCAGCACAATGTCCCCCATGCAATATGGCTGACTTGAAAGCCACCTATAGGACATGGCAACCAGCACAATGTCCCCCAAGCAATATGGCTGACTTGGAAGTCACCTATACAAGACAACCAGCACAATGTGCCAAATGCAATATGGCTGACTTGGAAGTCACCTATAGAACATGGCCACCAGCACAATGTCCCCCATGCAATATGGCTGACTGGGAAGTCACCTATACAACATGGCAACCAGCACAATGTCACCCAAGCAATATGGCTGACTTGGAAGTCAACTATAGAACATGGCCACCAGCACAATGTCCCCCAAGCAATATGGCTGACTTGGAAGTCACCTAAAGAACATGGCAACCAGCACAATGTCCCCCAAGCAATATGGCTGACTTGGAAGTCACCTATACAAGACAACCAGCACAATGTCCCCCATGCAACACGGCTGACTTGGAAGTCACCTATACAAGACAACCAGCACAATGTCCCCCATGCAATATGGCTGACTTGGAAGTCACCTATACAACACAACCAGCACAATGTCCCCCAAGCAATATGGCTCACTTGGAAGTCACCTATACAACATGGCAACCAGCACAATGTCCCCCATGCAATATGGCTGACTTGGAAGTCACCTATACAATACAACCAGCACAATGTCCCCCAAGCAATATGGCTGACTTGGAAGTCACCTATAGAACATGGCCACCAGCACAATGTCCCCCATGCAATATGGCTGACTTGGAAGTCACCTATACAAGACAACCAGCACAATGTCCCCCATGCAATATGGCTGACTTGGAAGTCACCTATAGAACATGGCCACCAGCACAATGTCCCCCATGCAATATGGCTGACTTGGAAGTCACCTATAGAACATGGCAACCAGCACAATGTCCCAAAGCAATCTGGCTGACTTGGAAGTCACCTATACAAGACAACCAGCACAATTTCCCCCATGCAATATGGCTGACTTGGAAGTCACCTATAGGACATGGCAACCAGCACAATGTCCCCCATGCAATATGGCTGACTTGGAAGTCACCTATACAATACAACCAGCACAATGTCCCCCATGCAATATGGCTGACTTGGAAGTCACCTATACAACATGGCAACCAGCACAATGTCCCCCATGCAATATGGCTGACTTGGAAGTCACCTATAGAACATGTCCACCAGCACAATGTCCCCCATGCAATATGGCTGACTTGGAAGTCACCTATAAAACATGGCAACCAGCACAATGTCCCCCAAGCAATATGGCTGACTTGGAAGTCACCTATAGAACATGGCCACCAGCACAATGTCCCCCATGCAATATGGCTCACTTGGAAGTCACCTATACAACATGGCAACCAGCACAATGTCCCCCATGCAATATGGCTGACTTGGAAGTCACCTATACAATACAACCAGCACAATGTCCCCCAAGCAATATGGCTGACTTGGAAGTCACCTATAGAACATGGCCACCAGCACAATGTCCCCCATGCAATATGGCTGACTTGGAAGTCACCTATACAAGACAACCAGCACAATGTCCCCAATGCAATATGGCTGACTTGGAAGTCACCTATAGAACATGGCCACCAGCACAATGTCCCCCTTGCAATATGGCTGACTTGGAAGTCACCTATAGAACATGGCAACCAGCACAATGTCCCAAAGCAATCTGGCTGACTTGGAAGTCACCTATACAAGACAACCAGCACAATTTCCCCCATGCAATATGGCTGACTTGGAAGTCACCTATAGGACATGGCAACCAGCACAATGTCCCCCATGCAATATGGCTGACTTGGAAGTCACCTATACAATACAACCAGCACAATGTCCCCCATGCAATATGGCTGACTTGGAAGTCACCTATAGAACATGGCAACCAGCACAATGTCCCAAAGCAATCTGGCTGACTTGGAAGTCACCTATACAAGACAACCAGCACAATTTCCCCCATGCAATATGGCTGACTTGGAAGTCACCTATAGGACATGGCAACCAGCACAATGTCCCCCATGCAATATGGCTGACTTGGAAGTCACCTATACAATACAACCAGCACAATGTCCCCCATGCAATATGGCTGACTTGTAAGTCACCTATAGAACATGTCCACCAGCACAATGTCCCCCATGCAATATGGTTGACTTGGAAGTCACCTATAAAACATGGCAACCAGCACAATGTCCCCCAAGCAATATGGCTGACTTGGAAGTCACCTATAGAACATGGCCACCAGCACAATGTCCCCCAAGCAATATGGCTGACTTGGAAGTCACCTATAGAACATGGCAACCAGCACAATGTCCCCCAAGCAATATGGCTGACTTGGAAGTCACCTATACAAGACAACCAGCACAATGTCCCCCAAGCAATATGGCTGACTTGGAAGTCACCTATAGAACATGGCCACCAGCACAATGTCCCCCATGCAATATGGCTGACTTGGAAGTCACCTATACAATACAACCAGCACAATGTCCCCCATGCAATATGGCTGATTTGGAAGTCACCTATACAATACAACCAGCACAATGTCCCCCATGCAATATGGCTGATTTGGAAGTCACCTATACAACACAACCAGCACAATGTCCCCCAGGCAATATGGCTGACTTGGAAGTCACCTATACAACATGGCAACCAGCACAATGTCCCCCAAGCAATATGGCTGACTTGGAAGTCACCTATACAACATGGCAACCAGCACAATGTCCCCCATGCAATATGGCTGACTTGGAAGTCACCTATACAACATGGCAACCAGCACAATGTCCCCCATGCAATATGGCTGACTTGGAAGTCACCTATACAACATGGCAACCAGCACAATGTCCCCCATGCAATATGGCTGACTTGGAAGTGACCTATACAACATGGCCACCAGCACAATGTCCCCCATGCAATATGGCTGACTTGGAAGTCACCTATACAAGACAACCAGCACAATGTCCCCCATGCAATATGGCTGACTTGAAAGCCACCTATAGGACATGGCAACCAGCACAATGTCCCCCAAGCAATATGGCTGACTTGGAAGTCACCTATACAAGACAACCAGCACAATGTGCCAAATGCAATATGGCTGACTTGGAAGTCACCTATAGAACATGGCCACCAGCACAATGTCCACCATGCAATATGGCTGACTTGGAAGTCACCTATACAACATGGCAACCAGCACAATGTCACCCAAGCAATATGGCTGACTTGGAAGTCAACTATAGAACATGGCCACCAGCACAATGTCCCCCAAGCAATATGGCTGACTTGGAAGTCACCTAAAGAACATGGCAACCAGCACAATGTCCCCCAAGCAATATGGCTGACTTGGAAGTCACCTATACAAGACAACCAGCACAATGTCCCCCATGCAACACGGCTGACTTGGAAGTCACCTATACAAGACAACCAGCACAATGTCCCCCATGCAATATGGCTGACTTGGAAGTCACCTATACAACACAACCAGCACAATGTCCCCCAAGCAATATGGCTCACTTGGAAGTCACCTATACAACATGGCAACCAGCACAATGTCCCCCATGCAATATGGCTGACTTGGAAGTCACCTATACAATACAACCAGCACAATGTCCCCCAAGCAATATGGCTGACTTGGAAGTCACCTATAGAACATGGCCACCAGCACAATGTCCCCCATGCAATATGGCTGACTTGGAAGTCACCTATACAAGACAACCAGCACAATGTCCCCCATGCAATATGGCTGACTTGGAAGTCACCTATAGAACATGGCCACCAGCACAATGTCCCCCATGCAATATGGCTGACTTGGAAGTCACCTATAGAACATGGCAACCAGCACAATGTCCCAAAGCAATCTGGCTGACTTGGAAGTCACCTATACAAGACAACCAGCACAATTTCCCCCATGCAATATGGCTGACTTGGAAGTCACCTATAGGACATGGCAACCAGCACAATGTCCCCCATGCAATATGGCTGACTTGGAAGTCACCTATACAATACAACCAGCACAATGTCCCCCATGCAATATGGCTGACTTGGAAGTCACCTATACAACATGGCAACCAGCACAATGTCCCCCATGCAATATGGCTGACTTGGAAGTCACCTATAGAACATGTCCACCAGCACAATGTCCCCCATGCAATATGGCTGACTTGGAAGTCACCTATAAAACATGGCAACCAGCACAATGTCCCCCAAGCAATATGGCTGACTTGGAAGTCACCTATAGAACATGGCCACCAGCACAATGTCCCCCATGCAATATGGCTCACTTGGAAGTCACCTATACAACATGGCAACCAGCACAATGTCCCCCATGCAATATGGCTGACTTGGAAGTCACCTATACAATACAACCAGCACAATGTCCCCCAAGCAATATGGCTGACTTGGAAGTCACCTATAGAACATGGCCACCAGCACAATGTCCCCCATGCAATATGGCTGACTTGGAAGTCACCTATACAAGACAACCAGCACAATGTCCCCAATGCAATATGGCTGACTTGGAAGTCACCTATAGAACATGGCCACCAGCACAATGTCCCCCTTGCAATATGGCTGACTTGGAAGTCACCTATAGAACATGGCAACCAGCACAATGTCCCAAAGCAATCTGGCTGACTTGGAAGTCACCTATACAAGACAACCAGCACAATTTCCCCCATGCAATATGGCTGACTTGGAAGTCACCTATAGGACATGGCAACCAGCACAATGTCCCCCATGCAATATGGCTGACTTGGAAGTCACCTATACAATACAACCAGCACAATGTCCCCCATGCAATATGGCTGACTTGGAAGTCACCTATAGAACATGGCAACCAGCACAATGTCCCAAAGCAATCTGGCTGACTTGGAAGTCACCTATACAAGACAACCAGCACAATTTCCCCCATGCAATATGGCTGACTTGGAAGTCACCTATAGGACATGGCAACCAGCACAATGTCCCCCATGCAATATGGCTGACTTGGAAGTCACCTATACAATACAACCAGCACAATGTCCCCCATGCAATATGGCTGACTTGGAAGTCACCTATAGAACATGTCCACCAGCACAATGTCCCCCATGCAATATGGCTGACTTGGAAGTCACCTATAAAACATGGCAACCAGCACAATGTCCCCCAAGCAATATGGCTGACTTGGAAGTCACCTATAGAACATGGCCACCAGCACAATGTCCCCCAAGCAATATGGCTGACTTGGAAGTCACCTATAGAACATGGCAACCAGCACAATGTCCCCCAAGCAATATGGCTGACTTGGAAGTCACCTATACAAGACAACCAGCACAATGTCCCCCAAGCAATATGGCTGACTTGGAAGTCACCTATAGAACATGGCCACCAGCACAATGTCCCCCATGCAATATGGCTGACTTGGAAGTCACCTATACAAGGCAACCAGCACAATGTCCCCAATGCAATATGGCTGACTTGGAAGTCACCTATAGAACATGGCCACCAGCACAATGTCCCCCTTGCAATATGGCTGACTTGGAAGTCACCTATAGAACATGGCAACCAGCACAATGTCCCAAAGCAATCTGGCTGACTTGGAAGTCACCTATACAAGACAACCAGCACAATTTCCCCCATGCAATATGGCTGACTTGGAAGTCACCTATAGGACATGGCAACCAGCACAATGTCCCCCATGCAATATGGCTGACTTGGAAGTCACCTATACAATACAACCAGCACAATGTCCCCCATGCAATATGGCTGACTTGGAAGTCACCTATAGAACATGGCAACCAGCACAATGTCCCAAAGCAATCTGGCTGACTTGGAAGTCACCTATACAAGACAACCAGCACAATTTCCCCCATGCAATATGGCTGACTTGGAAGTCACCTATAGGACATGGCAACCAGCACAATGTCCCCCATGCAATATGGCTGACTTGGAAGTCACCTATACAATACAACCAGCACAATGTCCCCCATGCAATATGGCTGACTTGGAAGTCACCTATAGAACATGTCCACCAGCACAATGTCCCCCATGCAATATGGCTGACTTGGAAGTCACCTATAAAACATGGCAACCAGCACAATGTCCCCCAAGCAATATGGCTGACTTGGAAGTCACCTATAGAACATGGCCACCAGCACAATGTCCCCCAAGCAATATGGCTGACTTGGAAGTCACCTATAGAACATGGCAACCAGCACAATGTCCCCCAAGCAATATGGCTGACTTGGAAGTCACCTATACAAGACAACCAGCACAATGTCCCCCATGCAATATGGCTGACTTGGAAGTCACCTATAGGACATGGCAACCAGCACAATGTCCCCCATGCAATATGGCTGACTTGGAAGTCACCTATAGAACATGGCCACCAGCACAATGTCCCCCAAGCAATATGGCTCACTTGGAAGTCACCTATACAATACAACCAGCACAATGTCCCCCATGCAATATGGCTGACTTGGAAGTCACCTATACAATACAACCAGCACAATGTCCCAAATGCAATATGGCTGACTTGGAAGTCACCTATAGAACATGGCCACCAGCACAATGTCCCCCATGCAATATGGCTGACTTGGAAGTCATCTATACAACATGGCAACCAGCACAATGTCCCCCATGCAATATGGCTGACTTGGAAGTCACCTATACAATACAACCAGCACAATGTCCCCCAAGCAATATGGCTGACTTGGAAGTCACCTATACAATACAACCAGCACAATGTCCCCCATGCAATATGGCTGATTTGGAAGTCTCCTATACAATACAACCAGCACAATGTCCCCCATGCAATATGGCTGATTTGGAAGTCACCTATACAACACAACCAACACAATGTCCCCCATGCAATATGGCTGACTTGGAAGTCACCTATACAAGACAACCAGCACAATGTCCCAAATGCAATATGGCTGACTTGGAAGTCACCTATAGAACATGGCCACCAGCACAATGTCCCCCATGCAATATGGCTGACTTGGAAGTCACCTATACAACATGGCAACCAGCACAATGTCCTCCATGCAATATGGCTGACTTGGAAGTCACCTATACAATACAACCAGCACAATGTCCCCCAAGCAATATGGCTGACTTGGAAGTCACCTATACAAGACAACCAGCACAATGTCCCCCATGCAATATGGCTGACTTGGAAGTCACCTATAGGACATGGCCACCAGCACAATGTCCCCCATGCAATATGGCTGACTTGGAAGTCACCTATACAATACAACCAGCACAATGTCCCACATGCAATATGGCTGACTTGGAAGTCACCTATACAATACAACCCGCACAATGTCCCCCAAGCAATATGGCTGACTTGGAAGTCACCTATAGAACATGGTCACCAGCACAATGTCCCCCAAGCAATATGGCTGACTTGGAAGTCACCTATAGAACATGGCAACCAGCACAATGTCACCCAAGCAATATGGCTGACTTGGAAGTCACCTATAGAACATGGCCACCAGCACAATGTCCCCCATGCAATATGGCTGACTTGGAAGTCACCTATACAACATGGCAACCAGCACAATGTCCCCCATGCAATATGGCTGACTTGGAAGTCACCTATACAATACAACCAGCACAATGTCCCCCAAGCAATATGGCTGACTTGGAAGTCACCTATACAATACAACCAGCACAATGTCCCCCATGCAATATGGCTGATTTGGAAGTCACCTATACAATACAACCAGCACAATGTCCCCCATGCAATATGGCTGATTTGGAAGTCACCTATACAACACAACCAGCACAATGTCCCCCATGCAATATGGCTGACTTGGAAGTCACCTATACAAGACAACCAGCACAATGTCCCAAATGCAATATGGCTGACTTGGAAGTCACCTATAGGACATGGCCACCAGCACAATGTCCCCCATGCAATATGGCTGACTTGGAAGTCACCTATACAATACAACCAGCACAATGTCCCCCATGCAATATGGCTGACTTGGAAGTCACCTATACAATACAACCAGCACAATGTCCCCCAAGCAATATGGCTGACTTGGATGTCACCTATAGAACATGGTCACCAGCACAATGTCCCCCAAGCAATATGGCTGACTTGGAAGTCACCTATAGAACATGGCAACCAGCACAATGTCCCCCAAGCAATATGGCTGACTTGGAAGTCACCTATACAAGACAACCAGCACAATGTCCCCCATGCAATATGGCTGACTTGGAAGTCACCTATAGGACATGGCAACCAGCACAATGTCCCCATGCAATATGGCTGACTTGGAAGTCACCTATAGAACATGGCCACCAGCACAATGTCCCCCAAGCAATATGGCTCACTTGGAAGTCACCTATACAATACAACCAGCACAATGTCCCCCATGTAATATGGCTGACTTGGAAGTCACCTATACAATACAACCAGCACAATGTCCCAAATGCAATATGGCTGACTTGGAAGTCACCTATAGAACATGGCCACCAGCACAATGTCCCCCATGCAATATGGCTGACTTGGACGTCACCTATACAACATGGCAACCAGCACAATGTCCCCCATGCAATATGGCTGACTTGGAAGTCACCTATACAATACAACCAGCACAATGTCCCCCAAGCAATATGGCTGACTTGGAAGTCACCTATACAAGACAACCAGCACAATGTCCCCCATGCAATATGGCTGACTTGGAAGTCACCTATAGGACATGGCCACCAGCACAATGTCCCCCATGCAATATGGCTGACTTGGAAGTCACCTATGCAATACAACCAGCACAATGTCCCCCATGCAATATGGCTGACTTGGAAGTCACCTATACAACACAACCAGCACAATGTCCCCCATGCAATATGGCTGACTTGGAAGTCACCTATAGAACATGGCAACCAGCACAATGTCCCCCAAGCAATATGGCTGACTTGGAAGTCACCTATACAACATGGCCACCAGCACAATGTCCCCCAAGCAATATGGCTCACTTGGAATTCACCTATACAATACAACCAGCACAATGTCCCCCATGTAATATGGCTGACTTGGAAGTCACCTATAGAACATGGCCACCAGCACAATGTCCCCCATGCAATATGGCTGACTTGGAAGTCACCTATACAAGACAACCAGCACAATGTCCCCCATGCAATATGGCTGACTTGGAAGTCACCTATAGAACATGGCCACCAGCACAATGTCCCCCATGCAATATGGCTGACTTGGAAGTCACCTATAGAACATGGCAACCAGCACAATGTCCCAAAGCAATCTGGCTGACTTGGAAGTCACCTATACAAGACAACCAGCACAATTTCACCCATGCAATATGGCTGACTTGGAAGTCACCTATAGGACATGGCAACCAGCACAATGTCCCCCATGCAATATGGCTGACTTGGAAGTCACCTATACAATACAACCAGCACAATGTCCCCCATGCAATATGGCTGACTTGGAAGTCACCTATACAACATGGCAACCAGCACAATGTCCCCCATGCAATATGGCTGACTTGGAAGTCACCTATAGAACATGTCCACCAGCACAATGTCCCCCATGCAATATGGCTGACTTGGAAGTCACCTATAAAACATGGCAACCAGCACAATGTCCCCCAAGCAATATGGCTGACTTGGAAGTCACCTATAGAACATGGCCACCAGCACAATGTCCCCCATGCAATATGGCTCACTTGGAAGTCACCTATACAAAATGGCAACCAGCACAATGTCCCCCATGCAATATGGCTGACTTGGAAGTCACCTATACAATACAACCAGCACAATGTCCCCCAAGCAATATGGCTGACTTGGAAGTCACCTATAGAACATGGCCACCAGCACAATGTCCCCCATGCAATATGGCTGACTTGGAAGTCACCTATACAAGACAACCAGCACAATGTCCCCAATGCAATATGGCTGACTTGGAAGTCACCTATAGAACATGGCCACCAGCACAATGTCCCCCATGCAATATGGCTGACTTGGAAGTCACCTATAGAACATGGCAACCAGCACAATGTCCCAAAGCAATCTGGCTGACTTGGAAGTCACCTATACAAGACAACCAGCACAATTTCCCCCATGCAATATGGCTGACTTGGAAGTCACCTATAGGACATGGCAACCAGCACAATGTCCCCCATGCAATATGGCTGACTTGGAAGTCACCTATACAATACAACCAGCACAATGTCCCCCATGCAATATGGCTGACTTGGAAGTCACCTATAGAACATGGCAACCAGCACAATGTCCCAAAGCAATCTGGCTGACTTGGAAGTCACCTATACAAGACAACCAGCACAATTTCCCCCATGCAATATGGCTGACTTGGAAGTCACCTATAGGACATGGCAACCAGCACATTGTCCCCCATGCAATATGGCTGACTTGGAAGTCACGTATACAATACAACCAGCACAATGTCCCCCATGCAATATGGCTGACTTGGAAGTCACCTATAGAACATGTCCACCAGCACAATGTCCCCCATGCAATATGGCTGACTTGGAAGTCACCTATAAAACATGGCAACCAGCACAATGTCCCCCAAGCAATATGGCTGACTTGGAAGTCACCTATAGAACATGGCCACCAGCACAATGTCCCCCAAGCAATATGGCTGACTTGGAAGTCACCTATAGAACATGGCAACCAGCACAATGTCCCCCAAGCAATATGGCTGACTTGGAAGTCACCTATACAAGACAACCAGCACAATGTCCCCCATGCAATATGGCTGACTTGGAAGTCACCTATAGGACATGGCAACCAGCACAATGTCCCCCATGCAATATGGCTGACTTGGAAGTCACCTATAGAACATGGCCACCAGCACAATGTCCCCCAAGCAATATGGCTCACTTGGAAGTCACCTATACAATACAACCAGCACAATGTCCCCCATGCAATATGGCTGACTTGGAAGTCACCTATACAATACAACCAGCACAATGTCCCAAATGCAATATGGCTGACTTGGAAGTCACCTATAGAACATGGCCACCAGCACAATGTCCCCCATGCAATATGGCTGACTTGGAAGTCACCTATACAACATGGCAACCAGCACAATGTCCCCCATGCAATATGGCTGACTTGGAAGTCACCTATACAATACAACCAGCACAATGTCCCCCAAGCAATATGGCTGACTTGGAAGTCACCTATACAATACAACCAGCACAATGTCCCCCATGCAATATGGCTGATTTGGAAGTCACCTATACAATACAACCAGCACAATGTCCCCCATGCAATATGGCTGATTTGGAAGTCACCTATACAACACAACCAACACAATGTCCCCCATGCAATATGGCTGACTTGGAAGTCACCTATACAAGACAACCAGCACAATGTCCCAAATGCAATATGGCTGACTTGGAAGTCACCTATAGAACATGGCCACCAGCACAATGTCCCCCATGCAATATGGCTGACTTGGAAGTCACCTATACAACATGGCAACCAGCACAATGTCCTCCATGCAATATGGCTGACTTGGAAGTCACCTATACAATACAACCAGCACAATGTCCCCCAAGCAATATGGCTGACTTGGAAGTCACCTATACAAGACAACCAGCACAATGTCCCCCATGCAATATGGCTGACTTGGAAGTCACCTATAGGACATGGCCACCAGCACAATGTCCCCCATGCAATATGGCTGACTTGGAAGTCACCTATACAATACAACCAGCACAATGTCCCACATGCAATATGGCTGACTTGGAAGTCACCTATACAATACAACCCGCACAATGTCCCCCAAGCAATATGGCTGACTTGGAAGTCACCTATAGAACATGGTCACCAGCACAATGTCCCCCAAGCAATATGGCTGACTTGGAAGTCACCTATAGAACATGGCAACCAGCACAATGTCCCCCAAGCAATATGGCTGACTTGGAAGTCACCTATAGAACATGGCCACCAGCACAATGTCCCCCATGCAATATGGCTGACTTGGAAGTCACCTATACAACATGGCAACCAGCACAATGTCCCCCATGCAATATGGCTGACTTGGAAGTCACCTATACAATACAACCAGCACAATGTCCCCCAAGCAATATGGCTGACTTGGAAGTCACCTATACAATACAACCAGCACAATGTCCCCCATGCAATATGGCTGATTTGGAAGTCACCTATACAATACAACCAGCACAATGTCCCCCATGCAATATGGCTGACTTGGAAGTCACCTATAGAACATGGCAACCAGCACAATGTCCCCCAAGCAATATGGCTGACTTGGAAGTCACCTATAGAACATGGCCACCAGCACAATGTCCCCCATGCAATATGGCTGACTTGGAAGTCACCTATACAACATGGCAACCAGCACAATGTCCCCCATGCAATATGGCTGACTTGGAAGTCACCTATACAATACAACCAGCACAATGTCCCCCAAGCAATATGGCTGACTTGGAAGTCACCTATACAATACAACCAGCACAATGTCCCCCATGCAATATGGCTGATTTGGAAGTCACCTATACAATACAACCAGCACAATGTCCCCCATGCAATATGGCTGACTTGGAAGTCACCTATAGAACATGTCCACCAGCACAATGTCCCCCATGCAATATGGCTGACTTGGAAGTCACCTATAAAACATGGCAACCAGCACAATGTCCCCCAAGCAATATGGCTGACTTGGAAGTCACCTATAGAACATGGCCACCAGCACAATGTCCCCCAAGCAATATGGCTGACTTGGAAGTCACCTATAGAACATGGCAACCAGCACAATGTCCCCCAAGCAATATGGCTGACTTGGAAGTCACCTATACAAGACAACCAGCACAATGTCCCCCAAGCAATATGGCTGACTTGGAAGTCACCTATAGAACATGGCCACCAGCACAATGTCCCCCATGCAATATGGCTGACTTGGAAGTCACCTATACAAGACAACCAGCACAATGTCCCCAATGCAATATGGCTGACTTGGAAGTCACCTATAGAACATGGCCACCAGCACAATGTCCCCCTTGCAATATGGCTGACTTGGAAGTCCATGTTGTATAGGTGACTTCCAAGTCAGCCATATTGCATGGGGGACATTGTGCTGGTGGCCATGTTCTATAGGTGACTTCCAAGTCAGCCATATTGCATTTGGGACATTGTGCTGGTTGTATTGTATAGGTGACTTCCAAGTCAGCCATATTGCATGGGGGACATTGTGCTGGTTGTATTGTATAGGTGACTTCCAAGTGAGCCATGTTGCTTGGGGGACATTGTGCTGGTGGCCATGTTCTATAGGTGACTTCCAAGTCAGCCATATTGCATGGGGGACATTGTGCTGGTTGCCATGTCCTATAGGTGACTTCCAAGTCGGCCATATTGCAAGGGGGACATTGTGCTGGTTGTCTTGTATAGGTGACTTCCAAGTCAGCCATATTGCTTGGGGGACATTGTGCTGGTTGCCATGTTCTATAGGTGACTTCCAAGTCAGCCATATTGCTTGGTTGACATTGTGCTGGTGGCCATGTTCTATAGGTGACTTCCAAGTCAGCCATATTGCTTGGGGGACATTGTGCTGGTTGCCATGTTGTAAAGGTGACTTTCAAGTCAGCCATATTGCATGGGGGACATTGTGCTGGTGGCCATGTTCTATAGGTGACTTCCAAGTCAGCCATATTGCATGGGGGACATTGTGCTGGTTGCCATGTTGTATAGGTGACTTCCAAGTCAGCCATATTGCATGGGGGACATTGTGCTGGTGGCCATGTTCTATAGGTGACTTCCAAGTCAGCCATATTGCATGGGGGACATTGTGCTGGTTGTCTTGTATAGGTGACTTCCAAGTCAGCCATATTGCTTGGGGGACATTGTGCTGGTTGTATTGTATAGGTGACTTCCAAGTCAGCCATATTGCATGGGGAACATTGTGCTGGTTGCCATGTTGTATAGGTGACTTCCAAGTCAGCCATATTGCATGGGGGACATTGTGCTGGTGGCCATGTTCTATAGGTGACTTCCAAGTCAGCCACATTGCATGGGGGACATTGTGCTGGTTTCTTGTATAGGTGACTTCCAAGTCAGCCATATTGCATGGGGGACATTGTGCTGGTTGCCATGTTGTATAGGTGACTTCCAAGTCAGCCATATTGCATGGGGGATATTGTGCTGGTTGCCATGTTGTATAGGTGACTTCCAAGTCAGCCATATTGCATGGGTGACATTGTGCTGGATGCCATGTTGTATAGGTGACTTCCAAGTGAGCCATATTGCATGGGGGACATTGTGCTGGTTGTGTTGTATAGGTGACTTCCAAGTCAGCCATATTGCATGGGGGACATTGTGCTGGTTGTGTTGTATAGGTGACTTCCAAGTCAGCCATATTGCATGGGGGACATTGTGCTGGTTGTATTGTATAGGTGACTTCCAAGTCAGCCATATTGCATGGGCGACATTGTGCTGGTTGTATTGTATAGGTGACTTCCAAGTGAGCCATATTGTTTGGGGGACATTGTGCTGGTGGCCATGTTCTATAGGTGACTTCCAAGTCAGCCATATTGCATGGGGGACATTGTGCTGGTTGCCATGTCCTATAGGTGACTTCCAAGTCAGCCATATTGCATGGGGGACATTGTGCTGGTTGCCATGTTGTATAGTTGACTTCCAAGTGAGCCATATTGCTTGGGGGACATTGTGCTGGTTGTGTTGTATAGGTGACTTCCAAGTCAGCCATATTGCATGGGGGACATTGTGCTGGTTGTCTTGTATAGGTGACTTCCAAGTCAGCCGTGTTGCATGGGGGACATTGTGCTGGTTGTGTTGTATAGGTGACTTCCAAGTCAGCCATATTGCATGGGGGACATTGTGCTGGCGGCCATGTTGTAAAGGTGACTTCCAAGTCAGCCATATTGCATGGGGGACATTGTGCTGGTTGCCATGTTGTATAGGTGACTTCCAAGTCAGCCACATTGCATGGGGGACATTGTGCTGGTTGCCATGTTGTATAGGTGACTTACAAGTCAGCCATATTGCATGGGGGACATTGTGCTGCTTGCCATGTCCTATAGGTGACTTCCAAGTCAGCCATATTGCATGGGGGAAATTGTGCTGGTTGTCTTGTATAGGTGACTTTTAAGTCAGCCATATTGCTTGGGGGACATTGTGCTGGTTGCCATGTTCTATAGGTGACTTCCAAGTCAGCCAAATTGCTTGGGGGACATTGTGCTGGTTGCCATGTTGTATAGGTGACTTCCAAGTCAGCCATATTGCTTGGGGGACATTGTGCTGTTTGCCATGTTGTATTGGTGACTTCCAAGTCAGCCATATTGCATGGGGGACATTGTGCTGGTGGCCATGTTCTATAGGTGACTTCGAAGTCAGCCATATTGCATGGGGGACATTGTGCTGGTTGTCTTGTATAGGTGACTTCCAAGTCAGCCATATTGCTTGGGGGACATTGTGCTGGTTGTATTGTATAGGTGACTTCCAAGTCAGCCATATTGCATGGGGAACATTGTGCTGGTTGCCATGTTGTATAGGTGACTTCCAAGTCAGCCATATTGCATGGGGGACATTGTGCTGGTGGCCATGTTCTATAGGTGACTTCCAAGTCAGCCACATTGCATGGGGGACATTGTGCTGGTTTCTTGTATAGGTGACTTCCAAGTCAGCCATATTGCATGGGGGACATTGTGCTGGTTGCCATGTTGTATAGGTGACTTCCAAGTCAGCCATATTGCATGGGGGACATTGTGCTGGTTGCCATGTTGTATAGGTGACTTCCAAGTCAGCCATATTGCATGGGTGACATTGTGCTGGATGCCATGTTGTATAGGTGACTTCCAAGTGAGCCATATTGCATGGGGGACATTGTGCTGGTTGTGTTGTATAGGTGACTTCCAAGTCAGCCATATTGCATGGGGGACATTGTGCTGGTTGTGTTGTATAGGTGACTTCCAAGTCAGCCATATTGCATGGGGGACATTGTGCTGGTTGTATTGTATAGGTGACTTCCAAGTCAGCCATATTGCATGGGGGACATTGTGCTGGTTGTATTGTATAGGTGACTTCCAAGTGAGCCATATTGTTTGGGGGACATTGTGCTGGTGGCCATGTTCTATAGGTGACTTCCAAGTCAGCCATATTGCATGGGGGACATTGTGCTTTTTGCCATGTCCTATAGGTGACTTCCAAGTCAGCCATATTGCATGGGGGACATTGTGCTGGTTGCCATGTTGTATAGGTGACTTCCAAGTGAGCCATATTGCTTGGGGGACATTGTGCTGGTTGTGTTGTATAGGTGACTTCCAAGTCAGCCATATTGCATGGGGGACATTGTGCTGGTTGCCAAGTTGTATAGGTGACTTACAAGTCAGCCATATTGCATGGGGGACATTGTGCTGCTTGCCATGTCCTATAGGTGACTTCCAAGTCAGCCATATTGCATGGGGGAAATTGTGCTGGTTGTCTTGTATAGGTGACTTTTAAGTCAGCCATATTGCTTGGGGGACATTGTGCTGGTTGCCATGTTCTATAGGTGACTTCCAAGTCAGCCAAATTGCTTGGGGGACATTGTGCTGGTTGCCATGTTGTATAGGTGACTTCCAAGTCAGCCATATTGCTTGGGGGACATTGTGCTGGTTGCCATGTTGTATTGGTGACTTCCAAGTCAGCCATATTGCATGGGGGACATTGTGCTGGTGGCCATGTTCTATAGGTGACTTCCAAGTCAGCCATATTGCATGGGGGACATTGTACTGGTTGTCTTGTATAGGTGACTTCCAAGTCAGCCATATTGCATGGGGGACATTGTGCTGGTTGTGTTGTATAGGTGACTTCCAAATCAGCCATATTGCATGGGGGACATTGTGCTGGTTGTATTGTATAGGTGACTTCCAAGTCAGCCATATTGCATGCGGGACATTGTGCTGGTTGTATTGTATAGGTGACTTCCAAGTCAGCCATATTGCATGGGGGACATTGTACTGGTGGCCATGTCCTATAGGTGACTTCCAAGTCAGCCATATTGCATGGGGGACATTGTGCTGGTTGTCTTGTATAGGTGACTTCCAAGTCAGCCATATTGCTTGGGGGACATTGTGCTGGTTGTATTGTATAGGTGACTTCCAAGTCAGCCATATTGCATGGGGGACATTGTGCTGGTTGACATGTTGTATAGGTGACTTCCAAGTCAGCCATATTGCATGGGGGACATTGTGCTGGTGGCCATGTTCTATAGGTGACTTCCAAGTCAGCCATATTGCATTTGGGACATTGTGCTGGTTGTCTTGTATAGGTGACTTCCAAGTCAGCCATATTGCATGGGGGACATTGTGCTGGTTGTGTTGTATAGGTGACTTCCAAATCAGCCATATTGGATGGGGGACATTGTGCTGGTTGTATTGTATAGGTGACTTCCAAGTCAGCCATATTGCATGGGGGACATTGTGCTGGTTGTATTGTATAGGTGACTTCCAAGTGAGCCATATTGCTTGGGGGACATTGTGCTGGTGGCCATGTTCTATAGGTGAATTCCAAGTCAGCCATATTGCATGGGGGACATTGTGCTGGTTGCCATGTCCTATAGGTGACTACCAAGTCAGCCATATTGCATGGGGGACATTGTGCTGGTTTTCTTGTATAGGTGACTTCCAATTTAGCCATATTGCTTGGGGGACATTGTGCTGGTTGCCATGTTCTATAGGTGACTTCCAAGTCAGCCATATTGCTTGGGGGACATTGTGCTGGTGGCCATGTTCTATAGGTGACTTCCAAGTCAGCCATATTGCTTGGGGGACATTGTGCTGGTTGCCATGTTGTATAGGTGACTTCCAAGTCAGCCATATTGCATGAGGGACATTGTGCTGGTGGCCATGTTCTATAGGTGACTTCCAAGTCAGTCATATTGCATGGGGGACATTGTGCTGGTTGCCATGTTGTATAGGTGACTTCCAAGTCAGCCATATTGCATGGGGGACATTGTGCTGGTGGCCATGTTCTATGGGTGACTTCCAAGTCAGCCATATTGCATGGGGGACATTGTGCTGGTTGTCTTGTATAGGTGCCTTCCAAGTCAGCCATATTGCATGGGGGACATTGTGCTGGTTGTATTGTATAGGTGACTTCCAAGTCAGCCATATTGCATGGGGGACATTGTGCTGGTTGCCATGTTGTATAGGTGACTTCCAAGTCAGCCATATTGCATGGGGGACATTGTGCTGGTGGCCATGTTCTATAGGTGACTTCCAAGTCAGCCATATTGCATGGGGGACATTGTGCTGGTTGTCTTGTATAGGTGACTTCCAAGTCAGCCATATTGCATGGGGGACATTGTGCTGGTGGCCATGTCCTATAGGTGACTTCCAAGTCAGCCATATTGCATGGGGGACATTGTGCTGGTTGTCTTGTATAGGTGACTTCCAAGTCAGCCATATTGCTTGGGGGACATTGTGCTGGTTGTATTGTATAGGTGACTTCCAAGTCAGCCATATTGCATGGGGGACATTGTGCTGGTTGCCATGTTGTATAGGTGACTTCCAAGTCAGCCATATTGCATGGGGGACATTGTGCTGGTGGCCATGTTCTATAGGTGACTTCCAAGTCAGCCATATTGCATTTGGGACATTGTGCTGGTTGTCTTGTATAGGTGACTTCCAAGTCAGCCATATTGCATGGGGACATTGTGCTGGTTGTGTTGTATAGGTGACTTCCAAATCAGCCATATTGCATGGGGGACATTGTGCTGGTTGTATTGTATAGGTGACTTCCAAGTCAGCCATATTGCATGGGGGACATTGTGCTGGTTGTCTTGTATAGGTGACTTCCAAGTCAGCCATATTGCTTGGGGGACATTGTGCTGGTTGTATTGTATAGGTGACTTCCAAGACAGCCATATTGCATGGGGGACATTGTGCTGGTTGCCATGTTGTATAGGTGACTTCCAAGTCAGCCATATTGCATGGGGGACATTGTGCTGGTGGCCATGTTCTATAGGTGACTTCCAAGTCAGCCATATTGCATTTGGGACATTGTGCTGGTTGTATTGTATAGGTGACTTCCAAGTCAGCCATATTGCATGGGGGACATTGTGCTGGTTGTATTGTATAGGTGACTTCCAAGTGAGCCATATTGCTTGGGGGACATTGTGCGGGTGGCCATGTTCTATAGGTGACTTCCAAGTCAGCCATATTGCATGGGGGACATTGTGCTGGTTGCCATGTCCTATAGGTGACTTCCAAGTCAGCCATATTGCATGGGGGACATTATGCTGGTTGTCTTGTATAGGTGACTTCCAAGTCAGCCATATTGCTTGGGGACATTGTGCTGGTTGCCATGTTCTATAGGTGACTTCCAAGTCAGCCATATTGCTTGGGGGACATTGTGCTGGTGGCCATGTTCTCTAGGTGACTTCCAAGTCAGCCATATTGCTTGGGGGACATTGTGCTGGTTGCCATGTTGTATAGGTGACTTCCAAGTCAGCCATATTGCATGGGGGACATTGTGCTGGTGGCCATGTTCTATAGGTGACTTCCAAGTCAGCCATATTGCATTGGGGACATTGTGCTGGTTGCCATGTTGTATAGGTGACTTCCAAGTCAGCCAAATTGCATGGGGGACATTGTGCTGGTTGTTTTGTATAGGTGACTTCCAAGTCAGCCATATTGCATGGGGGACATTGTGCTGGTTGCCATGTCCTATAGGTGACTTCCAAGTCAGCCATATTGCATGGGGGAAATTGTGCTGGTTGTCTTGTATAGGTGACTTCCAAGTCAGCCATATTGCTTGGGGGACATTGTGCTGGTTGCCATGTTCTAAAGGTGACTTCCAAGTCAGCCATATTGCATGGGGGACATTGTGCTGGTGGCCATGTTCTATAGGTGACTTCCAAGTCAGCCATATTGCATGGGGGACATTGTGCTGGTTGTCTTGTATAGGTGACTTCCAAGTCAGCCATATTGCATGGGGGACATTGTGCTGGTGGCCATGTTCTATAGGTGACTTCCAAGTCAGCCATATTGCTTGGGGGACATTGTGCTGGTTGTATTGTATAGGTGACTTCCAATTCAGCCATATTGCATGGGGGACATTGTGCTGGTTGCCATGTTGTATAGGTGACTTCCAAGTGAGCCATATTGCTTGGGGGACATTGTGCTGGTTGTGTTGTATAGGTGACTTCCAAGTCAGCCATATTGCATTTGGGACATTGTGCTGGTTGTCTTGTATAGGTGACTTCCAAGTCAGCCATATTGCATGGGGGACATTGTGCTGGTTGTGTTGTATAGGTGACTTCCAAATCAGCCATATTGCATGGGGGACATTGTGCTGGTTGTATTGTATAGGTGACTTCCAAGTCAGCCATATTGCATGGGGGACATTGTGCTGGTTGTCTTGTATAGGTGACTTCCAAGTCAGCCATATTGCTTGGGGGACATTGTGCTGGTTGTATTGTATAGGTGACTTCCAAGACAGCCATATTGCATGGGGGACATTGTGCTGGTTGTATTGTATAGGTGACTTCCAAGTGAGCCATATTGCTTGGGGGACATTGTGCGGGTGGCCATGTTCTATAGGTGACTTCCAAGTCAGCCATATTGCATGGGGGACATTGTGCTGGTTGCCATGTCCTATAGGTGACTTCCAAGTCAGCCATATTGCATGGGGGACATTATGCTGGTTGTCTTGTATAGGTGACTTCCAAGTCAGCCATATTGCTTGGGGGACATTGTGCTGGTTGCCATGTTCTATAGGTGACTTCCAAGTCAGCCATATTGCTTGGGGGACATTGTGCTGGTGGCCATATTCTATAGGTGACTTCCAAGTCAGCCATATTGCTTGGGGGACATTGTGCTGGTTGCCATGTTGTATAGGTGACTTCCAAGTCAGCCATATTGCATGGGGGACATTGTGCTGGTGGCCATGTTCTATAGGTGACTTCCAAGTCAGCCATATTGCATTGGGGACATTGTGCTGGTTGCCATGTTGTATAGGTGACTTCCAAGTCAGCCATATTGCATGGGGGACATTGTGCTGGTTGTATTGTATAGGTGACTTCCAAGTCAGCCATATTGCATGGGGGACATTGTGCTGGTTGCCATGTCCTATAGGTGACTTCCAAGTCAGCCATATTGCATGGGGGAAATTGTGCTGGTTGTCTTGTATAGGTGACTTCCAAGTCAGCCATATTGCATGGGGGACATTGTGCTGGTGGCCATGTTCTATAGGTAACTTCCAAGTCAGCCATATTGCATGGGGGACATTGTGATGGTTGTCTTGTATAGGTGACTTCCAAGTCAGCCATATTGCATGGGGGACATTGTGCTGGTGGCCATGTTCTATAGGTGACTTCCAAGTCAGCCATATTGCTTGGGGGACATTGTGCTGGTTGTATTGTATAGGTGACTTCCAATTCAGCCATATTGCATGGGGGACATTGTGCTGGTTGCCATGTTGTATAGGTGACTTCCAAGTGAGCCATATTGCTTGGGGGACATTGTGCTGGTTGTGTTGTATAGGTGACTTCCAAGTCAGCCATATTGCATGGGGGACATTGTGCTGGTTGTCTTGTATAGGTGACTTCCAAGTCAGCCGTTTTGCATGGGGGACATTGTGCTGGTTGTCTTGTATAGGTGACTTCCAAGTCAGCCATATTGCTTGGGGGACATTGTGCTGGTTGCCATGTTCTGTAGGTGACTTCCAAGTCAGCCATATTGCTTGGGGGACATTGTGCTGGTGGCCATGTTCTATAGGTGACTTCCAAGTCAGCCATATTGCTTGGGGGACATTGTGCTGGTTGCCATGTTGTATAGGTGACTTCCAAGTAAGCCATATTGCATGGGGGACATTGTGCTGGTGGCCATGTTGTATAGGTGACTTCCAAGTCAGCCATATTGCATTTGGGACATTGTGCTGGTTGTCTTGTATAGGTGACTTCCAAGTCAGCCATATTGCTTGGGGGACATTGTGCTGGTTGCCATGTCCTATAGGTGACTTCCAAGTCAGCCATATTGCATGGGGGACATTGTGCTGGTTGTCTTGTATAGGTGACTTCCACGTCAGCCATATTGCATGGGGGACATTGTGCTGGTGGCCATGTTGTATAGGTGACTTCCAAGTCAGCCATATTGCATGGGGGACATTGTGCTGGTTGCCATGTTGTATAGGTGACTTCCAAGTCAGCCATATTGCATGGGGGACATTGTGCTGGTTGCCATGTTGTATAGGTGACTTCCAAGTCAGCCATATTGCTTGGGGGACATTGTGCTGGTTGCCATGTTGTATAGGTGACTTCCAAGTCAGCCATATTGCCTGGGGGACATTGTGCTGGTTGTATTGTATAGGTGACTTCCAAGTCAGCCATATTGCATGGGGGACATTGTGCTGGTTGCCATGTTGTATAGGTGACTTCCAAGTCAGCCATATTGCATGGGGGACATTGTGCTGGTTGCCATGTTGTATAGGTGACTTCCAAGTGAGCCATATAGCTTGGGGGACATTGTGCTGGTTGTGTTGTATAGGTGACTTCCAAGTCAGCCATATTGCATGGGGGACATTGTGCTGGTTGTCTTGTATAGGTGACTTTCAAGTCAGCCGTGTTGCATGGGGGACATTGTACTGGTGGCCATGTACTATAGGTGACTTCCAAGTCAGCCATATTGCATGGGGGACATTGTGCTGGTTGCCATGTTGTATAGGTGACTTCCAAGTGAGCCATATTGCTTGTGGGACATTGTGCTGGTTGCCATGTTGTATAGGTGACTTCCAAGTCAGCCATATTGCATGGGGGACATTGTGCTGGTGGCCATGTTCTATAGGTGACTTCCAAGTCAGCCATGTTGCATGGGGACATTGTGCTGGTTGTCTTGTATAGGTGACTTCCAAGTCAGCCATATTGCATGGGGGACATTGTGCTGGTTGCCATGTTGTATAGGTGACTTCCAAGTCAGCCATATTGCATGGGGGACATTGTGCTGGTTGCCATGTTGTATAGGTGACTTCCAAGTCAGCCATATTGCATGGGGGACATTGTGCTGGTTGTGTTGTATAGGTGACTTCCAAGTCAGCCATATTGCTTGGGGGACATTGTGCTGGTGGCCATGTTCTATAGGTGACTTCCAAGTCAGCCATATTGCATGGGGGACATTGTGCTGGTGGCCATGTTCTATAGGTGACTTCCAAGTCAGCCATATTGCATTTGGGACATTGTGCTGGTTGTCTTGTATAGGTGACTTCCAAGTCAGCCATATTGCTTGGGGGACATTGTGCTGGTTGCCATGTCCTATAGGTGACTTCCAAGTCAGCCATATTGCATGGGGGACATTGTGCTGGTTGTCTTGTATAGGTGACTTCCACGTCAGCCATATTGCATGGGGGACATTGTGCTGGTGGCCATGTTGTATAGGTGACTTCCAAGTCAGCCATATTGCATGGGGGACATTGTGCTGGTTGCCATGTTGTATAGGTGACTTCCAAGTCAGCCATATTGCATGGGGGACATTGTGCTGGTTGCCATGTTGTATAGGTGACTTCCAAGTCAGCCATATTGCATGGGGGACATTGTGCTGGTTGCCATGTTGTATAGGTGACTTCCAAGTCAGCCATATTGCTTGGGGGACATTGTGCTGGTTACCATGTTGTATAGGTGACTTCCAAGTCAGCCATATTGCCTGGGGGACATTGTGCTGGTTGTATTGTATAGGTGACTTCCAAGTCAGCCATATTGCATGGGGGACATTGTGCTGGTTGCCATGTTGTATAGGTGACTTCCAAGTCAGCCATATTGCATGGGGGACATTGTGCTGGTTGCCATGTTGTATAGGTGACTTCCAAGTGAGCCATATTGCTTGGGGGACATTGTGCTGGTTGTGTTGTATAGGTGACTTCCAAGTCAGCCATATTGCATGGGGGACATTGTGCTGGTTGTCTTGTATAGGTGACTTTCAAGTCAGCCGTGTTGCATGGGGGACATTGTACTGGTGGCCATGTACTATAGGTGACTTCCAAGTCAGCCATATTGCATGGGGGAAATTGTGCTGGTTGCCATGTTGTATAGGTGACTTCCAAGTGAGCCATATTGCTTGGGGGACATTGTGCTGGTTGCCATGTTGTATAGGTGACTTCCAAGTCAGCCATATTGCATGGGGGACATTGTGCTGTTGGCCATGTTCTATAGGTGACTTCCAAGTCAGCCATATTGCATGGGGACATTGTGCTGGTTGTCTTGTATAGGTGACTTCCAAGTCAGCCATATTGCATGGGGGACATTGTGCTGGTTGCCATGTTGTATAGGTGACTTCCAAGTCAGCCATATTGCATGGGGGACATTGTGCTGGTTGCCATGTTGTATAGGTGACTTCCAAGTCAGCCATATTGCATGGGGGACATTGTGCTGGTTGTGTTGTATAGGTGACTTCCAAGTCAGCCATATTGCTTGGGGGACATTGTGCTGGTGGCCATGTTGTATAGGTGACTTCCAAGTCAGCCATATTGCTTGGGGGACATTGTGCTGGTTGCCATGTTCTATAGGTGACTTCCAAGTCAGCCATATTGCATGGGGGACATTGTGCTGGTTGTGTTGTATAGGTGACTTCCAAGTCAGCCATATTGCATGGGGGACATTGTGCTGGTTGCCATGTTGTATAGGTGACTTCCAAGTCAGCCATATTGCATGGGGGACATTGTGCTGGTTGCCATGTTGTATAGGTGACTTCCAAGTGAGCCATATTGCTTGGGGGACATTGTGCTGGTTGTGTTGTATAGGTGACTTCCAAGTCAGCCATATTGCATGGGGGACATTGTGCTGGTTGTCTTGTATAGGTGACTTTCAAGTCAGCCGTGTTGCATGGGGGACATTGTACTGGTGGCCATGTACTATAGGTGACTTCCAAGTCAGCCATATTGCATGGGGGAAATTGTGCTGGTTGCCATGTTGTATAGGTGACTTCCAAGTGAGCCATATTGCTTGGGGGACATTGTGCTGGTTGCCCTGTTGTATAGGTGACTTCCAAGTCAGCCATATTGCATGGGGGACATTGTGCTGGTGGCCATGTTCTATAGGTGACTTCCAAGTCAGCCATATTGCATGGGGACATTGTGCTGGTTGTCTTGTATAGGTGACTTCCAAGTCAGCCATATTGCATGGGGGACATTGTGCTGGTTGCCATGTTGTATAGGTGACTTCCAAGTCAGCCATATTGCATGGGGGACATTGTGCTGGTTGCCATGTTGTATAGGTGACTTCCAAGTCAGCCATATTGCATGGGGGACATTGTGCTGGTTGTGTTGTATAGGTGACTTCCAAGTCAGCCATATTGCTTGGGGGACATTGTGCTGGTGGCCATGTTGTATAGGTGACTTCCAAGTCAGCCATATTGCTTGGGGGACATTGTGCTGGTTGCCATGTTCTATAGGTGACTTCCAAGTCAGCCATATTGCATGGGGGACATTGTGCTGGTTGTGTTGTATAGGTGACTTCCAAGTCAGCCATATTGCATGGGGGACATTGTGCTGGTTGTGTTGTATAGGTGACTTCCAAGTCAGCCATATTGCATGGGGGACATTGTGCTGGTTGTATTGCATAGGTGACTTCCAAGTCAGCCATATTGCATAGGGGACATTGTGCTGGTTGCCATGTTGTATAGGTGACTTCCAAGTCAGCCATATTGCATGGGGGACATTGTGCTGGTGGCCATGTTCTATAGGTGACTTCCAAGTCAGCCATATTGCATTTGGGACATTGTGCTGGTTGTCTTGTATAGGTGACTTCCAAGTCAGCCATATTGCATGGGGGACATTGTGCTGGTTGTGTTGTATAGGTGACTTCCAAATCAGCCATATTGCATGGGGGACATTGTGCTGGTTGTCTTGTATAGGTGACTTCCAAGTCAGCCATATTGCATGGGGGACATTGTGCTGGTTGTGTTGTATAGGTGACTTCCAAATCAGCCATATTGCATGGGGGACATTGTGCTGGTTGTATTGTATAGGTGACTTCCAAGTCAGCCATATTGCATGGGGGACATTGTGCTGGTTGTCTTGTATAGGTGACTTCCAAGTCAGCCATATTGCTTGGGGGACATTGTGCTGGTTGTATTGTATAGGTGACTTCCAAGTCAGCCATATTGCATGGGGGACATTGTGCTGGTTGCCATGTTGTATAGGTGACTTCCAAGTCAGCCATATTGCATGGGGGACATTGTGCTGGTGGCCATGTTCTATAGGTGACTTCCAAGTCAGCCATATTGCATTTGGGACATTGTGCTGGTTGTCTTGTATAGGTGACTTCCAAGTCAGCCATATTGCTTGGGGGACATTGTGCTGGTTGCCATGTTGTATAGGTGACTTCCAAGTGAGCCATATTGCTTGGGGGACATTGTGCTGGTTGTGTTGTATAGGTGACTTCCAAGTCAGCCATATTGCATTTGGGACATTGTGCTGGTTGTCTTGTATAGGTGACTTCCAAGTCAGCCATATTGCATGGGGGACATTGTGCTGGTTGTGTTGTATAGGTGACTTCCAAATCAGCCATATTGCATGGTGGACATTGTGCTGTTTGTATTGTATAGGTGACTTCCAAGTCAGCCATATTGCATGGGGGACATTGTGCTGGTTGTCTTGTATAGGTGACTTCCAAGTCAGCCATATTGCTTGGGGGACATTGTGCTGGTTGTATTGTATAGGTGACTTCCAAGACAGCCATATTGCATGGGGGACATTGTGCTGGTTGCCATGTTGTATAGGTGACTTCCAAGTCAGCCATATTGCATGGGGGACATTGTGCTGGTGGCCATGTTCTATAGGTGACTTCCAAGTCAGCCATATTGCATGGGGGACATTGTGCTGGTTGTGTTGTATAGGTGACTTCCAAATCAGCCATATTGCATGGGGGACATTGTGCTGGTTGTATTGTATAGGTGACTTCCAAGTCAGCCATATTGCATGGGGGACATTGTGCTGGTTGTCTTGTATAGGTGACTTCCAAGTCAGCCATATTGCTTGGGGGACATTGTGCTGGTTGTATTGTATAGGTGACTTCCAAGTCAGCCATATTGCATGGGGGACATTGTGCTGGTTGCCATGTTGTATAGGTGACTTCCAAGTCAGCCATATTGCATGGGGGACATTGTGCTGGTGGCCATGTTCTATAGGTGACTTCCAAGTCAGCCATATTGCATTTGGGACATTGTGCTGGTTGTCTTGTATAGGTGACTTCCAAGTCAGCCATATTGCTTGGGGGACATTGTGCTGGTTGCCATGTTGTATAGGTGACTTCCAAGTGAGCCATATTGCTTGGGGGACATTGTGCTGGTTGTGTTGTATAGGTGACTTCCAAGTCAGCCATATTGCATTTGGGACATTGTGCTGGTTGTCTTGTATAGGTGACTTCCAAGTCAGCCATATTGCATGGGGGACATTGTGCTGGTTGTGTTGTATAGGTGACTTCCAAATCAGCCATATTGCATGGTGGACATTGTGCTGTTTGTATTGTATAGGTGACTTCCAAGTCAGCCATATTGCATGGGGGACATTGTGCTGGTTGTCTTGTATAGGTGACTTCCAAGTCAGCCATATTGCTTGGGGGACATTGTGCTGGTTGTATTGTATAGGTGACTTCCAAGACAGCCATATTGCATGGGGGACATTGTGCTGGTTGCCATGTTGTATAGGTGACTTCCAAGTCAGCCATATTGCATGGGGGACATTGTGCTGGTGGCCATGTTCTATAGGTGACTTCCAAGTCAGCCATATTGCATTTGGGACATTGTGCTGGTTGTATTGTATAGGTGACTTCCAAGTCAGCCATATTGCATGGGGGACATTGTGCTGGTTGTATTGTATAGGTGACTTCCAAGTGAGCCATATTGCTTGGGGGACATTGTGCGGGTGGCCATGTTCTATAGGTGACTTCCAAGTCAGCCATATTGCATGGGGGACATTGTGCTGGTTGCCATGTCCTATAGGTGACTTCCAAGTCAGCCATATTGCATGGGGGACATTATGCTGGTTGTCTTGTATAGGTGACTTCCAAGTCAGCCATATTGCATGGGGGACATTGTGCTGGTTGTATTGTATAGGTGACTTCCAAGTCAGCCATATTGCATGGGGGACATTGTGCTTGTTGCCATGTCCTATAGGTGACTTCCAAGTCAGCCATATTGCATGGGGGAAATTGTGCTGGTTGTCTTGTATAGGTGACTTCCAAGTCAGCCATATTGCTTGGGGGACATTGTGCTGGTTGCCATGTTCTATAGGTGACTTCCAAGTCAGCCATATTGCATGGGGGACATTGTGCTGGTGGCCATGTTCTATAGGTGACTTCCAAGTCAGCCATATTGCATGGGGGACATTGTGCTGGTTGTCTTGTATAGGTGACTTCCAAGTCAGCCATATTGCATGGGGGACATTGTGCTGGTGGCCATGTTCTATAGGTGACTTCCAAGTCAGCCATATTGCTTGGGGGACATTGTGCTGGTTGTATTGTATAGGTGACTTCCAATTCAGCCATATTGCATGGGGGACATTGTGCTGGTTGCCATGCTGTATAGGTGACTTCCAAGTGAGCCATATTGCTTGGGGGACAATGTGCTGGTTGTGTTGTATAGGTGACTTCCAAGTCAGCCATATTGCATGGGGGACATTGTGCTGGTTTTCTTGTATAGGTGACTTCCAAGTCAGCCGTTTTGCATGGGGGACATTGTGCTGGTTGTCTTGTATAGGTGACTTCCAAGTCAGCCATATTGCTTGGGGGACATTGTGCTGGTTGCCATGTTCTGTAGGTGACTTCCAAGTCAGCCATATTGCTTGGGGGACATTGTGCTGGTGGCCATGTTCTATAGGTGACTTCCAAGTCAGCCATATTGCTTGCGGGACATTGTGCTGGTTGCCATGTTGTATAGGTGACTTCCAAGTAAGCCATATTGCATGGGGGACATTGTGCTGGTGGCCATGTTCTATAGGTGACTTCCAAGTCAGCCATATTGCATTTGGGACATTGTGCTGGTTGTCTTGTATAGGTGACTTCCAAGTCAGCCATATTGCTTGGGGGACATTGTGCTGGTTGCCATGTCCTATAGGTGACTTCCAAGTCAGCCATATTGCTTGGGGGACATTGTGCTGGTTGTCTTGTATAGGTGACTTCCACGTCAGCCATATTCCTTGGGGGACATTGTGCTGGTGGCCATGTTCTATAGGTGACTTCCAAGTCAGCCATATTGCTTAGGGGACATTGTGCTGGTTGCCATGTTGTTTAGGTGACTTCCAAGTAAGCCATATTGCATTTGGGACATTGTGCTGGTTGTCTTGTATAGGTGACTTCCAAGTCAGCCATATTGCTTGGGGGACATTGTGCTGGTTGCCATGTCCTATAGGTGACTTCCAAGTCAGCCATATTGCATGGGGGACATTGTGCTGGTTGTCTTGTATAGGTGACTTCCACGTCAGCCATATTGCATGGGGGACATTGTGCTGGTGGCCATGTTGTATAGGTGACTTCCAAGTCAGCCATATTGCATGGGGGACATTGTGCTGGTTGCCATGTTGTATAGGTGACTTCCAAGTCAGCCATATTGCATGGGGGACATTGTGCTGGTTGCCATGTTGTATAGGTGACTTCCAAGTCAGCCATATTGCTTGGGGGACATTGTGCTGGTTGCCATGTTGTATAGGTGACTTCCAAGTCAGCCATATTGCCTGGGGGACATTGTGCTGGTTGTATTGTATAGGTGACTTCCAAGTCAGCCATATTGCATGGGGGACATTGTGCTGGTTGCCATGTTGTATAGGTGACTTCCAAGTCAGCCATATTGCATGGGGGACATTGTGCTGGTTGCCATGTTGTATAGGTGACTTCCAAGTGAGCCATATAGCTTGGGGGACATTGTGCTGGTTGTGTTGTATAGGTGACTTCCAAGTCAGCCATATTGCATGGGGGACATTGTGCTGGTTGTCTTGTATAGGTGACTTTCAAGTCAGCCGTGTTGCATGGGGGACATTGTACTGGTGGCCATGTACTATAGGTGACTTCCAAGTCAGCCATATTGCATGGGGGACATTGTGCTGGTTGCCATGTTGTATAGGTGACTTCCAAGTGAGCCATATTGCTTGTGGGACATTGTGCTGGTTGCCATGTTGTATAGGTGACTTCCAAGTCAGCCATATTGCATGGGGGACATTGTGCTGGTGGCCATGTTCTATAGGTGACTTCCAAGTCAGCCATATTGCATGGGGACATTGTGCTGGTTGTCTTGTATAGGTGACTTCCAAGTCAGCCATATTGCATGGGGGACATTGTGCTGGTTGCCATGTTGTATAGGTGACTTCCAAGTCAGCCATATTGCATGGGGGACATTGTGCTGGTTGCCATGTTGTATAGGTGACTTCCAAGTCAGCCATATTGCATGGGGGACATTGTGCTGGTTGTGTTGTATAGGTGACTTCCAAGTCAGCCATATTGCTTGGGGGACATTGTGCTGGTGGCCATGTTCTATAGGTGACTTCCAAGTCAGCCATATTGCATGGGGGACATTGTGCTGGTGGCCATGTTCTATAGGTGACTTCCAAGTCAGCCATATTGCATTTGGGACATTGTGCTGGTTGTCTTGTATAGGTGACTTCCAAGTCAGCCATATTGCTTGGGGGACATTGTGCTGGTTGCCATGTCCTATAGGTGACTTCCAAGTCAGCCATATTGCATGGGGGACATTGTGCTGGTTGTCTTGTATAGGTGACTTCCACGTCAGCCATATTGCATGGGGGACATTGTGCTGGTGGCCATGTTGTATAGGTGACTTCCAAGTCAGCCATATTGCATGGGGGACATTGTGCTGGTTGCCATGTTGTATAGGTGACTTCCAAGTCAGCCATATTGCATGGGGGACATTGTGCTGGTTGCCATGTTGTATAGGTGACTTCCAAGTCAGCCATATTGCATGGGGGACATTGTGCTGGTTGCCATGTTGTATAGGTGACTTCCAAGTCAGCCATATTGCTTGGGGGACATTGTGCTGGTTACCATGTTGTATAGGTGACTTCCAAGTCAGCCATATTGCCTGGGGGACATTGTGCTGGTTGTATTGTATAGGTGACTTCCAAGTCAGCCATATTGCATGGGGGACATTGTGCTGGTTGCCATGTTGTATAGGTGACTTCCAAGTCAGCCATATTGCATGGGGGACATTGTGCTGGTTGCCATGTTGTATAGGTGACTTCCAAGTGAGCCATATTGCTTGGGGGACATTGTGCTGGTTGTGTTGTATAGGTGACTTCCAAGTCAGCCATATTGCATGGGGGACATTGTGCTGGTTGTCTTGTATAGGTGACTTTCAAGTCAGCCGTGTTGCATGGGGGACATTGTACTGGTGGCCATGTACTATAGGTGACTTCCAAGTCAGCCATATTGCATGGGGGAAATTGTGCTGGTTGCCATGTTGTATAGGTGACTTCCAAGTGAGCCATATTGCTTGGGGGACATTGTGCTGGTTGCCATGTTGTATAGGTGACTTCCAAGTCAGCCATATTGCATGGGGGACATTGTGCTGGTGGCCATGTTCTATAGGTGACTTCCAAGTCAGCCATATTGCATGGGGACATTGTGCTGGTTGTCTTGTATAGGTGACTTCCAAGTCAGCCATATTGCATGGGGGACATTGTGCTGGTTGCCATGTTGTATAGGTGACTTCCAAGTCAGCCATATTGCATGGGGGACATTGTGCTGGTTGCCATGTTGTATAGGTGACTTCCAAGTCAGCCATATTGCATGGGGGACATTGTGCTGGTTGTGTTGTATAGGTGACTTCCAAGTCAGCCATATTGCTTGGGGGACATTGTGCTGGTGGCCATGTTGTATAGGTGACTTCCAAGTCAGCCATATTGCTTGGGGGACATTGTGCTGGTTGCCATGTTCTATAGGTGACTTCCAAGTCAGCCATATTGCATGGGGGACATTGTGCTGGTTGTGTTGTATAGGTGACTTCCAAGTCAGCCATATTGCATGGGGGACATTGTGCTGGTTGCCATGTTGTATAGGTGACTTCCAAGTCAGCCATATTGCATGGGGGACATTGTGCTGGTTGCCATGTTGTATAGGTGACTTCCAAGTGAGCCATATTGCTTGGGGGACATTGTGCTGGTTGTGTTGTATAGGTGACTTCCAAGTCAGCCATATTGCATGGGGGACATTGTGCTGGTTGTCTTGTATAGGTGACTTTCAAGTCAGCCGTGTTGCATGGGGGACATTGTACTGGTGGCCATGTACTATAGGTGACTTCCAAGTCAGCCATATTGCATGGGGGAAATTGTGCTGGTTGCCATGTTGTATAGGTGACTTCCAAGTGAGCCATATTGCTTGGGGGACATTGTGCTGGTTGCCCTGTTGTATAGGTGACTTCCAAGTCAGCCATATTGCATGGGGGACATTGTGCTGGTGGCCATGTTCTATAGGTGACTTCCAAGTCAGCCATATTGCATGGGGACATTGTGCTGGTTGTCTTGTATAGGTGACTTCCAAGTCAGCCATATTGCATGGGGGACATTGTGCTGGTTGCCATGTTGTATAGGTGACTTCCAAGTCAGCCATATTGCATGGGGGACATTGTGCTGGTTGCCATGTTGTATAGGTGACTTCCAAGTCAGCCATATTGCATGGGGGACATTGTGCTGGTTGTGTTGTATAGGTGACTTCCAAGTCAGCCATATTGCTTGGGGGACATTGTGCTGGTGGCCATGTTGTATAGGTGACTTCCAAGTCAGCCATATTGCTTGGGGGACATTGTGCTGGTTGCCATGTTCTATAGGTGACTTCCAAGTCAGCCATATTGCATGGGGGACATTGTGCTGGTTGTGTTGTATAGGTGACTTCCAAGTCAGCCATATTGCATGGGGGACATTGTGCTGGTTGTGTTGTATAGGTGACTTCCAAGTCAGCCATATTGCATGGGGGACATTGTGCTGGTTGTATTGCATAGGTGACTTCCAAGTCAGCCATATTGCATAGGGGACATTGTGCTGGTTGCCATGTTGTATAGGTGACTTCCAAGTCAGCCATATTGCATGGGGGACATTGTGCTGGTGGCCATGTTCTATAGGTGACTTCCAAGTCAGCCATATTGCATTTGGGACATTGTGCTGGTTGTCTTGTATAGGTGACTTCCAAGTCAGCCATATTGCATGGGGGACATTGTGCTGGTTGTGTTGTATAGGTGACTTCCAAATCAGCCATATTGCATGGGGGACATTGTGCTGGTTGTCTTGTATAGGTGACTTCCAAGTCAGCCATATTGCATGGGGGACATTGTGCTGGTTGTGTTGTATAGGTGACTTCCAAATCAGCCATATTGCATGGGGGACATTGTGCTGGTTGTATTGTATAGGTGACTTCCAAGTCAGCCATATTGCATGGGGGACATTGTGCTGGTTGTCTTGTATAGGTGACTTCCAAGTCAGCCATATTGCTTGGGGGACATTGTGCTGGTTGTATTGTATAGGTGACTTCCAAGTCAGCCATATTGCATGGGGGACATTGTGCTGGTTGCCATGTTGTATAGGTGACTTCCAAGTCAGCCATATTGCATGGGGGACATTGTGCTGGTGGCCATGTTCTATAGGTGACTTCCAAGTCAGCCATATTGCATTTGGGACATTGTGCTGGTTGTCTTGTATAGGTGACTTCCAAGTCAGCCATATTGCTTGGGGGACATTGTGCTGGTTGCCATGTTGTATAGGTGACTTCCAAGTGAGCCATATTGCTTGGGGGACATTGTGCTGGTTGTGTTGTATAGGTGACTTCCAAGTCAGCCATATTGCATTTGGGACATTGTGCTGGTTGTCTTGTATAGGTGACTTCCAAGTCAGCCATATTGCATGGGGGACATTGTGCTGGTTGTGTTGTATAGGTGACTTCCAAATCAGCCATATTGCATGGTGGACATTGTGCTGTTTGTATTGTATAGGTGACTTCCAAGTCAGCCATATTGCATGGGGGACATTGTGCTGGTTGTCTTGTATAGGTGACTTCCAAGTCAGCCATATTGCTTGGGGGACATTGTGCTGGTTGTATTGTATAGGTGACTTCCAAGACAGCCATATTGCATGGGGGACATTGTGCTGGTTGCCATGTTGTATAGGTGACTTCCAAGTCAGCCATATTGCATGGGGGACATTGTGCTGGTGGCCATGTTCTATAGGTGACTTCCAAGTCAGCCATATTGCATGGGGGACATTGTGCTGGTTGTGTTGTATAGGTGACTTCCAAATCAGCCATATTGCATGGGGGACATTGTGCTGGTTGTATTGTATAGGTGACTTCCAAGTCAGCCATATTGCATGGGGGACATTGTGCTGGTTGTCTTGTATAGGTGACTTCCAAGTCAGCCATATTGCATGGGGGACATTGTGCTGGTGGCCATGTTCTATAGGTGACTTCCAAGTCAGCCATATTGCATTTGGGACATTGTGCTGGTTGTCTTGTATAGGTGACTTCCAAGTCAGCCATATTGCATGGGGGACATTGTGCTGGTTGTGTTGTATAGGTGACTTCCAAATCAGCCATATTGCATGGGGGACATTGTGCTGGTTGTCTTGTATAGGTGACTTCCAAGTCAGCCATATTGCATGGGGGACATTGTGCTGGTTGTGTTGTATAGGTGACTTCCAAATCAGCCATATTGCATGGGGGACATTGTGCTGGTTGTATTGTATAGGTGACTTCCAAGTCAGCCATATTGCATGGGGGACATTGTGCTGGTTGTCTTGTATAGGTGACTTCCAAGTCAGCCATATTGCTTGGGGGACATTGTGCTGGTTGTATTGTATAGGTGACTTCCAAGTCAGCCATATTGCATGGGGGACATTGTGCTGGTTGCCATGTTGTATAGGTGACTTCCAAGTCAGCCATATTGCATGGGGGACATTGTGCTGGTGGCCATGTTCTATAGGTGACTTCCAAGTCAGCCATATTGCATTTGGGACATTGTGCTGGTTGTCTTGTATAGGTGACTTCCAAGTCAGCCATATTGCTTGGGGGACATTGTGCTGGTTGCCATGTTGTATAGGTGACTTCCAAGTGAGCCATATTGCTTGGGGGACATTGTGCTGGTTGTGTTGTATAGGTGACTTCCAAGTCAGCCATATTGCATTTGGGACATTGTGCTGGTTGTCTTGTATAGGTGACTTCCAAGTCAGCCATATTGCATGGGGGACATTGTGCTGGTTGTGTTGTATAGGTGACTTCCAAATCAGCCATATTGCATGGTGGACATTGTGCTGTTTGTATTGTATAGGTGACTTCCAAGTCAGCCATATTGCATGGGGGACATTGTGCTGGTTGTCTTGTATAGGTGACTTCCAAGTCAGCCATATTGCTTGGGGGACATTGTGCTGGTTGTATTGTATAGGTGACTTCCAAGACAGCCATATTGCATGGGGGACATTGTGCTGGTTGCCATGTTGTATAGGTGACTTCCAAGTCAGCCATATTGCATGGGGGACATTGTGCTGGTGGCCATGTTCTATAGGTGACTTCCAAGTCAGCCATATTGCATGGGGGACATTGTGCTGGTTGTGTTGTATAGGTGACTTCCAAATCAGCCATATTGCATGGGGGACATTGTGCTGGTTGTATTGTATAGGTGACTTCCAAGTCAGCCATATTGCATGGGGGACATTGTGCTGGTTGTCTTGTATAGGTGACTTCCAAGTCAGCCATATTGCTTGGGGGACATTGTGCTGGTTGTATTGTATAGGTGACTTCCAAGTCAGCCATATTGCATGGGGGACATTGTGCTGGTTGCCATGTTGTATAGGTGACTTCCAAGTCAGCCATATTGCATGGGGGACATTGTGCTGGTGGCCATGTTCTATAGGTGACTTCCAAGTCAGCCATATTGCATTTGGGACATTGTGCTGGTTGTCTTGTATAGGTGACTTCCAAGTCAGCCATATTGCTTGGGGGACATTGTGCTGGTTGCCATGTTGTATAGGTGACTTCCAAGTGAGCCATATTGCTTGGGGGACATTGTGCTGGTTGTGTTGTATAGGTGACTTCCAAGTCAGCCATATTGCATTTGGGACATTGTGCTGGTTGTCTTGTATAGGTGACTTCCAAGTCAGCCATATTGCATGGGGGACATTGTGCTGGTTGTGTTGTATAGGTGACTTCCAAATCAGCCATATTGCATGGTGGACATTGTGCTGTTTGTATTGTATAGGTGACTTCCAAGTCAGCCATATTGCATGGGGGACATTGTGCTGGTTGTCTTGTATAGGTGACTTCCAAGTCAGCCATATTGCTTGGGGGACATTGTGCTGGTTGTATTGTATAGGTGACTTCCAAGACAGCCATATTGCATGGGGGACATTGTGCTGGTTGCCATGTTGTATAGGTGACTTCCAAGTCAGCCATATTGCATGGGGGACATTGTGCTGGTGGCCATGTTCTATAGGTGACTTCCAAGTCAGCCATATTGCATTTGGGACATTGTGCTGGTTGTATTGTATAGGTGACTTCCAAGTCAGCCATATTGCATGGGGGACATTGTGCTGGTTGTATTGTATAGGTGACTTCCAAGTGAGCCATATTGCTTGGGGGACATTGTGCGGGTGGCCATGTTCTATAGGTGACTTCCAAGTCAGCCATATTGCATGGGGGACATTGTGCTGGTTGCCATGTCCTATAGGTGACTTCCAAGTCAGCCATATTGCATGGGGGACATTATGCTGGTTGTCTTGTATAGGTGACTTCCAAGTCAGCCATATTGCATGGGGGACATTGTGCTGGTTGTATTGTATAGGTGACTTCCAAGTCAGCCATATTGCATGGGGGACATTGTGCTTGTTGCCATGTCCTATAGGTGACTTCCAAGTCAGCCATATTGCATGGGGGAAATTGTGCTGGTTGTCTTGTATAGGTGACTTCCAAGTCAGCCATATTGCTTGGGGGACATTGTGCTGGTTGCCATGTTCTATAGGTGACTTCCAAGTCAGCCATATTGCATGGGGGACATTGTGCTGGTGGCCATGTTCTATAGGTGACTTCCAAGTCAGCCATATTGCATGGGGGACATTGTGCTGGTTGTCTTGTATAGGTGACTTCCAAGTCAGCCATATTGCATGGGGGACATTGTGCTGGTGGCCATGTTCTATAGGTGACTTCCAAGTCAGCCATATTGCTTGGGGGACATTGTGCTGGTTGTATTGTATAGGTGACTTCCAATTCAGCCATATTGCATGGGGGACATTGTGCTGGTTGCCATGCTGTATAGGTGACTTCCAAGTGAGCCATATTGCTTGGGGGACAATGTGCTGGTTGTGTTGTATAGGTGACTTCCAAGTCAGCCATATTGCATGGGGGACATTGTGCTGGTTTTCTTGTATAGGTGACTTCCAAGTCAGCCGTTTTGCATGGGGGACATTGTGCTGGTTGTCTTGTATAGGTGACTTCCAAGTCAGCCATATTGCTTGGGGGACATTGTGCTGGTTGCCATGTTCTGTAGGTGACTTCCAAGTCAGCCATATTGCTTGGGGGACATTGTGCTGGTGGCCATGTTCTATAGGTGACTTCCAAGTCAGCCATATTGCTTGCGGGACATTGTGCTGGTTGCCATGTTGTATAGGTGACTTCCAAGTAAGCCATATTGCATGGGGGACATTGTGCTGGTGGCCATGTTCTATAGGTGACTTCCAAGTCAGCCATATTGCATTTGGGACATTGTGCTGGTTGTCTTGTATAGGTGACTTCCAAGTCAGCCATATTGCTTGGGGGACATTGTGCTGGTTGCCATGTCCTATAGGTGACTTCCAAGTCAGCCATATTGCATGGGGGACATTGTGCTGGTTGTCTTGTATAGGTGACTTCCACGTCAGCCATATTGCTTGGGGGACATTGTGCTGGTGGCCATGTTCTATAGGTGACTTCCAAGTCAGCCATATTGCTTAGGGGACATTGTGCTGGTTGCCATGTTGTTTAGGTGACTTCCAAGTAAGCCATATTGCATTTGGGACATTGTGCTGGTTGTCTTGTATAGGTGACTTCCAAGTCAGCCATATTGCTTGGGGGACATTGTGCTGGTTGCCATGTCCTATAGGTGACTTCCAAGTCAGCCATATTGCATGGGGGACATTGTGCTGGTTGTCTTGTATAGGTGACTTCCACGTCAGCCATATTGCATGGGGGACATTGTGCTGGTGGCCATGTTGTATAGGTGACTTCCAAGTCAGCCATATTGCATGGGGGACATTGTGCTGGTTGCCATGTTGTATAGGTGACTTCCAAGTCAGCCATATTGCATGGGGGACATTGTGCTGGTTGCCATGTTGTATAGGTGACTTCCAAGTCAGCCATATTGCATGGGGGACATTGTGCTGGTTGCCATGTTGTATAGGTGACTTCCAAGTCAGCCATATTGCTTGGGGGACATTGTGCTGGTGGCCATGTTGTATAGGTGACTTCCAAGTCAGCCATATTGCATGGGGGACATTGTGCTGGTTGCCATGTTGTATAGGTGACTTCCAAGTCAGCCATATTGCATGGGGGACATTGTGCTGGTTGTATTGTATAGGTGACTTCCAAGTCAGCCATATTGCTTGGGGGACATTGTGCTGGTTGCCATGTTGTATAGGTGACTTCCAAGTCAGCCATATTGCCTGGGGGACATTGTGCTGGTTGTATTGTATAGGTGACTTCCAAGTCAGCCATATTGCATGGGGGACATTGTGCTGGTTGCCATGTTGTATAGGTGACTTCCAAGTCAGCCATATTGCATGGGGGACATTGTGCTGGTTGCCATGTTGTATAGGTGACTTCCAAGTGAGCCATATTGCTTGGGGGACATTGTGCTGGTTGTGTTGTATAGGTGACTTCCAAGTCAGCCATATTGCATGGGGGACATTGTGCTGGTTGTCTTGTATAGGTGACTTTCAAGTCAGCCGTGTTGCATGGGGGACATTGTACTGGTGGCCATGTACTATAGGTGACTTCCAAGTCAGCCATATTGCATGGGGGACATTGTGCTGGTTGTCATGTTGTATAGGTGACTTCCAAGTCAGCCATATTGCATGGGGACATTGTGCTGGTTGTCTTGTATAGGTGACTTCCAAGTCAGCCATATTGCATGGGGGACATTGTGCTGGTTGTGTTGTATAGGTGACTTCCAAATCAGCCATATTGCATGGGGGACATTGTGCTGGTTGTCTTGTATAGGTGACTTCCAAGTCAGCCATATTGCATGGGGGACATTGTGCTGGTTGTGTTGTATAGGTGACTTCCAAATCAGCCATATTGCATGGGGGACATTGTGCTGGTTGTATTGTATAGGTGACTTCCAAGTCAGCCATATTGCATGGGGGACATTGTGCTGGTTGTCTTGTATAGGTGACTTCCAAGTCAGCCATATTGCTTGGGGGACATTGTGCTGGTTGTATTGTATAGGTGACTTCCAAGTCAGCCATATTGCATGGGGGACATTGTGCTGGTTGCCATGTTGTATAGGTGACTTCCAAGTCAGCCATATTGCATGGGGGACATTGTGCTGGTGGCCATGTTCTATAGGTGACTTCCAAGTCAGCCATATTGCATTTGGGACATTGTGCTGGTTGTCTTGTATAGGTGACTTCCAAGTCAGCCATATTGCTTGGGGGACATTGTGCTGGTTGCCATGTTGTATAGGTGACTTCCAAGTGAGCCATATTGCTTGGGGGACATTGTGCTGGTTGTGTTGTATAGTTGACTTCCAAGTCAGCCATATTGCATTTGGGACATTGTGCTGGTTGTCTTGTATAGGTGACTTCCAAGTCAGCCATATTGCATGGGGGACATTGTGCTGGTTGTGTTGTATAGGTGACTTCCAAATCAGCCATATTGCATGGTGGACATTGTGCTGTTTGTATTGTATAGGTGACTTCCAAGTCAGCCATATTGCATGGGGGACATTATGCTGGTTGTCTTGTATAGGTGACTTCCAAGTCAGCCATATTGCTTGGGGGACATTGTGCTGGTTGTATTGTATAGGTGACTTCCAAGACAGCCATATTGCATGGGGGACATTGTGCTGGTTGCCATGTTGTATAGGTGACTTCCAAGTCAGCCATATTGCATGGGGGACATTGTGCTGGTGGCCATGTTCTATAGGTGACTTCCAAGTCAGCCATATTGCATTTGGGACATTGTGCTGGTTGTATTGTATAGGTGACTTCCAAGTCAGCCATATTGCATGGGGGACATTGTGCTGGTTGTATTGTATAGGTGACTTCCAAGTGAGCCATATTGCTTGGGGGACATTGTGCGGGTGGCCATGTTCTATAGGTGACTTCCAAGTCAGCCATATTGCATGGGGGACATTGTGCTGGTTGCCATGTCCTATAGGTTTACTTCCAAGTCAGCCATATTGCATGGGGGACATTATGCTGGTTGTCTTGTATAGGTGACTTCCAAGTCAGCCATATTGCATGGGGGACATTGTGCTGGTTGTATTGTATAGGTGACTTCCAAGTCAGCCATATTGCATGGGGGACATTGTGCTTGTTGCCATGTCCTATAGGTGACTTCCAAGTCAGCCATATTGCATGGGGGAAATTGTGCTGGTTGTCTTGTATAGGTGACTTCCAAGTCAGCCATATTGCTTGGGGGACATTGTGCTGGTTGCCATGTTCTATAGGTGACTTCCAAGTCAGCCATATTGCATGGGGGACATTGTGCTGGTGGCCATGTTCTATAGGTGACTTCCAAGTCAGCCATATTGCATGGGGGACATTGTGCTGGTTGTCTTGTATAGGTGACTTCCAAGTCAGCCATATTGCATGGGGGACATTGTGCTGGTGGCCATGTTCTATAGGTGACTTCCAAGTCAGCCATATTGCTTGGGGGACATTGTGCTGGTTGTATTGTATAGGTGACTTCCAATTCAGCCATATTGCATGGGGGACATTGTGCTGGTTGCCATGTTGTATAGGTGACTTCCAAGTGAGCCATATTGCTTGGGGGACAATGTGCTGGTTGTGTTGTATAGGTGACTTCCAAGTCAGCCATATTGCATGGGGGACATTGTGCTGGTTTTCTTGTATAGGTGACTTCCAAGTCAGCCGTTTTGCATGGGGGACATTGTGCTGGTTGTCTTGTATAGGTGACTTCCAAGTCAGCCATATTGCTTGGGGGACATTGTGCTGGTTGTATTGTATAGGTGACTTCCAAGTGAGCCATATTGCTTGGGGGACATTGTGCGGGTGGCCATGTTCTATAGGTGACTTCCAAGTCAGCCATATTGCATGGGGGACATTGTGCTGGTTGCCATGTCCTATAGGTGACTTCCAAGTCAGCCATATTGCATGGGGGACATTATGCTGGTTGTCTTGTATAGGTGACTTCCAAGTCAGCCATATTGCATGGGGGACATTGTGCTGGTTGTATTGTATAGGTGACTTCCAAGTCAGCCATATTGCATGGGGGACATTGTGCTTGTTGCCATGTCCTATAGGTGACTTCCAAGTCAGCCATATTGCATGGGGGAAATTGTGCTGGTTGTCTTGTATAGGTGACTTCCAAGTCAGCCATATTGCTTGGGGGACATTGTGCTGGTTGCCATGTTCTATAGGTGACTTCCAAGTCAGCCATATTGCATGGGGGACATTGTGCTGGTGGCCATGTTCTATAGGTGACTTCCAAGTCAGCCATATTGCATGGGGGACATTGTGCTGGTTGTCTTGTATAGGTGACTTCCAAGTCAGCCATATTGCATGGGGGACATTGTGCTGGTGGCCATGTTCTATAGGTGACTTCCAAGTCAGCCATATTGCTTGGGGGACATTGTGCTGGTTGTATTGTATAGGTGACTTCCAATTCAGCCATATTGCATGGGGGACATTGTGCTGGTTGCCATGTTGTATAGGTGACTTCCAAGTGAGCCATATTGCTTGGGGGACAATGTGCTGGTTGTGTTGTATAGGTGACTTCCAAGTCAGCCATATTGCATGGGGGACATTGTGCTGGTTTTCTTGTATAGGTGACTTCCAAGTCAGCCGTTTTGCATGGGGGACATTGTGCTGGTTGTCTTGTATAGGTGACTTCCAAGTCAGCCATATTGCTTGGGGGACATTGTGCTGGTTGCCATGTTCTGTAGGTGACTTCCAAGTCAGCCATATTGCTTGGGGGACATTGTGCTGGTGGCCATGTTCTATAGGTGACTTCCAAGTCAGCCATATTGCTTGGGGGACATTGTGCTGGTTGCCATGTTGTATAGGTGACTTCCAAGTAAGCCATATTGCATGGGGGACATTGTGCTGGTGGCCATGTTCTATAGGTGACTTCCAAGTCAGCCATATTGCATTTGGGACATTGTGCTGGTTGTCTTGTATAGGTGACTTCCAAGTCAGCCATATTGCTTGGGGGACATTGTGCTGGTTGCCATGTCCTATAGGTGACTTCCAAGTCAGCCATATTGCATGGGGGACATTGTGCTGGTTGTCTTGTATAGGTGACTTCCACGTCAGCCATATTGCTTGGGGGACATTGTGCTGGTGGCCATGTTCTATAGGTGACTTCCAAGTCAGCCATATTGCTTAGGGGATATTGTGCTGGTTGCCATGTTGTTTAGGTGACTTCCAAGTAAGCCATATTGCATGGGGGACATTGTGCTGGTGGCCATGTTCTATAGGTGACTTCCAAGTCAGCCATATTGCATTTGGGACATTGTGCTGGTTGTCTTGTATAGGTGACTTCCAAGTCAGCCATATTGCTTGGGGGACATTGTGCTGGTTGCCATGTCCTATAGGTGACTTCCAAGTCAGCCATATTGCATGGGGGACATTGTGCTGGTTGTCTTGTATAGGTGACTTCCACGTCAGCCATATTGCATGGGGGACATTGTGCTGGTGGCCATGTTGTATAGGTGACTTCCAAGTCAGCCATATTGCATGGGGGACATTGTGCTGGTTGCCATGTTGTATAGGTGACTTCCAAGTCAGCCATATTGCATGGGGGACATTGTGCTGGTTGCCATGTTGTATAGGTGACTTCCAAGTCAGCCATATTGCATGGGGGACATTGTGCTGGTTGCCATGTTGTATAGGTGACTTCCAAGTCAGCCATATTGCTTGGGGGACATTGTGCTGGTTGCCATGTTGTATAGGTGACTTCCAAGTCAGCCATATTGCCTGGGGGACATTGTGCTGGTTGTATTGTATAGGTGACTTCCAAGTCAGCCATATTGCATGGGGGACATTGTGCTGGTTGCCATGTTGTATAGGTGACTTCCAAGTCAGCCATATTGCATGGGGGACATTGTGCTGGTTGTGTTGTATAGGTGACTTCCAAGTCAGCCATATTGCATGGGGGACATTGTGCTGGTTGTCTTGTATAGGTGACTTTCAAGTCAGCCGTGTTGCATGGGGGACATTGTACTGGTGGCCATGTACTATAGGTGACTTCCAAGTCAGCCATATTGCATGGGGGACATTGTGCTGGTTGCCATGTTGTATAGGTGACTTCCAAGTCAGCCATATTGCATGGGGACATTGTGCTGGTTGTCTTGTATAGGTGACTTCCAAGTCAGCCATATTGCATGGGGGACATTGTGCTGGTTGCCATGTTGTATAGGTGACTTCCAAGTCAGCCATATTGCATGGGGGACATTGTGCTGGTTGCCATGTTGTATAGGTGACTTCCAAGTCAGCCATATTGCATGGGGGACATTGTGCTGGTTGTGTTGTATAGGTGACTTCCAAGTCAGCCATATTGTTTGGGGGACATTGTGCTGGTGGCCATGTTGTATAGGTGACTTCCAAGTCAGCCATATTGCTTGGGGGACATTGTGCTGGTTGCCATGTTCTATAGGTGACTTCCAAGTCAGCCATATTGCATGGGGGACATTGTGCTGGTTGTGTTGTATAGGTGACTTCCAAGTCAGCCATATTGCATGGGGGACATTGTGCTGGTTGCCATGTTGTATAGGTGACTTCCAAGTCAGCCATATTGCATGGGGGACATTGTGCTGGTTGCCATGTTGTATAGGTGACTTCCAAGTGAGCCATATTGCTTGGGGGACATTGTGCTGGTTGTGTTGTATAGGTGACTTCCAAGTCAGCCATATTGCATGGGGGACATTGTGCTGGTTGTCTTGTATAGGTGACTTTCAAGTCAGCCGTGTTGCATGGGGGACATTGTACTGGTGGCCATGTACTATAGGTGACTTCCAAGTCAGCCATATTGCATGGGGGAAATTGTGCTGGTTGCCATGTTGTATAGGTGACTTCCAAGTGAGCCATATTGCTTGGGGGACATTGTGCTGGTTGCCATGTTGTATAGGTGACTTCCAAGTCAGCCATATTGCATGGGGGACATTGTGCTGGTGGCCATGTTCTATAGGTGACTTCCAAGTCAGCCATATTGCATGGGGACATTGTGCTGGTTGTCTTGTATAGGTGACTTCCAAGTCAGCCATATTGCATGGGGGACATTGTGCTGGTTGCCATGTTGTATAGGTGACTTCCAAGTCAGCCATATTGCATGGGGGACATTGTGCTGGTTGCCATGTTGTATAGGTGACTTCCAAGTCAGCCATATTGCATGGGGGACATTGTGCTGGTTGTGTTGTATAGGTGACTTCCAAGTCAGCCATATTGCTTGGGGGACATTGTGCTGGTGGCCATGTTGTATAGGTGACTTCCAAGTCAGCCATATTGCTTGGGGGACATTGTGCTGGTTGCGATGTTCTATAGGTGACTTCCAAGTCAGCCATATTGCATGGGGGACATTGTGCTGGTTGTGTTGTATAGGTGACTTCCAAGTCAGCCATATTGCATGGGGGACATTGTGCTGGTTGTGTTGTATAGGTGACTTCCAAGTCAGCCATATTGCATGGGGGACATTGTGCTGGTTTTATTGCATAGGTGACTTCCAAGTCAGCCATATTGCATAGGGGACATTGTGCTGGTTGCCATGTTGTATAGGTGACTTCCAAGTCAGCCATATTGCATGGGGGACATTGTGCTGGTGGCCATGTTCTATAGGTGACTTCCAAGTCAGCCATATTGCATTTGGGACATTGTGCTGGTTGTCTTGTATAGGTGACTTCCAAGTCAGCCATATTGCATGGGGGACATTGTGCTGGTTGTGTTGTATAGGTGACTTCCAAATCAGCCATATTGCATGGGGGACATTGTGCTGGTTGTCTTGTATAGGTGACTTCCAAGTCAGCCATATTGCATGGGGGACATTGTGCTGGTTGTGTTGTATAGGTGACTTCCAAATCAGCCATATTGCATGGGGGACATTGTGCTGGTTGTATTGTATAGGTGACTTCCAAGTCAGCCATATTGCATGGGGGACATTGTGCTGGTTGTCTTGTATAGGTGACTTCCAAGTCAGCCATATTGCTTGGGGGACATTGTGCTGGTTGTATTGTATAGGTGACTTCCAAGTCAGCCATATTGCATGGGGGACATTGTGCTGGTTGCCATGTTGTATAGGTGACTTCCAAGTCAGCCATATTGCTTGGGGGACATTGTGCTGGTTGCGATGTTCTATAGGTGACTTCCAAGTCAGCCATATTGCATGGGGGACATTGTGCTGGTTGTGTTGTATAGGTGACTTCCAAGTCAGCCATATTGCATGGGGGACATTGTGCTGGTTGTGTTGTATAGGTGACTTCCAAGTCAGCCATATTGCATGGGGGACATTGTGCTGGTTTTATTGCATAGGTGACTTCCAAGTCAGCCATATTGCATAGGGGACATTGTGCTGGTTGCCATGTTGTATAGGTGACTTCCAAGTCAGCCATATTGCATGGGGGACATTGTGCTGGTGGCCATGTTCTATAGGTGACTTCCAAGTCAGCCATATTGCATTTGGGACATTGTGCTGGTTGTCTTGTATAGGTGACTTCCAAGTCAGCCATATTGCATGGGGGACATTGTGCTGGTTGTGTTGTATAGGTGACTTCCAAATCAGCCATATTGCATGGGGGACATTGTGCTGGTTGTCTTGTATAGGTGACTTCCAAGTCAGCCATATTGCATGGGGGACATTGTGCTGGTTGTGTTGTATAGGTGACTTCCAAATCAGCCATATTGCATGGGGGACATTGTGCTGGTTGTATTGTATAGGTGACTTCCAAGTCAGCCATATTGCATGGGGGACATTGTGCTGGTTGTCTTGTATAGGTGACTTCCAAGTCAGCCATATTGCTTGGGGGACATTGTGCTGGTTGTATTGTATAGGTGACTTCCAAGTCAGCCATATTGCATGGGGGACATTGTGCTGGTTGCCATGTTGTATAGGTGACTTCCAAGTCAGCCATATTGCATGGGGGACATTGTGCTGGTGGCCATGTTCTATAGGTGACTTCCAAGTCAGCCATATTGCATTTGGGACATTGTGCTGGTTGTCTTGTATAGGTGACTTCCAAGTCAGCCATATTGCTTGGGGGACATTGTGCTGGTTGCCATGTTGTATAGGTGACTTCCAAGTGAGCCATATTGCTTGGGGGACATTGTGCTGGTTGTGTTGTATAGGTGACTTCCAAGTCAGCCATATTGCATTTGGGACATTGTGCTGGTTGTCTTGTATAGGTGACTTCCAAGTCAGCCATATTGCATGGGGGACATTGTGCTGGTTGTGTTGTATAGGTGACTTCCAAATCAGCCATATTGCATGGTGGACATTGTGCTGGTTGTCTTGTATAGGTGACTTCCAAGTCAGCCATATTGCTTGGGGGACATTGTGCTGGTTGTATTGTATAGGTGACTTCCAAGACAGCCATATTGCATGGGGGACATTGTGCTGGTTGCCATGTTGTATAGGTGACTTCCAAGTCAGCCATATTGCATGGGGGACATTGTGCTGGTGGCCATGTTCTATAGGTGACTTCCAAGTCAGCCATATTGCATTTGGGACATTGTGCTGGTTGTATTGTATAGGTGACTTCCAAGTCAGCCATATTGCATGGGGGACATTGTGCTGGTTGTATTGTATAGGTGACTTCCAAGTGAGCCATATTGCTTGGGGGACATTGTGCGGGTGGCCATGTTCTATAGGTGACTTCCAAGTCAGCCATATTGCATGGGGGACATTGTGCTGGTTGCCATGTCCTATAGGTGACTTCCAAGTCAGCCATATTGCATGGGGGACATTATGCTGGTTGTCTTGTATAGGTGACTTCCAAGTCAGCCATATTGCATGGGGGACATTGTGCTGGTTGTATTGTATAGGTGACTTCCAAGTCAGCCATATTGCATGGGGGACATTGTGCTTGTTGCCATGTCCTATAGGTGACTTCCAAGTCAGCCATATTGCATGGGGGAAATTGTGCTGGTTGTCTTGTATAGGTGACTTCCAAGTCAGCCATATTGCTTGGGGGACATTGTGCTGGTTGCCATGTTCTATAGGTGACTTCCAAGTCAGCCATATTGCATGGGGGACATTGTGCTGGTGGCCATGTTCTATAGGTGACTTCCAAGTCAGCCATATTGCATGGGGGACATTGTGCTGGTTGTCTTGTATAGGTGACTTCCAAGTCAGCCATATTGCATGGGGGACATTGTGCTGGTGGCCATGTTCTATAGGTGACTTCCAAGTCAGCCATATTGCTTGGGGGACATTGTGCTGGTTGTATTGTATAGGTGACTTCCAATTCAGCCATATTGCATGGGGGACATTGTGCTGGTTGCCATGTTGTATAGGTGACTTCCAAGTGAGCCATATTGCTTGGGGGACAATGTGCTGGTTGTGTTGTATAGGTGACTTCCAAGTCAGCCATATTGCATGGGGGACATTGTGCTGGTTTTCTTGTATAGGTGACTTCCAAGTCAGCCGTTTTGCATGGGGGACATTGTGCTGGTTGTCTTGTATAGGTGACTTCTAAGTCAGCCATATTGCTTGGGGGACATTGTGCCGGTTGCCATGTTCTGTAGGTGACTTCCAAGTCAGCCATATTGCTTGGGGGACATTGTGCTGGTGGCCATGTTCTATAGGTGACTTCCAAGTCAGCCATATTGCTTGGGGGACATTGTGCTGGTTGCCATGTTGTATAGGTGACTTCCAAGTAAGCCATATTGCATGGGGGACATTGTGCTGGTGGCCATGTTCTATAGGTGACTTCCAAGTCAGCCATATTGCATTTGGGACATTGTGCTGGTTGTCTTGTATAGGTGACTTCCAAGTCAGCCATATTGCTTGGGGGACATTGTGCTGGTTGCCATGTCCTATAGGTGACTTCCAAGTCAGCCATATTGCATGGGGGACATTGTGCTGGTTGTCTTGTATAGGTGACTTCCACGTCAGCCATATTGCTTGGGGGACATTGTGCTGGTGGCCATGTTCTATAGGTGACTTCCAAGTCAGCCATATTGCTTAGGGGACATTGTGCTGGTTGCCATGTTGTTTAGGTGACTTCCAAGTAAGCCATATTGCATGGGGGACATTGTGCTGGTGGCCATGTTCTATAGGTGACTTCCAAGTCAGCCATATTGCATTTGGGACATTGTGCTGGTTGTCTTGTATAGGTGACTTCCAAGTCAGCCATATTGCTTGGGGGACATTGTGCTGGTTGCCATGTCCTATAGGTGACTTCCAAGTCAGCCATATTGCATGGGGGACATTGTGCTGGTTGTCTTGTATAGGTGACTTCCACGTCAGCCATATTGCATGGGGGACATTGTGCTGGTGGCCATGTTGTATAGGTGACTTCCAAGTCAGCCATATTGCATGGGGGACATTGTGCTGGTTGCCATGTTGTATAGGTGACTTCCAAGTCAGCCATATTGCATGGGGGACATTGTGCTGGTTGCCATGTTGTATAGGTGACTTCCAAGTCAGCCATATTGCATGGGGGACATTGTGCTGGTTGCCATGTTGTATAGGTGACTTCCAAGTCAGCCATATTGCTTGGGGGACATTGTGCTGGTTGCCATGTTGTATAGGTGACTTCCAAGTCAGCCATATTGCCTGGGGGACATTGTGCTGGTTGTATTGTATAGGTGACTTCCAAGTCAGCCATATTGCATGGGGGACATTGTGCTGGTTGCCATGTTGTATAGGTGACTTCCAAGTCAGCCATATTGCATGGGGGACATTGTGCTGGTTGCCATGTTGTATAGGTGACTTCCAAGTGAGCCATATTGCTTGGGGGACATTGTGCTGGTTGTGTTGTATAGGTGACTTCCAAGTCAGCCATATTGCATGGGGGACATTGTGCTGGTTGTCTTGTATAGGTGACTTTCAAGTCAGCCGTGTTGCATGGGGGACATTGTACTGGTGGCCATGTACTATAGGTGACTTCCAAGTCAGCCATATTGCATGGGGGACATTGTGCTGGTTGCCATGTTGTATAGGTGACTTCCAAGTCAGCCATATTGCATGGGGGACATTGTGCTGGTTGTGTTGTATAGGTGACTTCCAAGTCAGCCATATTGCTTGGGGGACATTGTGCTGGTGGCCATGTTGTATAGGTGACTTCCAAGTCAGCCATATTGCTTGGGGGACATTGTGCTGGTTGCCATGTTCTATAGGTGACTTCCAAGTCAGCCATATTGCATGGGGGACATTGTGCTGGTTGTGTTGTATAGGTGACTTCCAAGTCAGCCATATTGCATGGGGGACATTGTGCTGGTTGTGTTGTATAGGTGACTTCCAAGTCAGCCATATTGCATGGGGGACATTGTGCTGGTTGTATTGCATAGGTGACTTCCAAGTCAGCCATATTGCATGGGGGACATTGTGCTGGTTGCCATGTTGTATAGGTGACTTCCAAGTCAGCCATATTGCATGGGGGACATTGTGCTGGTGGCCATGTTCTATAGGTGACTTCCAAGTCAGCCATATTGCATTTGGGACATTGTGCTGGTTGTCTTGTATAGGTGACTTCCAAGTCAGCCATATTGCTTGGGGGACATTGTGCTGGTTGCCATGTCCTATAGGTGACTTCTAAGTCAGCCATATTGCATGGGGGACATTGTGCTGGTTGTCTTGTATAGGTGACTTCCAAGTCAGCCATATTGCATGGGGGCCATTGTGCTGGTTGCCATGTTGTATAGGTGACTTCCAAGTCAGCCATATTGCATGGGGGACATTATGCTGGTTGTCTTGTATAGGTGACTTCCAAGTCAGCCATATTGCATGGGGGACATTGTGCTGGTTGTATTGTATAGGTGACTTCCAAGTCAGCCATATTGCATGGGGGACATTGTGCTTGTTGCCATGTCCTATAGGTGACTTCCAAGTCAGCCATATTGCATGGGGGAAATTGTGCTGGTTGTCTTGTATAGGTGACTTCCAAGTCAGCCATATTGCTTGGGGGACATTGTGCTGGTTGCCATGTTCTATAGGTGACTTCCAAGTCAGCCATATTGCATGGGGGACATTGTGCTGGTGGCCATGTTCTACAGGTGACTTCCAAGTCAGCCATATTGCATGGGGGACATTGTGCTGGTTGTCTTGTATAGGTGACTTCCAAGTCAGCCATATTGCATGGGGGACATTGTGCTGGTGGCCATGTTCTATAGGTGACTTCCAAGTCAGCCATATTGCTTGGGGGACATTGTGCTGGTTGTATTGTATAGGTGACTTCCAATTCAGCCATATTGCATGGGGGACATTGTGCTGGTTGCCATGTTGTATAGGTGACTTCCAAGTGAGCCATATTGCTTGGGGGACAATGTGCTGGTTGTGTTGTATAGGTGACTTCCAAGTCAGCCATATTGCATGGGGGACATTGTGCTGGTTTTCTTGTATAGGTGACTTCCAAGTCAGCCGTTTTGCATGGGGGACATTGTGCTGGTTGTCTTGTATAGGTGACTTCCAAGTCAGCCATATTGCTTGGGGGACATTGTGCTGGTTGCCATGTTCTGTAGGTGACTTCCAAGTCAGCCATATTGCTTGGGGGACATTGTGCTGGTGGCCATGTTCTATAGGTGACTTCCAAGTCAGCCATATTGCTTGGGGGACATTGTGCTGGTTGCCATGTTGTATAGGTGACTTCCAAGTAAGCCATATTGCATGGGGGACATTGTGCTGGTGGCCATGTTCTATAGGTGACTTCCAAGTCAGCCATATTGCATTTGGGACATTGTGCTGGTTGTCTTGTATAGGTGACTTCCAAGTCAGCCATATTGCTTGGGGGACATTGTGCTGGTTGCCATGTCCTATAGGTGACTTCCAAGTCAGCCATATTGCATGGGGGACATTGTGCTGGTTGTCTTGTATAGGTGACTTCCACGTCAGCCATATTGCTTGGGGGACATTGTGCTGGTGGCCATGTTCTATAGGTGACTTCCAAGTCAGCCATATTGCTTAGGGGACATTGTGCTGGTTGCCATGTTGTTTAGGTGACTTCCAAGTAAGCCATATTGCATGGGGGACATTGTGCTGGTGGCCATGTTCTATAGGTGACTTCCAAGTCAGCCATATTGCATTTGGGACATTGTGCTGGTTGTCTTGTATAGGTGACTTCCAAGTCAGCCATATTGCTTGGGGGACATTGTGCTGGTTGCCATGTCCTATAGGTGACTTCCAAGTCAGCCATATTGCATGGGGGACATTGTGCTGGTTGTCTTGTATAGGTGACTTCCACGTCAGCCATATTGCATGGGGGACATTGTGCTGGTGGCCATGTTGTATAGGTGACTTCCAAGTCAGCCATATTGCATGGGGGACATTGTGCTGGTTGCCATGTTGTATAGGTGACTTCCAAGTCAGCCATATTGCATGGGGGACATTGTGCTGGTTGCCATGTTGTATAGGTGACTTCCAAGTCAGCCATATTGCATGGGGGACATTGTGCTGGTTGCCATGTTGTATAGGTGACTTCCAAGTCAGCCATATTGCTTGGGGGACATTGTGCTGGTTGCCATGTTGTATAGGTGACTTCCAAGTCAGCCATATTGCCTGGGGGACATTGTGCTGGTTGTATTGTATAGGTGACTTCCAAGTCAGCCATATTGCATGGGGGACATTGTGCTGGTTGCCATGTTGTATAGGTGACTTCCAAGTCAGCCATATTGCATGGGGGACATTGTGCTGGTTGCCATGTTGTATAGGTGACTTCCAAGTGAGCCATATTGCTTGGGGGACATTGTGCTGGTTGTGTTGTATAGGTGACTTCCAAGTCAGCCATATTGCATGGGGGACATTGTGCTGGTTGTCTTGTATAGGTGACTTTCAAGTCAGCCGTGTTGCATGGGGGACATTGTACTGGTGGCCATGTACTATAGGTGACTTCCAAGTCAGCCATATTGCATGGGGGACATTGTGCTGGTTGCCATGTTGTATAGGTGACTTCCAAGTCAGCCATATTGCATGGGGGACATTGTGCTGGTTGTGTTGTATAGGTGACTTCCAAGTCAGCCATATTGCTTGGGGGACATTGTGCTGGTGGCCATGTTGTATAGGTGACTTCCAAGTCAGCCATATTGCTTGGGGGACATTGTGCTGGTTGCCATGTTCTATAGGTGACTTCCAAGTCAGCCATATTGCATGGGGGACATTGTGCTGGTTGTGTTGTATAGGTGACTTCCAAGTCAGCCATATTGCATGGGGGACATTGTGCTGGTTGTATTGCATAGGTGACTTCCAAGTCAGCCATATTGCATGGGGGACATTGTGCTGGTTGCCATGTTGTATAGGTGACTTCCAAGTCAGCCATATTGCATGGGGGACATTGTGCTGGTGGCCATGTTCTATAGGTGACTTCCAAGTCAGCCATATTGCATTTGGGACATTGTGCTGGTTGTCTTGTATAGGTGACTTCCAAGTCAGCCATATTGCTTGGGAGACATTGTGCTGGTTGCCATGTCCTATAGGTGACTTCTAAGTCAGCCATATTGCATGGGGGACATTGTGCTGGTTGTCTTGTATAGGTGACTTCCAAGTCAGCCATATTGCATGGGGGCCATTGTGCTGGTTGCCATGTTGTATAGGTGACTTCCAAGTCAGCCATATTGCATGGGGGACATTGTGCTGGTTGCCATGTTGTATAGGTGACTTCCAAGTGAGCCATATTGCTTGGGGGACATTGTGCTGGTTGTGTTGTATAGGTGACTTCCAAGTCAGCCATATTGCATGGGGGACATTGTGCTGGTTGTCTTGTATAGGTGACTTCCAAGTCAGCCGTGTTGCATGGGGGACATTGTGCTGGTGGCCATGTTCTATAGGTGACTTCGAAGTCAGCCATATTGCACGGGGGACATTGTGCTGGTTTGCCATGTTGTATAGGTGACTTCCAAGTCAGCCATATTGCTTGGGGGACATTGTGCTGGTTGCCATGTTCTATAGGTGACTTCCAAGTGAGCCATATTGCTTGGGGGACATTGTGCTGGTTGCCATGTTGTATAGGTGACTTCCAAGTCAGCCATATTGCATGGTGGACATTGTGCTGTTGGCCATGTTCTATGGGTGACTTCCAAGTCAGCCACATTGCATGGGGGACATTGTGCTGGTTTCTTGTATAGGTGACTTCCAAGTCAACCATATTGCATTAGGGACATTGTGCTGGTTGCCCTGTTGTATAGGTGACTTCCAAGTCAACCATATTGCATGGGGGACATTGTGCTGGTTGCCATGTTGTATAGGTGACTTCCAAGTCAGCCATATTGCTTGGGGGACATTGTGCTGGTTGCCATGTCCTATAGTTGACTTCCAAGTCAGCCATATTGCATGGGGGACATTGTGCTGGTTGTCTTGTATAGGTGACTTCCACGTCAGCCATATTGCATGGGGGACATTGTGCTGGTGGCCATGTTGTATAGGTGACTTCCAAGTCAGCCATATTGCATGGGGGACATTGTGCTGGTTGCCATGTTGTATAGGTGACTTCCAAGTCAGCCATATTGCATGGGGGACATTGTGCTGGTTGCCATGTTGTATAGGTGACTTCCAAGTCAGCCATATTGCATGGGGGACATTGTGCTGGTTGCCATGTTGTATAGGTGACTTCCAAGTCAGCCATATTGCTTGGGGGACATTGTGCTGGTTGCCATGTTGTATAGGTGACTTCCAAGTCAGCCATATTGCCTGGGGGACATTGTGCTGGTTGTATTGTATAGGTGACTTCCAAGTCAGCCATATTGCATGGGGGACATTGTGCTGGTTGCCATGTTGTATAGGTGACTTCCAAGTCAGCCATATTGCATGGGGGACATTGTGCTGGTTGCCATGTTGTATAGGTGACTTCCAAGTGAGCCATATTGCTTGGGGGACATTGTGCTGGTTGTGTTGTATAGGTGACTTCCAAGTCAGCCATATTGCATGGGGGACATTGTGCTGGTTGTCTTGTATAGGTGACTTTCAAGTCAGCCGTGTTGCATGGGGGACATTGTACTGGTGGCCATGTACTATAGGTGACTTCCAAGTCAGCCATATTGCATGGGGGACATTGTGCTGGTTGCCATGTTGTATAGGTGACTTCCAAGTCAGCCATATTGCATGGGGGACATTGTGCTGGTTGTGTTGTATAGGTGACTTCCAAGTCAGCCATATTGCTTGGGGGACATTGTGCTGGTGGCCATGTTGTATAGGTGACTTCCAAGTCAGCCATATTGCTTGGGGGACATTGTGCTGGTTGCCATGTTCTATAGGTGACTTCCAAGTCAGCCATATTGCATGGGGGACATTGTGCTGGTTGTGTTGTATAGGTGACTTCCAAGTCAGCCATATTGCATGGGGGACATTGTGCTGGTTGTGTTGTATAGGTGACTTCCAAGTCAGCCATATTGCATGGGGGACATTGTGCTGGTTGTATTGCATAGGTGACTTCCAAGTCAGCCATATTGCATGGGGGACATTGTGCTGGTTGCCATGTTGTATAGGTGACTTCCAAGTCAGCCATATTGCATGGGGGACATTGTGCTGGTGGCCATGTTCTATAGGTGACTTCCAAGTCAGCCATATTGCATTTGGGACATTGTGCTGGTTGTCTTGTATAGGTGACTTCCAAGTCAGCCATATTGCTTGGGAGACATTGTGCTGGTTGCCATGTCCTATAGGTGACTTCTAAGTCAGCCATATTGCATGGGGGACATTGTGCTGGTTGTCTTGTATAGGTGACTTCCAAGTCAGCCATATTGCATGGGGGCCATTGTGCTGGTTGCCATGTTGTATAGGTGGCTTCCAAGTCAGCCATATTGCATGGGGGACATTGTGCTGGTTGCCATGTTGTATAGGTGACTTCCAAGTGAGCCATATTGCTTGGGGGACATTGTGCTGGTTGTGTTGTATAGGTGACTTCCAAGTCAGCCATATTGCATGGGGGACATTGTGCTGGTTGTCTTGTATAGGTGACTTCCAAGTCAGCCGTGTTGCATGGGGGACATTGTGCTGGTGGCCATGTTCTATAGGTGACTTCCAAGTCAGCCATATTGCATGGGGGACATTGTGCTGGTTTGCCATGTTGTATAGGTGACTTCCAAGTCAGCCATATTGCTTGGGGGACATTGTGCTGGTTGCCATGTTCTATAGGTGACTTCCAAGTGAGCCATATTGCTTGGGGGACATTGTGCTGGTTGCCATGTTGTATAGGTGACTTCCAAGTCAGCCATATTGCATGGTGGACATTGTGCTGTTGGCCATGTTCTATGGGTGACTTCCAAGTCAGCCACATTGCATGGGGGACATTGTGCTGGTTTCTTGTATAGGTGACTTCCAAGTCAACCATATTGCATTAGGGACATTGTGCTGGTTGCCCTGTTGTATAGGTGACTTCCAAGTCAACCATATTGCATGGGGGACATTGTGCTGGTTGCCATGTTGTATAGGTGACTTCCAAGTCAGCCATATTGCATGGGGGACATTGTGCTGGATGCCATGTTGTATAGGTGACTTCCAAGTGAGCCATATTGCATGGGGGACATTGTGCTGGTTGTGTTGTATAGTTGACTTCCAAGTCAGCCATATTGCATGGGGGACATTGTGCTGGTTGTGTTGTATAGGTGACTTCCAAGTCAGCCATATTGCATGGGGGACATTGTGCTGGTTGTATTGTATAGGTGACTTCCAAGTCAGCCATATTGCATGGGGGACATTGTGCTGGTTGTATTGTATAGGTGACTTCCAAGTGAGCCATATTGCTTGGGGGACATTGTGCTGGTGGCCATGTTCTATAGGTGACTTCCAAGTCAGCCATATTGCATGGGGGACATTGTGCTGGTTGCCATGTCCTATAGGTGACTTCCAAGTCAGCCATATTGCATGGGGGACATTGCGCTGGTTGCCATGTTGTATAGGTGACTTCCAAGTGAGCCATATTGCTTGGGGGACATTGTGCTGGTTGTGTTGTATAGTTGACTTCCAAGTCAGCCATATTGCATGGGGGACATTGTGCTGGTTGTCTTGTATAGGTGACTTCCAAGTCAGCCGTGTTGCATGGGGGACATTGTGCTGGTGGCCATGTTCTATAGGTGACTTCCAAGTCAGCCATATTGCATGGGGGACATTGTGCTGGTTTGCCATGTTGTATAGGTGACTTCCAAGTCAGCCATATTGCTTGGGGGACATTGTGCTGGTTGCCATGTTCTATAGGTGACTTCCAAGTGAGCCATTTTGCTTGGGGGACATTGTGCTGGTTGCCATGTTGTATAGGTGACTTCCAATTCAGCCATATTGCATGGTGGACATTGTGCTGGTGGCCATGTTCTATGGGTGACTTCCAAGTCAGCCACATTGCATGGGGGACATTGTGCTGGTTTCTTGTATAGGTGACTTCCAAGTCAACCATATTGCATTAGGGACATTGTGCTGGTTGCCCTGTTGTATAGGTGACTTCCAAGTCAACCATATTGCATGGGGGACATTGTGCTGGTTGCCATGTTGTATAGGTGACTTCCAAGTCAGCCATATTGCATGGGGGACATTGTGCTGGATGCCATGTTGTATAGGTGACTTCCAAGTGAGCCATATTGCATGGGGGACATTGTGCTGGTTGTGTTGTATAGTTGACTTCCAAGTCAGCCATATTGCATGGGGGACATTGTGCTGGTTGTGTTGTATAGGTGACTTCCAAGTCAGCCATATTGCTTGGGGGACATTGTGCTGGTTGCCATGTTGTATAGGTGACTTCCAAGTAAGCCATATTGCATGGGGGACATTGTGCTGGTGGCCATGTTCTATAGGTGACTTCCAAGTCAGCCATATTGCATTTGGGACATTGTGCTGGTTGTCTTGTATAGGTGACTTCCAAGTCAGCCATATTGCTTGGGGGACATTGTGCTGGTTGCCATGTCCTATAGGTGACTTCCAAGTCAGCCATATTGCATGGGGGACATTGTGCTGGTTGTCTTGTATAGGTGACTTCCACGTCAGCCATATTGCTTGGGGGGCATTGTGCTGGTGGCCATGTTCTATAGGTGACTTCCAAGTCAGCCATATTGCTTAGGGGACATTGTGCTGGTTGCCATGTTGTTTAGGTGACTTCCAAGTAAGCCATATTGCATGGGGGACATTGTGCTGGTGGCCATGTTCTATAGGTGACTTCCAAGTCAGCCATATTGCATTTGGGACATTGTGCTGGTTGTCTTGTATAGGTGACTTCCAAGTCAGCCATATTGCTTGGGGGACATTGTGCTGGTTGCCATGTCCTATAGGTGACTTCCAAGTCAGCCATATTGCATGGGGGACATTGTGCTGGTTGTCTTGTATAGGTGACTTCCACGTCAGCCATATTGCATGGGGGACATTGTGCTGGTGGCCATGTTGTATAGGTGACTTCCAAGTCAGCCATATTGCATGGGGGACATTGTGCTGGTTGCCATGTTGTATAGGTGACTTCCAAGTCAGCCATATTGCCTGGGGGACATTGTGCTGGTTGTATTGTATAGGTGACTTCCAAGTCAGCCATATTGCATGGGGGACATTGTGCTGGTTGCCATGTTGTATAGGTGACTTCCAAGTCAGCCATATTGCATGGTGGCCATTGTGCTGGTTGCCATGTTGTATAGGTGACTTCCAAGTGAGCCATATTGCTTGGGGGACATTGTGCTGGTTGTGTTGTATAGGTGACTTCCAAGTCAGCCATATTGCATGGGGGACATTGTGCTGGTTGTCTTGTATAGGTGACTTTCAAGTCAGCCGTGTTGCATGGGGGACATTGTACTGGTGGCCATGTACTATAGGTGACTTCCAAGTCAGCCATATTGCATGGGGGACATTGTGCTGGTTGCCATGTTGTATAGGTGACTTCCAAGTCAGCCATATTGCATGGGGGACATTGTGCTGGTTGTGTTGTATAGGTGACTTCCAAGTCAGCCATATTGCTTGGGGGACATTGTGCTGGTGGCCATGTTGTATAGGTGACTTCCAAGTCAGCCATATTGCTTGGGGGACATTGTGCTGGTTGCCATGTTCTATAGGTGACTTCCAAGTCAGCCATATTGCATGGGGGACATTGTGCTGGTTGTGTTGTATAGGTGACTTCCAAGTCAGCCATATTGCATGGGGGACATTGTGCTGGTTGTGTTGTATAGGTGACTTCCAAGTCAGCCATATTGCATGGGGGACATTGTGCTGGTTGTATTGCATAGGTGACTTCCAAGTCAGCCATATTGCATGGGGGACATTGTGCTGGTTGCCATGTTGTATAGGTGACTTCCAAGTCAGCCATATTGCATGGGGGACATTGTGCTGGTGGCCATGTTCTATAGGTGACTTCCAAGTCAGCCATATTGCATTTGGGACATTGTGCTGGTTGTCTTGTATAGGTGACTTCCAAGTCAGCCATATTGCTTGGGGGACATTGTGCTGGTTGCCATGTCCTATAGGTGACTTCTAAGTCAGCCATATTGCATGGGGGACATTGTGCTGGTTGTCTTGTATAGGTGACTTCCAAGTCAGCCATATTGCATGGGGGCCATTGTGCTGGTTGCCATGTTGTATAGGTGACTTCCAAGTCAGCCATATTGCATGGGGGACATTGTGCTGGTTGCCATGTTGTATAGGTGACTTCCAAGTGAGCCATATTGCTTGGGGGACATTGTGCTGGTTGTGTTGTATAGGTGACTTCCAAGTCAGCCATATTGCATGGGGGACATTGTGCTGGTTGTCTTGTATAGGTGACTTCCAAGTCAGCCGTGTTGCATGGGGGACATTGTGCTGGTGGCCATGTTCTATAGGTGACTTCCAAGTCAGCCATATTGCATGGGGGACATTGTGCTGGTTTGCCATGTTGTATAGGTGACTTCCAAGTCAGCCATATTGCTTGGGGGACATTGTGCTGGTTGCCATGTTCTATAGGTGACTTCCAAGTGAGCCATATTGCTTGGGGGACATTGTGCTGGTTGCCATGTTGTATAGGTGACTTCCAAGTCAGCCATATTGCATGGTGGACATTGTGCTGGTGGCCATGTTCTATGGGTGACTTCCAAGTCAGCCACATTGCATGGGGGACATTGTGCTGGTTTCTTGTATAGGTGACTTCCAAGTCAACCATATTGCATTAGGGACATTGTTCTGGTTGCCCTGTTGTATAGGTGACTTCCAAGTCAACCATATTGCATGGGGGACATTGTGCTGGTTGTGTTGTATAGGTGACTTCCAAGTCAGCCATATTGCATGGGGGACATTGTGCTGGTTGTATTGTATAGGTGACTTCCAAGTCAGCCATATTGCATGGGGGACATTGTGCTGGTTGTATTGTATAGGTGACTTCCAAGTGAGCCATATTGCTTGGGGGACATTGTGCTGGTGGCCATGTTCTATAGGTGACTTCCAAGTCAGCCATATTGCATGGGGGACATTGTGCTGGTTGCCATGTCCTATAGGTGACTTCCAAGTCAGCCATATTGCATGGGGGACATTGCGCTGGTTGCCATGTTGTATAGGTGACTTCCAAGTGAGCCATAATGCTTGGGGGACATTGTGCTGGTTGTGTTGTATAGTTGACTTCCAAGTCAGCCATATTGCATGGGGGACATTGTGCTGGTTGTCTTGTATAGGTGACTTCCAAGTCAGCCGTGTTGCATGGGGGACATTGTGCTGGTGGCCATGTTCTATAGGTGACTTCCAAGTCAGCCATATTGCATGGGGGACATTGTGCTGGTTTGCCATGTTGTATAGGTGACTTCCAAGTCAGCCATATTGCTTGGGGGACATTGTGCTGGTTGCCATGTTCTATAGGTGACTTCCAAGTGAGCCATATTGCTTGGGGGACATTGTGCTGGTTGCCATGTTGTATAGGTGACTTCCAATTCAGCCATATTGCATGGTGGACATTGTGCTGGTGGCCATGTTCTATGGGTGACTTCCAAGTCAGCCACATTGCATGGGGGACTTTGTGCTGGTTTCTTGTATAGGTGACTTCCAAGTCAACCATATTGCATTAGGGACATTGTGCTGGTTGCCCTGTTGTATAGGTGACTTCCAAGTCAACCATATTGCATGGGGGACATTGTGCTGGTTGCCATGTTGTATAGGTGACTTCCAAGTCAGCCATATTGCATGGGGGACATTGTGCTGGATGCCATGTTGTATAGGTGACTTCCAAGTGAGCCATATTGCATGGGGGACATTGTGCTGGTTGTGTTGTATAGTTGACTTCCAAGTCAGCCATATTGCATGGGGGACATTGTGCTGGTTGTGTTGTATAGGTGACTTCCAAGTCAGCCATATTGCATGGGGGACATTGTGCTGGTTGTATTGTATAGGTGACTTCCAAGTCAGCCATATTGCATGGGGGACATTGTGCTGGTTGTCTTGTATAGGTGACTTCCAAGTCAGCCGTGTTGCATGGGGGACATTGTGCTGGTGGCCATGTTCTATAGGTGACTTCCAAGTCAGCCATATTGCATGGGGGACATTGTGCTGGTTTGCCATGTTGTATAGGTGACTTCCAAGTCAGCCATATTGCTTGGGGGACATTGTGCTGGTTGCCATGTTCTATAGGTGACTTCCAAGTGAGCCATATTGCTTGGGGGACATTGTGCTGGTTGCCATGTTGTATAGGTGACTTCCAAGTCAGCCATATTGCATGGTGGACATTGTGCTGGTGGCCATGTTCTATGGGTGACTTCCAAGTCAGCCACATTGCATGGGGGACATTGTGCTGGTTTCTTGTATAGGTGACTTCCAAGTCAACCATATTGCATTAGGGACATTGTTCTGGTTGCCCTGTTGTATAGGTGACTTCCAAGTCAACCATATTGCATGGGGGACATTGTGCTGGTTGTGTTGTATAGGTGACTTCCAAGTCAGCCATATTGCATGGGGGACATTGTGCTGGTTGTATTGTATAGGTGACTTCCAAGTCAGCCATATTGCATGGGGGACATTGTGCTGGTTGTATTGTATAGGTGACTTCCAAGTGAGCCATATTGCTTGGGGGACATTGTGCTGGTGGCCATGTTCTATAGGTGACTTCCAAGTCAGCCATATTGCATGGGGGACATTGTGCTGGTTGCCATGTCCTATAGGTGACTTCCAAGTCAGCCATATTGCATGGGGGACATTGCGCTGGTTGCCATGTTGTATAGGTGACTTCCAAGTGAGCCATAATGCTTGGGGGACATTGTGCTGGTTGTGTTGTATAGTTGACTTCCAAGTCAGCCATATTGCATGGGGGACATTGTGCTGGTTGTCTTGTATAGGTGACTTCCAAGTCAGCCGTGTTGCATGGGGGACATTGTGCTGGTGGCCATGTTCTATAGGTGACTTCCAAGTCAGCCATATTGCATGGGGGACATTGTGCTGGTTTGCCATGTTGTATAGGTGACTTCCAAGTCAGCCATATTGCTTGGGGGACATTGTGCTGGTTGCCATGTTCTATAGGTGACTTCCAAGTGAGCCATATTGCTTGGGGGACATTGTGCTGGTTGCCATGTTGTATAGGTGACTTCCAATTCAGCCATATTGCATGGTGGACATTGTGCTGGTGGCCATGTTCTATGGGTGACTTCCAAGTCAGCCACATTGCATGGGGGACTTTGTGCTGGTTTCTTGTATAGGTGACTTCCAAGTCAACCATATTGCATTAGGGACATTGTGCTGGTTGCCCTGTTGTATAGGTGACTTCCAAGTCAACCATATTGCATGGGGGACATTGTGCTGGTTGCCATGTTGTATAGGTGACTTCCAAGTCAGCCATATTGCATGGGGGACATTGTGCTGGATGCCATGTTGTATAGGTGACTTCCAAGTGAGCCATATTGCATGGGGGACATTGTGCTGGTTGTGTTGTATAGTTGACTTCCAAGTCAGCCATATTGCATGGGGGACATTGTGCTGGTTGTGTTGTATAGGTGACTTCCAAGTCAGCCATATTGCATGGGGGACATTGTGCTGGTTGTATTGTATAGGTGACTTCCAAGTCAGCCATATTGCATGGGGGACATTGTGCTGGTTGTATTGTATAGGTGACTTCCAAGTGAGCCATATTGCTTGGGGGACATTGTGCTGGTGGCCATGTTCTATAGGTGACTTCCAAGTCAGCCATATTGCATGGGGGACATTGTGCTGGTTGCCATTTCCTATAGGTGACTTCCAAGTCAGCCATATTGCATGGGGGACATTGTGCTGGTTGCCATGTTGTATAGGTGACTTCCAAGTGAGCCATATTGCTTGGGGGACATTGTGCTGGTTGTGTTGTATAGGTGACTTCCAAGTCAGCCATATTGCATGGGGGACATTGTGCTGGTTGTCTTGTATAGGTGACTTCCAAGTCAGCCGTGTTGCATGGGGGACATTGTGCTGGTTGTATTGTATAGGTGACTTCCAAGTCAGCCATATTGCATGGGGGACATTGTGCTGGTGGCCATGTTGTAAAGGTGACTTCCAAGTCAGCCATATTGCATGGGGGACATTGTGCTGGTTGCCATGTTGTATAGGTGACTTCCAAGTCAGCCATATTGCATGGGGGACATTGTGCAGGTTGCCATGTTGTATAGGTGACTTCCAAGTGAGCCATATTGCTTGGGGGACATTGTGCTGGTTGCCATGTTGTATAGGTGACTTCCAAGTGAGCCATATTGCTTGGGGGATATTGTGCTGGTTGCCATGTTGTATAGGTGACTTCCAAGTCTGCCATATTGCATGGGGGACATTGTGCTGGTGGCCATGTTCTATAGGTGACTTCCAAGTCAGCCATATTGCATGGGGACATTGTGCTGGTTGTCTTGTATAGGTGACTTCCAAGTCAGCCATATTGCATGGGGGACATTGTGCTGGTTGCCATGTTGTATAGGTGACTTCCAAGTCAGCCATATTGCATGGGGGACATTGTGCTGGTTGCCATGTTGTATAGGTGACTTCCAAGTCAGCCATATTGCATGGGGGACATTGTGCTGGTTGTGTTGTATAGGTGACTTCCAAGTCAGCCATATTGCTTGGGGGACATTGTGCTGGTGGCCATGTTGTATAGGTGACTTCCAAGTCAGCCATATTGCTTGGGGGACATTGTGCTGGTTGCCATGTTCTATAGGTGACTTCCAAGTCAGCCATATTGCATGGGGGACATTGTGCTGGTTGTGTTGTATAGGTGACTTCCAAGTCAGCCATATTGCATGGGGGACATTGTGCTGGTTGTATTGTATAGGTGACTTCCAAGTCAGCCATATTGCATGGGGGACATTGTGCTGGTTGTATTGCATAGGTGACTTCCAAGTCAGCCATATTGCATGGGGGACATTGTGCTGGTTGCCATGTTGTATAGGTGACTTCCAAGTCAGCAATATTGCATGGGGGACATTGTCCTGGTGGCCATGTTCTATAGGTGACTTCCGAGTCAGCCATATTGCATTTGGGACATTGTGTTGGTTGTCTTGTATAGGTGACTTCCAAGTCAGCCATATTGCATGGGGGACATTGTGCTGGTTGTGTTGTATAGGTGACTTCCAAATCAGCCATATTGCATGGGGGACATTGTGCTGGTTGTATTGTATAGGTGACTTCCAAGTCAGCCATATTGCATGGGGGACATTGTGCTGGTTGTCTTGTATAGGTGACTTCCAAGTCAGCCATATTGCTTGGGGGACATTGTGCTGGTTGTATTGTATAGGTGACTTCCAAGTCAGCCATATTGCATGGGGGACATTGTGCTGGTTGCCATTTTGTATAGGTGACTTCCAAGTCAGCCATATTGCATGGGGGACATTGTGCTGGTGGCCATGTTCTATAGGTGACTTCCAAGTCAGCCATATTGCATTTGGGACATTGTGCTGGTTGTCTTGTATAGGTGACTTCCAAGTCAGCCATATTGAATGGGGGACATTGTGCTGGTTGCCATGTCCTATAGGTGACTTCTAAGTCAGCCATATTGCATGGGGGACATTGTGCTGGTTGTCTTGTATTGGTGACTTCCAAGTCAGCCATATTGCATGGGGGCCATTGTGCTGGTTGCCATGTTGTATAGGTGACTTCCAAGTCAGCCATATTGCATGGGGGACATTGTGCTGTTTGCCATGTTGTATAGGTGACTTCCAAGTGAGCCATATTGCTTGGGGGACATTGTGCTGGTTGTGTTGTATAGGTGACTTCCAAGTCAGCCATATTGCATGGGGGACATTGTACTGGTTGTCTTGTATAGGTGACTTCCAAGTCAGCCGTGTTGCATGGGGGACATTGTGCTGGTGGCCATGTTCTATAGGTGACTTCCAAGTCAGCCATATTGCATGGGGGAAATTGTGCTGGTTTGCCATGTTGTATAGGTGACTTCCAAGTCAGCCATATTGCTTGTGGGACATTCTGCTGGTTGCCATGTTCTATAGGTGACTTCCAAGTGAGCCATATTGCTTGGGGGACATTGTGCTGGTTGCCATGTTGTATAGGTGACTTCCAAGTCAGCCATATTGCATGGTGGACATTGTGCTGGTGGCCATGTTCTATGGGTGACTTCCAAGTCAGCCACATTGCATGGGGGACATTGTGCTGGTTTCTTGTATAGGTGACTTCCAAGTCAACCATATTGCATTAGGGACATTGTGCTGGTTGCCCTGTTGTATAGGTGACTTCCAAGTCAACCATATTGCATGGGGGACATTGTGCTGGTTGCCATGTTGTATAGGTGACTTCCAAGTCAGCCATATTGCATGGGGGACATTGTGCTGGATGCCATGTTGTATAGGTGACTTCCAAGTGAGCCATATTGCATGGGGGACATTGTGCTGGTTGTGTTGTATAGGTGACTTCCAAGTCAGCCATATTGCATGGGGGACATTGTGCTGGTTGTGTTGTATAGGTGACTTCCAAGTCAGCCATATTGCATGGGGGACATTGTGCTGGTTGTATTGTATAGGTGACTTCCAAGTCAGCCATATTGCATGGGGGACATTGTGCTGGTTGTATTGTATAAGTGACTTCCAAGTGAGCCATATTGCTTGGGGGACATTGTGCTGGTGGCCATGTTCTATAGGTGACTTCCAAGTCAGCCATATTGCATGGGGGACATTGTGCTGGTTGCCATGTCCTATAGGTGACTTCCAAGTCAGCCATATTGCATGGGGGACATTGTGCTGGTTGCCATGTTGTATAGGTGACTTCCAAGTGAGCCATATTGCTTGGGGGACATTGTGCTGGTTGTGTTGTATAGGTGACTTCCAAGTCAGCCATATTGCATGGGGGACATTGTGCTGGTTGTCTTGTATAGGTGACTTCCAAGTCAGCCATATTGCATGGGGGACATTGTGCTGGTGGCCATGTTGTAAAGGTGACTTCCAAGTCAGCCATATTGCATGGGGGACATTGTGCTGGTTGCCATGTTGTATAGGTGACTTCCAAGTCAGCCATATTGCATGGGGGACATTGTGCTGGTTGCCATGTTGTATAGGTGACTTACAAGTCAGCCATATTGCATGGGGGACATTGTGCTGGTTGCCATGTTGTATAGGTGACTTCCAAGTGAGCCATATTGCTTGGGGGACATTGTGCTGGTTGTGTTGTATAGGTGACTTCCAAGTCAGCCATATTGCATGGGGGACATTGTGCTGGTTGTCTTGTATAGGTGACTTCCAAGTCAGCCGTGTTGCATGGGGGACATTGTGCTGGTTGTATTGTATAGGTGACTTCCAAGTCAGCCATATTGCATGGGGGACATTGTGCTGGTGGCCATGTTGTAAAGGTGACTTCCAAGTCAGCCATATTGCATGGGGGACATTGTGCTGGTTGCCATGTTGTATAGGTGACTTCCAAGTCAGCCATATTGCATGGGGGACATTGTGCTGGTTGCCATGTTGTATAGGTGACTTACAAGTCAGCCATATTGCATGGGGGACATTGTGCTGGTTGCCATGTCCTATAGGTGACTTCCAAGTCAGCCACATTGCTTGGGGGACATTGTGCTGGTTGCCATGTTCTATAGGTGACTTCCAAGTCAGCCATATTGCTTGGTAGACATTGCGCTGGTTGCCATGTTGTATAGGTGACTTCCAAGTCAGCCAAATTGCTTGGGGGACATTGTGCTGGTTGCCATGTTGTATAGGTGAATTCCAAGTCAGCCATATTGCATGGGGACATTGTGCTAATGGCCATGTTCTATAGGTGACTTCCAAGTCAGCCATATTGCATGGGGGACATTGTGCTGGTTGTCTTGTATAGGTGACTTCCAAGTCAGCCATATTGCATGGGGGACATTGTGCTGGTTGTGTTGTATAGGTGACTTCCAAATCAGCCATATTGCATGGGGGACATTGTGCTGGTTGTATTGTATAGGTGACTTCCAAGTCAGCCATATTGCATGGGGGACATTGTGCTGGTTGTATTGTATAGGTGACTTCCAAGTCAGCCATATTGCATGGGGGACATTGTGCTGGTGGCCATGTCCTATAGGTGACTTCCAAGTCAGCCATATTGCATGGGGGACATTGTGCTGGTTGTCTTGTATAGGTGACTTCCAAGTCAGCCATATTGCTTGGGGGACATTGTGCTGGTTGTTTTGTATAGGTGACTTCCAAGTCAGCCATATTGCATGGGGGACATTGTGCTGGTTGCCATGTTGTATAGGTGACTTCCAAGTCAGCCATATTGCATGGGGGACATTGTGCTGGTGGCCATGTTCTATAGGTGACTTCCAAGTCAGCCATATTGCATTTGGGACATTGTGCTGGTTGTCTTGTATAGGTGACTTCCAAGTCAGCCATATTGCATGGGGGAAATTGTTCTGGTTGTGTTGTATAGGTGACTTCCAAATCAGCCATATTGCATGGGGGACATTGTGCTGGTTGTATTGTATAGGTGACTTCCAAGTCAGCCATATTGCATGGGGGACATTGTGCTGGTTGTCTTGTATAGGTGACTTCCAAGTCAGCCATATTGCTTGGGGGACATTGTGCTGGTTGTATTGTATAGGTGACTTCCAAGTCAGCCATATTGCATGGGGGACATTGTGCTGGTGGCCATGTTGTAAAGGTGACTTCCAAGTCAGCCATATTGCATGGGGGACATTGTGCTGGTTGCCATGTTGTATAGGTGACTTCCAAGTCAGCCATATTGCATGGGGGACATTGTGCTGGTTGCCATGTTGTATAGGTGACTTACAAGTCAGCCATATTGCATGGGGGACATTGTGCTGGTTGCCATGTCCTATAGGTGACTTCCAAGTCAGCCATATTGCATGGGGGAAATTGTGCTGGTTGTCTTGTATAGGTGAATTTTAAGTCAGCCACATTGCTTGGGGGACATTGTGCTGGTTGCCATGTTCTATAGGTGACTTCCAAGTCAGCCATGTTGCTTGGTAGACATTGCGCTGGTTGCCATGTTGTATAGGTGACTTCCAAGTCAGCCATATTGCTTGGGGGACATTGTGCTGGTTGCCATGTTGTATAGGTGACTTCCAAGTCAGCCATATTGCATGGGGGACATTGTGCTGGTGGCCATGTTCTATAGGTGACTTCCAAGTCAGCCATATTGCATGGGGGACATTGTGCTGGTTGCCATGTTGTATAGGTGACTTCCAAGTCAGCCAAATTGCATGGGGGACATTGTGCTGGTTGCCATGTTGTATAGGTGACTTCCAAGTCAGCCATATTGCATGGGGGACATTGTGCTGGTTGTGTTGTATAGGTGACTTCCAAGTCAGCCATATTGCATGGGGGACATTGTGCTGGTTGTATTGTATAGGTGACTTCCAAGTCAGCCATATTGCATGGGGGACATTGTGCTGGTTGTATTGTATAGGTGACTTCCAAGTCAGCCATATTGCATGGGGGACATTGTGCTGGTTGCCATGTCCTATAGGTGACTTCCAAGTCAGCCATATTGCATGGGGGGCATTGTGCTGGTTGTCTTGTATAGGTGACGTCCAAGTCAGCCATATTGCTTGGGGGACATTGTGCTGGTTGCCATGTTCTATAGGTGACTTCCAAGTCAGCCATATTGCTTGGGGACATTGTGCTGGTTGTGTTGTATAGGTGACTTCCAAGTCAGCCATATTGCATGGGGGACATTGTGCTGGTTGTCTTGTATAGGTGACTTCCAATTCAGCCATATTGCATGGGGGACATTGTGCTGGTGGCCATGTTCTATAGGTGACTTCCAAGTCAGCCATATTGCTTGGGGGACATTGTGCTGGTTGTATTGTATAGGTGACTTCCAAGTCAGCCATATTGCATGGGGGACATTGTGCTTGTTGTGTTGTATAGGTGACTTCCAAGTCGCCATATTGCATGGGGGACATTGTGCTGGTTGTATTGTATAGGTGACTTCCAAGTCAGCCATATTGCATGGGGGACATTGTGCTGGTTGTATTGTATAGGTGACTTCCAAGTCAGCCATATTGCATGGGGGTCATTGTGCTGGTTGCCATGTTCTATAGGTGACTTCCAAGTCAGCCATATTGCATGGGGGACATTGTGCTGGTGGCCATGTTCTATAGGTGACTTCCAAGTCAGCCATATTGCATGGGGGACATTGTGCTGGTTGTCTTGTATAGGTGACTTCCAAGTCAGCCATATTCCATGGGGGACATTGTGCTGGTGGCCATGTTCTATAGGTGACTTCCAAGTGAGCCATATTGCTTGGGGGACATTGTGCTGGTTGTGTTGTATACGTGACTTCCAAGTCAGACATATATTGCATGGGGGACATTGTGCTGGTTGTCTTGTATAGGTGACTTCCAAGTCAGCCGTGTTGCATGGGGGACATTGTGCTGGTGGCCATGTTCTATTGGTGACTTCCAAGTCAGCCATATTGCATGGGGGACATTGTGCTGGTGGCCATGTTCTATAGGTGACTTCCAAGTCAGCCGTTTTGCATGGGGGACATTGTGCTGGTTGCCATGTTCTATAGGTGACTTCCAGGTCAGCCATATTGCTTGGGGGACATTGTGCTGGTTGCCATGTTGTATAGGTGACTTCCAATTCAGCCATATTGCATGGGGGACATTGTGCTGGTGGCCATGTTCTATAGGTGACTTCCAAGTCAGCCATATTGCTTGGGGGACATTGTGCTGGTTGTATTGTATAGGTGACTTCCAAGTCAGCCATATTGCATGGGGGACATTGTGCTGGTTGTGTTGTATAGGTGACTTCCAAGTCAGCCATATTGCATGGGGGACATTGTGCTGGTTGTATTGTATAGGTGACTTCCAAGTCAGCCATATTGCATGGGGGACATTGTGCTGGTTGTATTGTATAGGTGACTTCCATGTCAGCCATATTGCATGGGGGTCATTGTGCTGGTTGCCATGTTCTATAGGTGACTTCCAAGTCAGCCATATTGCATGGGGGACATTGTGCTGGTGGCCATGTTCTATAGGTGACTTCCAAGTCAGCCATATTGCATGGGGGACATTGTGCTGGTTGTATTGTATAGGTGACTTCCAAGTCAGCCATATTGCATGGGGGACATTGTGCTGGTTGTATTGTATAGGTGACTTCCAAGTCAGCCATATTGCATGGGGGTCATTGTGCTGGTGGCCATGTTCTATAGGTGACTTCCAAGTGAGCCATATTGCTTGGGGGACATTGTGCTGGTTGTGTTGTATACGTGACTTCCAAGTCAGACATATATTGCATGGGGGACATTGTGCTGGTTGTCTTGTATAGGTGACTTCCAAGTCAGCCGTGTTGCATGGGGGACATTGTGCTGGTGGCCATGTTCTATAGGTGACTTCCAAGTCAGCCATATTGCATGGGGGACATTGTGCTGGTGGCCATGTTCTCTAGGTGACTTCCAAGTCAGCCGTTTTGCATGGGGGACATTGTGCTGGTTGCCATGTTCTATAGGTGACTTCCAGGTCAGCCATATTGCTTGGGGGACATTGTGCTGGTTGCCATGTTGTATAGGTGACTTCCAATTCAGCCATATTGAATGGGGGACATTGTGCTGGTGGCCATGTTCTATAGGTGACTTCCAAGTCAGCCATATTGCTTGGGGGACATTGTGCTGGTTGTATTGTATAGGTGACTTCCAAGTCAGCCATATTGCATGGGGGACATTGTGCTGGTTGTGTTGTATAGGTGACTTCCAAGTCAGCCATATTGCATGGGGGACATTGTGCTGGTTGTATTGTATAGGTGACTTCCAAGTCAGCCATATTGCATGGGGGACATTGTGCTGGTTGTATTGTATAGGTGACTTCCAAGTCAGCCATATTGCATGGGGGTCATTGTGCTGGTTGCCATGTTCTATAGGTGACTTCCAAGTCAGCCATATTGCATGGGGGACATTGTGCTGGTGGCCATGTTCTATAGGTGACTTCCAAGTCAGCCATATTGCATGGGGGACATTGTGCTGGTTGTGTTGTATAGGTGACTTCCAAGTCAGCCATATTGCATGGGGGACATTGTGCTGGTTGTATTGTATAGGTGACTTCCAAGTCAGCCATATTGCAAGGGGGACATTGTGCTGGTTGTATTGTATAGGTGACTTCCAAGTCAGCCATATTGCATGGGGGTCATTGTGCTGGTTGCCATGTTCTATAGGTGACTTCCAAGTCAGCCATATTGCATGGGGGACATTGTGCTGGTGGCCATGTTCTATAGGTGACTTCCAAGTCAGCCATATTGCATGGGGGACATTGTGCTGGTTGTCTTGTATAGGTGACTTCCAAGTCAGCCATATTCCATGGGGGACATTGTGCTAGTGGCCATGTTCTATAGGTGACTTCCAAGTGAGCCATATTGCTTGGGGGACATTTTGCTGGTTGTGTTGTATACGTGACTTCCAAGTCAGACATATTGCATGGGGGACATTGTGCTGGTTGTCTTGTATAGGTGACTTCCAAGTCAGCCGTGTTGCATGGGGGACATTGTGCTGGTGGCCATGTTCTATAGGTGACATCCAAGTCAGCCATATTGCATGGGGTACATTGTGCTGGTTGCCATGTTGTATAGGTGACTTCCAAGTCAGCCATATTGCATGGGGGACATTGTACTGGTTGTCTTGTATAGGTGACTTCCAAGTCAGCCGTGTTGCTTTGGGGACATTGTGCTGGTGGCCATGTTCTATAGGTGACTTCCAAGTCAGCCAAATTGCATGGGGGACATTGTGCTGGTTGCCATGTTGTATAGGTGACTTCCAAGTCAGCCATATTGCATGGGGGACATTGTGCTGGTTGTGTTGTATAGGTGACTTCCAAGTCAGCCATATTGCATGGGGGACATTGTGCTGGTTGTATTGTATAAGTGACTTCCAAGTCAGCCATATTGCATGGGGGACATTGTGCTGGTTGTATTGTATAGGTGACTTCCAAGTCAGCCATATTGCATGGGGGACATTGTGCTGGTTGCCATGTCCTATAGGTGACTTCCAAGTCAGCCATATTGCATGGGGGACATTGTGCTGGTTGTCTTGTATAGGTGACGTCCAAGTCAGCCATATTGCTTGGGGGACATTGTGCTGGTTGCCATGTTCTATAGGTGACTTCCAAGTCAGCCATATTGCTTGGGGACATTGTGCTGGTTGTGTTGTATAGGTGACGTCCAAGTCAGCCATATTGCATGGGGGACATTGTGCTGGTTGTCTTGTATAGGTGACTTCCAATTCAGCCATATTGCATGGGGGACATTGTGCTGGTGGCCATGTTCTATAGGTGACTTCCAAGTCAGCCATATTGCTTGGGGGACATTGTGCTGGTTGTATTGTATAGGTGACTTCCAAGTCAGCCATATTGCATGGGGGACATTGTGCTGGTTGTGTTGTATAGGTGACTTCCAAGTCGCCATATTGCATGGGGGACATTGTGCTGGTTGTATTGTATAGGTGACTTCCAAGTCAGCCATATTGCATGGGGGACATTGTGCTGGTTGTATTGTATAGGTGACTTCCAAGTCAGCCATATTGCATGGGGGTCATTGTGCTGGTTGCCATGTTCTATAGATGACTTCCAAGTGAGCCATATTGCTTGGGGGACATTGTGCTGGTTGTGTTGTATACGTGACTTCCAAGTCAGACATATATTGCATGGGGGACATTGTGCTGGTTGTCTTGTATAGGTGACTTCCAAGTCAGCCGTGTTGCATGGGGGACATTGTGCTGGTGGCCATGTTCTATAGGTGACTTCCAAGTCAGCCATATTGCATGGGGGACATTGTGCTGGTGGCCATGTTCTATAGGTGACTTCCAAGTCAGCCGTTTTGGATGGGGGACATTGTGCTGGTTGCCATGTTCTATAGGTGACTTCCAGGTCAGCCATATTGCTTGGGGGACATTGTGCTGGTTGCCATGTTGTATAGGTGACTTCCAATTCAGCCATATTGCATGGGGGACATTGTGCTGGTGGCCATGTTCTATAGGTGACTTCCAAGTCAGCCATATTGCTTGGGGGACATTGTGCTGGTTGTATTGTATAGGTGACTTCCAAGTCAGCCATATTGCATGGGGGACATTGTGCTGGTTGTGTTGTATAGGTGACTTCCAAGTCAGCCATATTGCATGGGGGACATTGTGCTGGTTGTATTGTATAGGTGACTTCCAAGTCAGCCATATTGCATGGGGGACATTGTGCTGGTTGTATTGTATAGGTGACTTCCAAGTCAGCCATATTGCATGGGGGTCATTGTGCTGGTTGCCATGTTCTATAGGTGACTTCCAAGTCAGCCATATTGCATGGGGGACATTGTGCTGGTGGCCATGTTCTATAGGTGACTTCCAAGTCAGCCATATTGCATGGGGGACATTGTGCTGGTTGTGTTGTATAGGTGACTTCCAAGTCAGCCATATTGCATGGGGGACATTGTGCTGGTTGTATTGTATAGGTGACTTCCAAGTCAGCCATATTGCATGGGGGACATTGTGCTGGTTGTATTGTATAGGTGACTTCCAAGTCAGCCATATTGCATGGGGGTCATTGTGCTGGTTGCCATGTTCTATAGGTGACTTCCAAGTCAGCCATATTGCATGGGGGACATTGTGCTGGTGGCCATGTTCTATAGGTGACTTCCAAGTCAGCCATATTGCATGGGGGACATTGTGCTGGTTGTCTTGTATAGGTGACTTCCAAGTCAGCCATATTCCATGGGGGACATTGTGCTGGTGGCCATGTTCTATAGGTGACTTCCAAGTGAGCCATATTGCTTGGGGGACATTGTGCTGGTTGTGTTGTATACGTGACTTCCAAGTCAGACATATTGCATGGGGGACATTGTGCTGGTTGTCTTGTATAGGTGACTTCCAAGTCAGCCGTGTTGCATGGGGGACATTGTGCTGGTGGCCATGTTCTATAGGTGACTTCCAAGTCAGCCATATTGCATGGGGGACATTGTGCTGGTTGCCATGTTGTATAGGTGACTTCCAAGTCAGCCATATTGCATGGGGGACATTGTGCTGGTTGCCATGTTGTATAGGTGACTTCCAAGTCAGCCATATTGCATGGGGGACATAGTGCTGGTTGTGTTGTATAGGTGACTTCCAAGTCAGCCATATTGCATGGGGGACATTGTGCTGGTTGTATTGTATAGGTGACTTCCAAGTCAGCCATATTGCATGGGGGACATTGTGCTGGTTGTATTGTATAGGTGACTTCCAAGTCAGCCATATTGCATGGGGGACATTGTGCTGGTTGTATTGTATAGGTGACTTCCAAGTCAGCCATATTGCATGGGGGACATTGTGCTGGTTGCCATGTCCTATAGGTGACTTCCAAGTCAGCCATATTGCATGGGGGACATTGTGCTGGTTGTCTTGTATAGGTGACTTCCAAGTCAGCCATATTGCTTGGGGGACATTGTGCTGGTTGCCATGTTCTATAGGTGACTTCTAAGTCAGCCATATTGCATTGGGGACATTGTGTTGGTTGTGTTGTATAGGTGACTTCCAAGTCAGCCATATTGCATGGGGGACATTGTGCTGGTGGCCATGTTCTATAGGTGACTTCCAAGTCAGCCATATTGCATGGGGGACATTGTGCTGGTGGCCATGTTCTATAGGTGACTTCCAAGTCAGCCATATTGCATGGGGGACATTGTACTGGTTGTCTTGTATAGGTGACTTCCAAGTCAGCCGTGTTGCATTGGGGACATTGTGCTGGTGGCCATGTTCTATAGGTGACTTCCAAGTCAGCCATATTGCATGGGGGACCTTGTGCTGGTTGCCATGTTGTATAGGTGACTTCCAAGGCAGCCATATTGCATGGGGGACATTGTGCTGGTTGCCATGTTGTATAGGTGACTTCCAAGTCAGCCATATTGCATGGGGGACATTATGCTGGTTGTGTTGTATTGGTGACTTTCAAGTCAGCCATATTGCATGGGGGACATTGTGCTGGTTGCCATGTCCTATAGGTGACTTCCAAGTCAGCCATATTGCATGGGGGACATTGTGCTGGTTGTCTTGTATAGGTGACGTCCAAGTCAGCCATATTGCTTGGGGGACATTGTGCTGGTTGCCATGTTCTATAGGTGACTTCCAAGTCAGCCATTTTGCTTGGGGGACATTGTGCTGGTTGTGTTGTATAGGTGACTTCCAAGTCAGCCATATTGCATGGGGGACATTGTGCTGGTTGTCTTGTATAGGTGACTTCCAATTCAGCCATATTGCATGGGGGACATTGTGCTGGTGGCCATGTTCTATAGGTGACTTCCAAGTCAGCCATATTGCTTGGGGGACATTGTGCTGGTTGTATTGTATAGGTGACTTCCAAGTCAGCCATATTGCATGGGGGACATTGTGCTGGTTGTGTTGTATAGGTGACTTCCAAGTCAGCCATATTGCATGGGGGACATTGTGCTGGTTGTATTGTATAGGTGACTTCCAAGTCAGCCATATTGCATGGGGGACATTGTGCTGGTTGTGTTGTATAGGTGACTTCCAAGTCAGCCATATTGCATGGGGGACATTGTGCTGGTTGTGTTGTATAGGTGACTTCCAAGTCAGCCATATTGCATGGGGGACATTGTGCTGGTGGCCATGTTCTATAGGTGACTTCCAAGTCAGCCATATTGCATGGGGGACATTGTGCTGGTGGCCATGTTCTATAGGTGACTTCCAAGTCAGCCATATTGCATGGGGGACATTGTGCTGGTTGTCTTGTATAGGTGACTTCCAAGTCAGCCATATTGCATGGGGGACATTGTGCTGGTGGCCATGTTCTATAGGTGACTTCCAAGTCAGCCATATTGCTTGGGGGACATTGTGCTGGTTGCCATGTTGTATAGGTGACTTCCAAGTCAGCCATATTGCATGGGGGACATTGTGCTGGTTGCCGTATAGGTGACTTCCAAGTCAGCCATATTGCATGGGGGACATTGTGCTGGTTGTGTTGTTTAGGTGATTTCCAAGTCAGCCATATTGCATGGGGGACATTGTGCTGGTTGTGTTGTATAGGTGACTTCCAAGTCAGCCATATTGCATGGGGGACATTGTGCTGGTTGTATTGTATAGGTGACTTCCAAGTCAGCCATATTGCATGGGGGACATTGTGCTGGTTGCCATGTCCTATAGGTGACTTCCAAGTCAGCCATATTGCATGGGGGACATTGTGCTGGTTGTCTTGTATAGGTGACGTCCAAGTCAGCCATATTGCTTGGGGGACATTGTGCTGGTTGCCATGTTCTATAGGTGACTTCCAAGTCAGCCATATTGCTTGGGGGACATTGTGCTGGTTGTGTTGTATAGGTGACTTCCAAGTCAGCCATATTGCATGGGGGACATTGTGCTGGTTGTCTTGTATAGGTGACTTCCAATTCAGCCATATTGCATGGGGGACATTGTGCTGGTTGTATTGTATAGGTGACTTCCAAGTCAGCCATATTGCATGGGGGACATTGTGCTGGTTGTGTTGTATAGGTGACTTCCAAGTCAGCCATATTGCATGGGGGACATTGTGCTGGTTGTATTGTATAGGTGACTTCCAAGTCAGCCATATTGCATGGGGGACATTGTGCTGGTTGTATTGTATAGGTGACTTCCAAGTCAGCCGTGTTGCATGGGGGACATTGTGCTGGTGGCCATGTTCTATAGGTGACATCCAAGTCAGCCATATTGCATGGGGGACATTGTGCTGGTTGCCATGTTGTATAGGTGACTTCCAATTCAGACATATTGCATGGGGGACATTGTACTGGTTGTCTTGTATAGGTGACTTCCAAGTCAGCCGTGTTGCATTGGGGACATTGTGCTGGTGGCCATGTTCTATAGGTGACTTCCAAGTCAGCCATATTGCATGGGGGACATTGTGCTGGTTGCCATGTTGTATAGGTGACTTCCAAGTCAGCCATATTGCATGGGGGACATTGTGCTGGTTGCCATGTTGTATAGGTGACTTCCAAGTCAGCCATATTGCATGGGGGACATTGTGCTGGTGGCCATGTTCTATAGGTGACTTCCAAGTCAGCCATATTGCTTGGGTGACATTGTGCTGGTTGTATTGTATAGGTGACTTCCAAGTCAGCCATATTGCATGGGGGACATTGTGCTGGTTGTGTTGTATAGGTGACTTCCAAGTCAGCCATATTGCTTGGGGGACATTGTGCTGGTTGCCATGTTCTATAGGTGACTTCCAAGTCAGCCATATTGCTTGGGGGACATTGTGCTGGTTGTGTTTTATAGGTGACTTCCAAGTCAGCCATATTGCATGGGGGACATTGTGCTGGTTGTATTGTATAGGTGACTTCCAAGTCAGCCATATTGCATGGGGGACATTGTGCTGGTTGTATTGTATAGGTGACTTCCAAGTCAGCCATATTGCATGGGGGACATTGTGCTGGTTGCCATGTCCTATAGGTGACTTCCAAGTCAGCCATATTGCATGGGGGACATTGTGCTGGTTGTCTTGTATAGGTGACTTCCAAGTCAGCCATATTGCTTGGGGGACATTGTGCTGGTTACCATGTTCTATAGGTGACTTCCAAGTCAGCCATATTGCATGGGGGACATTGTGCTGGTTGTGTTGTATAGGTGACTTCCAAGTCAGCCATATTGCATGGGGGACATTGTGCTGGTTGTGTTGTATAGGTGACTTCCAAGTCAGCCATATTGCATGGGGGACATTGTGCTGGTGGCCATGTTCTATAGGTGACTTCCAAGTCAGCCATATTGCATGGGGGACATTGTGCTGGTGGCCATGTTCTATAGGTGACTTCCAAGTCAGCCATATTGCATGGGGGACATTGTGCTGGTTGTCTTGTATAGGTGACTTCCAAGTCAGCCATATTGCATGGGGGACATTGTGCTGGTGGCCATGTTCTATAGGTGACTTCCAAGTCAGCCATATTGCTTGGGGGACATTGTGCTGGTTGCCATGTTGTATAGGTGACTTCCAAGTCAGCCATATTGCATGGGGGACATTGTGCTGGTTGCCATGTTGTATAGGTGACTTCCAAGTCAGCCATATTGCATGGGGGACATTGTGCTGGTTGTGTTGTTTAGGTGATTTCCAAGTCAGCCATATTGCATGGGGGACATTGTGCTGGTTGTGTTGTATAGGTGACTTCCAAGTCAGCCATATTGCATGGGGGACATTGTGCTGGTTGTATTGTATAGGTGACTTCCAAGTCAGCCATATTGCATGGGGGACATTGTGCTTGTTGCCATGTCCTATAGGTGACTTCCAAGTCAGCCATATTGCATGGGGGACATTGTGCTGGTTGTCTTGTATAGGTGACGTCCAAGTCAGCCATATTGCTTGGGGGACATTGTGCTGGTTGCCATGTTCTATAGGTGACTTCCAAGTCAGCCATATTGCTTGGGGGACATTGTGCTGGTTGTGTTGTATAGGTGACTTCCAAGTCAGCCATATTGCATGGGGGACATTGTGCTGGTTGTCTTGTATAGGTGACTTCCAATTCAGCCATATTGCATGGGGGACATTGTGCTGGTTGTATTGTATAGGTGACTTCCAAGTCAGCCATATTGCATGGGGGACATTGTGCTGGTTGTGTTGTATAGGTGACTTCCAAGTCAGCCATATTGCATGGGGGACATTGTGCTGGTTGTATTGTATAGGTGACTTCCAAGTCAGCCATATTGCATGGGGGACATTGTGCTGGTTGTATTGTATAGGTGACTTCCAAGTCAGCCGTGTTGCATGGGGGACATTGTGCTGGTGGCCATGTTCTATAGGAGACATCCAAGTCAGCCATATTGCATGGGGGACATTGTGCTGGTTGCCATGTTGTATAGGTGACTTCCAAGTCAGACATATTGCATGGGGGACATTGTACTGGTTGTCTTGTATAGGTGACTTCCAAGTCAGCCGTGTTGCATTGGGGACATTGTGCTGGTGGCCATGTTCTATAGGTGACTTCCAAGTCAGCCATATTGCATGGGGGACATTGTGCTGGTTTCCATGTTGTATAGGTGACTTCCAAGTCAGCCATATTGCATGGGGGACATTGTGCTGGTTGCCATGTTGTATAGGTGACTTCCAAGTCAGCCATATTGCATGGGGGACATTGTGCTGGTGGCCATGTTCTATAGGTGACTTCCAAGTCAGCCATATTGCTTGGGTGACATTGTGCTGGTTGTATTGTATAGGTGACTTCCAAGTCAGCCATATTGCATGGGGGACATTGTGCTGGTTGTGTTGTATAGGTGACTTCCAAGTCAGCCATATTGCATGGGGGACATTGTGCTGGTTGTATTGTATAGGTGACTTCCAAGACAGCCATATTGCATGGGGGACATTGTGCTGGTTGTATTGTATAGGTGACTTCCAAGTCAGCCGTGTTGCATGGGGGACATTGTGCTGGTGGCCATGTTCTATAGGTGACATCCAAGTCAGCCATATTGCATGGGGGACATTGTGCTGGTTGCCATGTTGTATAGGTGACTTCCAAGTCAGCCATATTGCATGGGGGACATTGTACTGGTTGTCTTGTATAGGTGACTTCCAAGTCAGCCGTGTTGCATTGGGGACATTGTGCTGGTGGCCATGTTCTATAGGTGACTTCCAAGTCAGCCATATTGCATGGGGGACATTGTGCTGGTTGCCATGTTGTATAGGTGACTTCCAAGTCAGCCATATTGCATGGGGGACATTGTGCTGGTTGCCATGTTGTATAGGTGACTTCCAAGTCAGCCATATTGCATGGGGGACATTGTGCTGGTTGTGTTGTATAGTTGACTTCCAAGTCAGCCATATTGCATGGGGGACATTGTGCTGGTTGTATTGTATAGGTGACTTCCAAGTCAGCCATATTGCATGGGGGACATTGTGCTGGTTGTATTGTATAGGTGACTTCCAAGTCAGCCATATTGCATGGGGGACATTGTGCTGGTTGCCATGTCCTATAGGTGACTTCCAAGTCAGCCATATTGCATGGGGGACATTGTGCTGGTTGTCTTGTATAGGTGACGTCCAAGTCAGCCATATTGCTTGGGGGACATTGTGCTGGTTGCCATGTTCTATAGGTGACTTCCAAGTCTTCCATATTGCTTGGGGGACATTGTGCTGGTTGTGTTTTATAGGTGACTTCCAAGTCAGCCATATTGCATGGGGGACATTGTGCTGGTTGCATTGTATAGGTGACTTCCAAGTCAGCCATATTGCATGGGGGACATTGTGCTGGTTGTATTGTATAGGTGACTTCCAAGTCAGCCATATTGCATGGGGGACATTGTGCTGGTTGCCATGTCCTATAGGTGACTTCCAAGTCAGCCATATTGCATGGGGGACATTGTGCTGGTTGTCTTGTATAGGTGACTTCCAAGTCAGCCATATTGCTTGGGGGACATTGTGCTGGTTGCCATGTTCTATAGGTGACTTCCAAGTCAGCCATATTGCATGGGGGACATTGTGCTGGTTGTGTTGTATAGGTGACTTCCAAGTCAGCCATATTGCATGGGGGACATTGTGCTGGTGGCCATGTTCTATAGGTGACTTCCAAGTCAGCCATATTGCATGGGGGACATTGTGCTGGTGGCCATGTTCTATAGGTGACTTCCAAGTCAGCCATATTGCATGGGGGACATTGTGCTGGTTGTCTTGTATAGGTGACTTCCAAGTCAGCCATATTGCATAGGGGACATTGTGCTGGTGGCCATGTTCTATAGGTGACATCCAAGTCAGCCATATTGCATGGGAGACATTGTGCTGGTTGCCATGTTGTATAGGTGACTTCCAAGTCAGCCATATTGCATGGGGGACATTGTACTGGTTGTCTTGTATAGGTGACTTCCAAGTCAGCCGTGTTGCATTGGGGACATTGTGCTGGTGGCCATGTTCTATAGGTGACTTCCAAGTCAGCCATATTGCATGGGGGACATTGTGCTGGTTGCCATGTTGTATAGGTGACTTCCAAATCAGCCATATTGCATGGGGGACATTGTGCTGGTGGCCATGTTCTATAGGTCACTTCCAAGTCAGCCATATTGCTTGGGTGACATTGTGCTGGTTGTATTGTATAGGTGACTTCCAAGTCAGCCATATTGCATGGGGGACATTGTGCTGGTTGTGTTGTATAGGTGACTTCCAAGTCAGCCATATTGCATGGGGGACATTGTGCTGGTTGTATTGTATAGGTGACTTCCAAGTCAGCCATATTGCATGGGGGACATTGTGCTGGTTGTATTGTATAGGTGACTTCCAATTCAGCCGTGTTGCATGGGGGACATTGTGCTGGTGGCCATGTTCTATAGGTGACATCCAAGTCAGCCATATTGCATGGGGGACATTGTGCTGGTTGCCATGTTGTATAGGTGACTTCCAAGTCAGCCATATTGCATGGGGGACATTGTACTGGTTGTCTTGTATAGGTGACTTCCAAGTCAGCCGTGTTGCATTGGGGACATTGTGCTGGTGGCCATGTTCTATAGGTGACTTCCAAGTCAGCCATATTGCATGGGGGACATTGTGCTGGTTGCCATGTTGTATAGGTGACTTCCAAGTCAGCCATATTGCATGGGGGACATTGTGCTGGTTGCCATGTTGTATAGGTGACTTCCAAGTCAGCCATATTGCATGGGGGACATTGTGCTGGTTGTGTTGTATAGGTGACTTCCAAGTCAGCCATATTGCATGGGGGACATTGTGCTGGTTGTATTGTATAGGTGACTTCCAAGTCAGCCATATTGCATGGGGGACATTGTGCTGGTTGTATTGTATAGGTGACTTCCAAGTCAGCCATATTGCATGGGGGACATTGTGCTGGTTGCCATGTCCTATAGGTGACTTCCAAGTCAGCCATATTGCATGGGGGACATTGTGCTGGTTGTCTTGTATAGGTGACGTCCAAGTCAGCCATATTGCTTGGGGGACATTGTGCTGGTTGCCATGTTCTATAGGTGACTTCCAAGTCAGCCATATTGCTTGGGGGACATTGTGCTGGTTGTGTTTTATAGGTGACTTCCAAGTCAGCCATATTGCATGGGGGACATTGTGCTGGTTGTATTGTATAGGTGACTTCCAAGTCAGCCATATTGCATGGGGGACATTGTGCTGGTTGTATTGTATAGGTGACTTCCAAGTCAGCCATATTGCATGGGGGACATTGTGCTGGTTGCCATGTCCTATAGGTGACTTCCAAGTCAGCCATATTGCATGGGGGACATTGTGCTGGTTGTCTTGTATAGGTGACTTCCAAGTCAGCCATATTGCTTGGGGGACATTGTGCTGGTTGCCATGTTCTATAGGTGACTTCCAAGTCAGCCATATTGCATGGGGGACATTGTGCTGGTTGTGTTGTATAGGTGACTTCCAAGTCAGCCATATTGCATGGGGGACATTGTGCTTGTGGCCATGTTCTATAGGTGACTTCCAAGTCAGCCATATTGCATGGGGGACATTGTGCTGGTGGCCATGTTCTATAGGTGACTTCCAAGTCAGCCATATTGCATGGGGGACATTGTGCTGGTTGTCTTGTATAGGTGACTTCCAAGTCAGCCATATTGCATGGGGGACATTGTGCTGGTGGCCATGTTCTATAGGTGACTTCCAAGTCAGCCATATTGCTTGGGGGACATTGTGCTGGTTGCCATGTTGTATAGGTGACTTCCAAGTCAGCCATATTGCATGGGGGACATTGTGCTGGTTGCCATGTTGTATAGGTGACTTCCAAGTCAGCCATATTGCATGGGGGACATTGTGCTGGTTGTGTTGTATAGGTGACTTCCAAGTCAGCCATATTGCATGGGGGACATTGTGCTGGTTGTGTTGTATAGGTGACTTCCAAGTCAGCCATATTGCATAGGGGACATTGTGCTGGTTGTATTGTATAGGTGACTTCCAAGTCAGCCATATTGCATGGGGGACATTGTGCTGGTTGCCATGTCCTATAGGTGACTTCCAAGTCAGCCATATTGCATGGGGGACATTGTGCTGGTTGTCTTGTATAGGTGACGTCCAAGTCAGCCATATTGCTTGGGGGACATTGTGCTGGTTGCCGTGTTCTATAGGTGACTTCCAAGTCAGCCATATTGCTTGGGGGACATTGTGCTGGTGGCCATGTTCTATAGGTGACTTCCAAGTCAGCCATATTGCTTGGGGGACATTGTGCTGGTTGTATTGTATAGGTGGTTCCAAGTCAGCCATATTGCATGGGGGACATTGTGCTGGTTGTGTTGTATAGGTGACTTCCAAGTCAGCCATATTGCATGGGGGACATTGTGCTGGTTGTATTGTATAGGTGACTTCCAAGTCAGCCATATTGCATGGGGGACATTGTGCTGGTTGTATTGTATAGGTGACTTCCAAGTCAGCCGTGTTGCATGGGGGACATTGTGCTGGTGGCCTTGTTCTATAGGTGACATCCAAGTCAGCCATATTGCATGGGGGACATTGTGCTGGTTGCCATGTTGTATAGGTGACTTCCAAGTCAGCCATATTGCATGGGGGACATTGTACTGGTTGTCTTGTATAGGTGACTTCCAAGTCAGCCGTGTTGCATTGGGGACATTGTGCTGGTGGCCATGTTCTATAGGTGACTTCCAAGTCAGCCATATTGCATGGGGGACATTGTGCTGGTTGCCATGTTGTATAGGTGACTTCCAAGTCAGCCATATTGCATGGGGGACATTGTGCTGGTTGCCATGTTGTATAGGTGACTTCCAAGTCAACCATATTGCATGGGGGACATTGTGCTGGTTGTGTTGTATAGGTGACTTCCAAGTCAACCATATTGCATGAGGGACATTGTGCTGGTTGTATTGTATAGGTGACTTCCAAGTCAGCCATATTGCATGGGGGACATTGTACTGGTTGTATTGTATAGGTGACTTCCAAGTCAGCCATATTGCATGGGGGACATTGTGCTGGTTGCCATGTCCTATATGTGACTTCCAAGTCAGCCATATTGCATGGGGGACATTGTGCTGGTTGTCTTGTATAGGTGACGTCCAAGTCAGCCATATTGCTTGGGGGACATTGTGCTGGTTGCCATGTTCTATAGGTGACTTCCAAGTCAGCCATATTGCTTGGGGGACATTGTGCTGGTTGTGTTGTATAGGTGACTTCCAAGTCAGCCATATTGCATGGGGGACATTGTGCTGGTTGTATTGTATAGGTGACTTCCAAGTCAGCCATATTGCATGGGGGACATTGTGCTGGTTGTATTGTATAGGTGACTTCCAAGTCAGCCATATTGCATGGGGGACATTGTGCTGGTTGCCATGTCCTATAGGTGACTTCCAAGTCAGCCATATTGCATGGGGGACATTGTGCTGGTTGTCTTGTATAGGTGACTTCCAAGTCAGCCATATTGCTTGGGGGACATTGTGCTGGTTGACATGTTCTATAGGTGACTTCCAAGTCAGCCATATTGCATGGGGGACATTGTGCTGGTTGTGTTGTATAGGTGACTTCCAAGTCAGCCATATTGCATGGGGGACATTGTGCTGGTGGCCATGTTCTATAGGTGACTTCCAAGTCAGCCATATTGCATGGGGGACATTGTGCTGGTGGCCATGTTCTATAGGTGACTTCCAAGTCAGCCATATTGCATGGGGGACATTGTGCTGGTTGTCTTGTATAGGTGACTTCCAAGTCAGCCATATTGCATGGGGGACATTGTGCTGGTGGCCATGTTCTATAGGTGACTTCCAAGTCAGCCATATTGCTTGGGGGACATTGTGCTGGTTGCCATGTTGTATAGGTGACTTCCAAGTCAGCCATATTGCATGGGGGACATTGTGCTGGTTGCCATGTTGTATAGGTGACTTCCAAGTCAGCCATATTGCATGGGGGACATTGTGCTGGTTGTGTTGTATAGGTGACTTCCAAGTCAGCCATATTGCATGGGGGACATTGTGCTGGTTGTGTTGTATAGGTGACTTCCAAGTCAGCCATATTGCATAGGGGACATTGTGCTGGTTGTATTGTATAGGTGACTTCCAAGTCAGCCATATTGCATGGGGGACATTGTGCTGGTTGCCATGTCCTATAGGTGACTTCCAAGTCAGCCATATTGCATGGGAGACATTGTGCTGGTTGTCTTGTATTGGTGACGTCCAAGTCAGCCATATTGCTTGGGGGACATTGTGCTGGTTGCCATGTTCTATAGGTGACTTCCAAGTCAGCCATATTGCTTGGGGGACATTGTGCTGGTTGTGTTGTATAGGTGACTTCCAAGTCAGCCATATTGCATGGGGGACATTGTGCTGGTTGTCTTGTATAGGTGACTTCCAATTCAGCCATATTGCATGGGGGACATTGTGCTGGTGGCCATGTTCTATAGGTGACTTCCAAGTCAGCCATATTGCTTGGGGGACATTGTGCTGGTTGTATTGTATAGGTGACTTCCAAGTCAGCCATATTGCATGGGGGACATTGTGCTGGTTGTGTTGTATAGGTGACTTCCAAGTCAGCCATATTGCATGGGGGACATTGTGCTGGTTGTATTGTATAGGTGACTTCCAAGTCAGCCATATTGCATGGGGGACATTGTGCTGGTTGTATTGTATAGGTGACTTCCAAGTCAGCCGTGTTGCATGGGGGACATTGTGCTGGTGGCCATGTTCTATAGGTGACATCCAAGTCAGCCATATTGCATGGGGGACATTATGCTGGTTGCCATGTTGTATAGGTGACTTCCAAGTCAGCCATATTGCATGGGGGACATTGTGCTGGTTGCCATGTTGTATAGGTGACTTCCAAGTCAGCCATATTGCATGGGGGACATTGTGCTGGTGGCCATGTTCTATAGGTGACTTCCAAGTCAGCCATATTGCTTGGGTGACATTGTGCTGGTTGTATTGTATAGGTGACTTCCAAGTCAGCCATATTGCATGGGGGACATTGTGCTGGTTGTGTTGTATAGGTGACTTCCAAGTCAGCCATATTGCATGGGGGACATTGTGCAGGTTGTATTGTATAGGTGACTTCCAAGTCAGCCATATTGCATGGGGGACATTGTGCTGGTTGTATTGTATAGGTGACTTCCAAGTCAGCCGTGTTGCATGGGGGACATTGTGCTGGTGGCCATGTTCTATAGGTCACATCCAAGTCAGCCATATTGCATGGGGGACATTGTGCTGGTTGCCATGTTGTATAGGTGACTTCCAAGTCAGCCATATTGCATGGGGGACATTGTACTGGTTGTCTTGTATAGGTGACTTCCAAGTCAGCCGTGTTGCATTGGGGACATTGTGCTGGTGGCCATGTTCTATAGGTGACTTCCAAGTCAGCCATATTGCATGGGGGACATTGTGCTGGTTGCCATGTTGTATAGGTGACTTCCAAGTCAGCCATATTGCATGGGGGACATTGTGCTGGTTGCCATGTTGTATAGGTGACTTCCAAGTCAGCCATATTGCATGGGGGACATTGTGCTGGTTGTGTTGTATAGGTGACTTCCAAGTCAGCCATATTGCATGGGGGACATTGTGCTGGTTGTATTGTATAGGTGACTTCCAAGTCAGCCATATTGCATGGGGGACATTGTGCTGGTTGTATTGTATAGGTGACTTCCAAGTCAGCCATATTGCATGGGGGACATTGTGCTGGTTGCCATGTCCTATAGGTGACTTCCAAGTCAGCCATATTGCATGGGGGACATTGTGCTGGTTGTCTTGTATAGGTGACGTCCAAGTCAGCCATATTGCTTGGGGGAGATTGTGCTGGTTGCCATGTTCTATAGGTGACTTCCAAGTCAGCCATATTGCTTGGGGGACATTGTGCTGGTTGTGTTTTATAGGTGACTTCCAAGTCAGCCATATTGCATGGGGGACATTGTGCTGGTTGTATTGTATAGGTGACTTCCAAGTCAGCCATATTGCATGGGGGACATTGTGCTGGTTGTATTGTATAGGTGACTTCCAAGTCAGCCATATTGCATGGGGGACATTGTGCTGGTTGCCATGTCCTATAGGTGACTTCCAAGTCAGCCATATTGCATGGGGGACATTGTGCTGGTTGTCTTGTATAGGTGAATTCCAAGTCAGCCATATTGCTTGGGGGACATTGTGCTGGTTGCCATGTTGTATAGGTGACTTCCAAGTCAGCCATATTGCATGCGGGACATTGTGCTGGTTGTGTTGTATAGGTGACTTCCAAGTCAGCCATATTGCATGAGGGACATTGTGCTGGTTGTATTGTATAGGTGACTTCCAAGTCAGCCATATTGCATGGGGGACATTGTGCTGGTTGTATTGTATAGGTGACTTCCAAGTCAGCCATATTGCATGGGGGACATTGTGCTGGTTGCCATGTCCTATAGGTGACTTCCAAGTCAGCCATATTGCATGGGGGACATTGTGCTGGTTGTCTTGTATAGGTGACGTCCAAGTCAGCCATATTGCTTGGGGGACATTGTGCTGGTTGCCATGTTCTATAGGTGACTTCAAAGTCAGCCATATTGCTTGGGGGACATTGTGCTGGTTGTGTTGTATAGGTGACTTCCAAGTCAGCCATATTGCATGGGGGACATTGTGCTGGTTGTATTGTATAGGTGACTTCCAAGTCAGCCATATTGCATGGGGGACATTGTGCTGGTTGTATTGTATAGGTGACTTCCAAGTCAGCCATATTGCATGGGGGACATTGTGCTGGTTGCCATGTCCTATAGGTGACTTCCAAGTCAGCCATATTGCATGGGGGACATTGTGCTGGTTGTCTTGTATAGGTGACTTCCAAGTCAGCCATATTGCTTGGGGGACATTGTGCTGGTTGCCATGTTCTATAGGTGACTTCCAAGTCAGCCATATTGCATGGAGGACATTGTGCTGGTTGTGTTGTATAGGTGTCTTCCAAGTCAGCCATATTGCATGGGGGACATTGTGCTTGTGGCCATGTATTATAGGTGACTTCCAAGTCAGCCATATTGCATGGGGGACATTGTGCTGGTGGCCATGTTCTATAGGTGACTTCCAAGTCAGCCATATTGCATGGGGGACATTGTGCTGGTTGTCTTGTATAGGTGACTTCCAAGTCAGCCATATTGCATGGGGGACATTGTGCTGGTGGCCATGTTCTATAGGTGAATTCCAAGTCAGCCATATTGCTTGGGGGACATTGTGCTGGTTGCCATGTTGTATAGGTGACTTCCAAGTCAGCCATATTGCATGGGGGACATTGTGCTGGTTGCCATGTTGTATAGGTGACTTCCAAGTCAGCCATATTGCATGGGGGACATTGTGCTGGTTGTGTTGTATAGGTGACTTCCAAGTCAGCCATATTGCATGAGGGACATTGTGCTGGTTGTGTTGTATAGGTGACTTCCAAGACAGCCATATTGCAGATGGGACATTGTGCTGGTTGTATTGTATAGGTGACTTCGAAGTCAGCCATATTGCATGGGGGACATTGTGCTGGTTGCCATGTCCTATAGGTGACTTCCAAGTCAGCCATATTGCATGGGGGACATTGTGCTGGTTGCCATGTTGTATAGGTGACTTCCAAGTCAGCCATATTGCTTGGGGGACATTGTGCTGGTTGCCATGTTCTATAGGTGACTTCCAAGTCAGCCATATTGCTTGGGGGACATTGTGCTGGTTGTGTTGTATAGGTGACTTCCAAGTCAGCCATATTGCATGGGGGACATTGTGCTGGTTGTCTTGTATAGGTGACTTCCAATTCAGCCATATTGCATGGGGGACATTGTGCTGGTGGCCATGTTCTATAGGTGACTTTCAAGTCAGCCATATTGCTTGGGGGACATTGTGCTGGTTGTATTGTATAGGTGACTTCCAAGTCAGCCATATTGCATGGGGGACATTGTGCTGGTTGTGTTGTATAGGTGACTTCCAAGTCAGCCATATTGCATGGGGGACATTGTGCTGGTTGTATTGTATAGGTGACTTCCAAGTCAGCCATATTGCATGGGGGACATTGTGCTGGTTGTATTGTATAGGTGACTTCCAAGTCAGCCGTGTTGCATGGGGGACATTCTGCTGGTGGCCATGTTCTATAGGTGACATCCAAGTCAGCCATATTGCATGGGGGACATTGTGCTGGTTGCCATGTTGTATAGGTGACTTCCAAGTCAGCCATATTGCATGGGGGACATTGTACTGGTTGTCTTGTATAGGTGACTTCCAAGTCAGCCGTGTTGCATTGGGGACATTGTGCTGGTGGCCATGTTCTATAGGTGACTTCCAAGTCAGCCATATTGCATGGGGGACATTGTGCTGGTTGCCATGTTGTATAGGTGACTTCCAAGTCAGCCATATTGCATGGGGGACATTGTGCTGGTTGCCATGTTGTATAGGTGACTTCCAAGTCAGCCATATTGCATGGGGGACATTGTGCTGGTTGTGTTGTATAGGTGACTTCCAAGTCAGCCATATTGCATGGGGGACATTGTGCTGGTTGTATTGTATAGGTGACTTCCAAGTCAGCCATATTGCATGGGGGACATTGTGCTGGTTGTATTGTATATGTGACTTCCAAGTCAGCCGTGTTGCATGGGGGACATTCTGCTGGTGGCCATGTTCTATAGGTGACATCCAAGTCAGCCATATTGCATGGGGGACATTGTGCTGGTTGCCATGTTGTATAGGTGACTTCCAAGTCAGCCATATTGCATGGGGGACATTGTACTGGTTGTCTTGTATAGGTGACTTCCAAGTCAGCCGTGTTGCATTGGGGACATTGTGCTGGTGGCCATGTTCTATAGGTGACTTCCAAGTCAGCCATATTGCATGGGGGACATTGTGCTGGTTGCCATGTTGTATAGGTGACTTCCAAGTCAGCCATATTGCATGGGGGACATTGTGCTGGTTGCCATGTTGTATAGGTGACTTCCAAGTCAGCCATATTGCATGGGGGACATTGTGCTGGTTGTGTTGTATAGGTGACTTCCAAGTCAGCCATATTGCATGGGAGACATTGTGCTGGTTGTATTGTATAGGTGACTTCCAAGTCAGCCATATTGCATGGGGGACATTGTGCAGGTTGTATTGTATAGGTGACTTCCAAGTCAGCCATATTGCATGGGGGACATTGTGCTGGTTGTATTGTATAGGTGACTTCCAAGTCAGCCGTGTTGCATGGGGGACATTGTGCTGGTGGCCATGTTCTATAGGTCACATCCAAGTCAGCCATATTGCATGGGGGACATTGTGCTGGTTGCCATGTTGTATAGGTGACTTCCAAGTCAGCCATATTGCATGGGGGACATTGTACTGGTTGTCTTGTATAGGTGACTTCCAAGTCAGCCGTGTTGCATTGGGGACATTGTGCTGGTGGCCATGTTCTATAGGTGACTTCCAAGTCAGCCATATTGCATGGGGGACATTGTGCTGGTTGCCATGTTGTATAGGTGACTTCCAAGTCAGCCATATTGCATGGGGGACATTGTGCTGGTTGCCATGTTGTATAGGTGACTTCCAAGTCAGCCATATTGCATGGGGGACATTGTGCTGGTTGTGTTGTATAGGTGACTTCCAAGTCAGCCATATTGCATGGGGGACATTGTGCTGGTTGTATTGTATAGGTGACTTCCAAGTCAGCCATATTGCATGGGGGACATTGTGCTGGTTGTATTGTATAGGTGACTTCCAAGTCAGCCATATTGCATGGGGGACATTGTGCTGGTTGCCATGTCCTATAGGTGACTTCCAAGTCAGCCATATTGCATGGGGGACATTGTGCTGGTTGTCTTGTATAGGTGACGTCCAAGTCAGCCATATTGCTTGGGGGAGATTGTGCTGGTTGCCATGTTCTATAGGTGACTTCCAAGTCAGCCATATTGCTTGGGGGACATTGTGCTGGTTGTGTTTTATAGGTGACTTCCAAGTCAGCCATATTGCATGGGGGACATTGTGCTGGTTGTATTGTATAGGTGACTTCCAAGTCAGCCATATTGCATGGGGGACATTGTGCTGGTTGTATTGTATAGGTGACTTCCAAGTCAGCCATATTGCATGGGGGACATTGTGCTGGTTGCCATGTCCTATAGGTGACTTCCAAGTCAGCCATATTGCATGGGGGACATTGTGCTGGTTGTCTTGTATAGGTGAATTCCAAGTCAGCCATATTGCTTGGGGGACATTGTGCTGGTTGCCATGTTGTATAGGTGACTTCCAAGTCAGCCATATTGCATGCGGGACATTGTGCTGGTTGTGTTGTATAGGTGACTTCCAAGTCAGCCATATTGCATGAGGGACATTGTGCTGGTTGTATTGTATAGGTGACTTCCAAGTCAGCCATATTGCATGGGGGACATTGTGCTGGTTGTATTGTATAGGTGACTTCCAAGTCAGCCATATTGCATGGGGGACATTGTGCTGGTTGCCATGTCCTATAGGTGACTTCCAAGTCAGCCATATTGCATGGGGGACATTGTGCTGGTTGTCTTGTATAGGTGACGTCCAAGTCAGCCATATTGCTTGGGGGACATTGTGCTGGTTGCCATGTTCTATAGGTGACTTCAAAGTCAGCCATATTGCTTGGGGGACATTGTGCTGGTTGTGTTGTATAGGTGACTTCCAAGTCAGCCATATTGCATGGGGGACATTGTGCTGGTTGTATTGTATAGGTGACTTCCAAGTCAGCCATATTGCATGGGGGACATTGTGCTGGTTGTATTGTATAGGTGACTTCCAAGTCAGCCATATTGCATGGGGGACATTGTGCTGGTTGCCATGTCCTATAGGTGACTTCCAAGTCAGCCATATTGCATGGGGGACATTGTGCTGGTTGTCTTGTATAGGTGACTTCCAAGTCAGCCATATTGCTTGGGGGACATTGTGCTGGTTGCCATGTTCTATAGGTGACTTCCAAGTCAGCCATATTGCATGGAGGACATTGTGCTGGTTGTGTTGTATAGGTGTCTTCCAAGTCAGCCATATTGCATGGGGGACATTGTGCTTGTGGCCATGTATTATAGGTGACTTCCAAGTCAGCCATATTGCATGGGGGACATTGTGCTGGTGGCCATGTTCTATAGGTGACTTCCAAGTCAGCCATATTGCATGGGGGACATTGTGCTGGTTGTCTTGTATAGGTGACTTCCAAGTCAGCCATATTGCATGGGGGACATTGTGCTGGTGGCCATGTTCTATAGGTGAATTCCAAGTCAGCCATATTGCTTGGGGGACATTGTGCTGGTTGCCATGTTGTATAGGTGACTTCCAAGTCAGCCATATTGCATGGGGGACATTGTGCTGGTTGCCATGTTGTATAGGTGACTTCCAAGTCAGCCATATTGCATGGGGGACATTGTGCTGGTTGTGTTGTATAGGTGACTTCCAAGTCAGCCATATTGCATGAGGGACATTGTGCTGGTTGTGTTGTATAGGTGACTTCCAAGACAGCCATATTGCAGATGGGACATTGTGCTGGTTGTATTGTATAGGTGACTTCGAAGTCAGCCATATTGCATGGGGGACATTGTGCTGGTTGCCATGTCCTATAGGTGACTTCCAAGTCAGCCATATTGCATGGGGGACATTGTGCTGGTTGCCATGTTGTATAGGTGACTTCCAAGTCAGCCATATTGCTTGGGGGACATTGTGCTGGTTGCCATGTTCTATAGGTGACTTCCAAGTCAGCCATATTGCTTGGGGGACATTGTGCTGGTTGTGTTGTATAGGTGACTTCCAAGTCAGCCATATTGCATGGGGGACATTGTGCTGGTTGTCTTGTATAGGTGACTTCCAATTCAGCCATATTGCATGGGGGACATTGTGCTGGTGGCCATGTTCTATAGGTGACTTTCAAGTCAGCCATATTGCTTGGGGGACATTGTGCTGGTTGTATTGTATAGGTGACTTCCAAGTCAGCCATATTGCATGGGGGACATTGTGCTGGTTGTGTTGTATAGGTGACTTCCAAGTCAGCCATATTGCATGGGGGACATTGTGCTGGTTGTATTGTATAGGTGACTTCCAAGTCAGCCATATTGCATGGGGGACATTGTGCTGGTTGTATTGTATAGGTGACTTCCAAGTCAGCCGTGTTGCATGGGGGACATTCTGCTGGTGGCCATGTTCTATAGGTGACATCCAAGTCAGCCATATTGCATGGGGGACATTGTGCTGGTTGCCATGTTGTATAGGTGACTTCCAAGTCAGCCATATTGCATGGGGGACATTGTACTGGTTGTCTTGTATAGGTGACTTCCAAGTCAGCCGTGTTGCATTGGGGACATTGTGCTGGTGGCCATGTTCTATAGGTGACTTCCAAGTCAGCCATATTGCATGGGGGACATTGTGCTGGTTGCCATGTTGTATAGGTGACTTCCAAGTCAGCCATATTGCATGGGGGACATTGTGCTGGTTGCCATGTTGTATAGGTGACTTCCAAGTCAGCCATATTGCATGGGGGACATTGTGCTGGTTGTGTTGTATAGGTGACTTCCAAGTCAGCCATATTGCATGGGGGACATTGTGCTGGTTGTATTGTATAGGTGACTTCCAAGTCAGCCATATTGCATGGGGGACATTGTGCTGGTTGTATTGTATATGTGACTTCCAAGTCAGCCGTGTTGCATGGGGGACATTCTGCTGGTGGCCATGTTCTATAGGTGACATCCAAGTCAGCCATATTGCATGGGGGACATTGTGCTGGTTGCCATGTTGTATAGGTGACTTCCAAGTCAGCCATATTGCATGGGGGACATTGTACTGGTTGTCTTGTATAGGTGACTTCCAAGTCAGCCGTGTTGCATTGGGGACATTGTGCTGGTGGCCATGTTCTATAGGTGACTTCCAAGTCAGCCATATTGCATGGGGGACATTGTGCTGGTTGCCATGTTGTATAGGTGACTTCCAAGTCAGCCATATTGCATGGGGGACATTGTGCTGGTTGCCATGTTGTATAGGTGACTTCCAAGTCAGCCATATTGCATGGGGGACATTGTGCTGGTTGTGTTGTATAGGTGACTTCCAAGTCAGCCATATTGCATGGGAGACATTGTGCTGGTTGTATTGTATAGGTGACTTCCAAGTCAGCCATATTGCATGGGGGACATTGTGCTGGTTGTATTGTATAGGTGACTTCCAAGTCAGCCATATTGCATGGGGGACACTGTGCTGGTTGCCATGTCCTATAGGTGACTTCCAAGTCAGCCATATTGCATGGGGGACATTGTGCTGGTTGTCTTGTATAGGTGACGTCCAAGTCAGCCATATTGCTTGGGGGACATTGTGCTGGTTGCCATGTTCTATAGGTGACTTCCAAGTCAGCCATATTGCTTGGGGACATTGTGCTGGTTGTGTTGTATAGGTGACTTCCAAGTCAGCCATATTGCATGGGGGACATTGTGCTGGTTGTCTTGTATAGGTGACTTCCAATTCAGCCATATTGCATGGGGGACATTGTGCTGGTGGCCATGTTCTATAGGTGACTTCCAAGTCAGCCATATTGCATGGGGGACATTGTGCTGGTTGTGTTGTATAGGTGACTTCCAAGTCAGCCATATTGCATGGGGAACATTGTGCTGGTTGTATTGTATAGGTGACTTCCAAGTCAGCCATATTGCATGGGGGACATTGTGCTGGTTGTATTGTATAGGTGACTTCCAAGTCAGCCATATTGCATGGGGGTCATTGTGCTGGTTGCCATGTTCTATAGGTGACTTCCAAGTCAGCCATATTGCATGGGGTACATTGTGCTGGTGGCCATGTTCTATAGGTGACTTCCAAGTCAGCCATATTGCATGGGGGACATTGTGCTGGTTGTGTTGTTTAGGTGATTTCCAAGTCAGCCATATTGCATGGGGGACATTGTGCTGGTTGTGTTGTATAGGTGACTTCCAAGTCAGCCATATTGCATGGGGGACATTGTGCTGGTTGTATTGTATAGGTGACTTCCAAGTCAGCCATATTGCATGGGGGACATTGTGCTGGTTGCCATGTCCTATAGGTGACTTCCAAGTCAGCCATATTGCATGGGGGACATTGTGCTGGTTGTCTTGTATAGGTGACGTCCAAGTCAGCCATATTGCTTGGGGGACATTGTGCTGGTTGCCATGTTCTATAGGTGACTTCCAAGTCAGCCATATTGCTTGGGGACATTGTGCTGGTTGTGTTGTATAGGTGACTTCCAAGTCAGCCATATTGCATGGGGGACATTGTGCTGGTTGTCTTGTATAGGTGACTTCCAATTCAGCCATATTGCATGGGGGACATTGTGCTGGTGGCCATGTTCTATAGGTGACTTCCAAGTCAGCCATATTGCATGGGGGACATTGTGCTGGTTGTGTTGTATAGGTGACTTCCAAGTCAGCCATATTGCATGGGGAACATTGTGCTGGTTGTATTGTATAGGTGACTTCCAAGTCAGCCATATTGCATGGGGGACATTGTGCTGGTTGTATTGTATAGGTGACTTCCAAGTCAGCCATATTGCATGGGGGTCATTGTGCTGGTTGCCATGTTCTATAGGTGACTTCCAAGTCAGCCATATTGCATGGGGTACATTGTGCTGGTGGCCATGTTCTATAGGTGACTTCCAAGTCAGCCATATTGCATGGGGGACATTGTGCTGGTTGTCTTGTATAGGTGACTTCCAAGTCAGCCATATTCCATGGGGGACATTGTGCTGGTGGCCATGTTCTATAGGTGACTTCCAAGTGAGCCATATTGCTTGGGGGACATTGTGCTGGTTGTGTTGTATACGTGACTTCCAAGTCAGACATATATTGCATGGGGGACATTGTGCTGGTTGTCTTGTATAGGTGACTTCCAAGTCAGCTGTGTTGCATGGGGGACATTGTGCTGGTGGCCATGTTCTATAGGTGACTTCCAAGTCAGCCATATTGCATGGGGGACATTGTGCTGGTGGCCATGTTCTATAGGTGACTTCCAAGTCAGCCGTTTTGCATGGGGGACATTGTGCTGGTTGCCATGTTCTATAGGTGACTTCCAGGTCAGCCATATTGCTTGGGGGACATTGTGCTGGTTGCCATGTTGTATAGGTGACTTCCAATTCAGCCATATTGCATGGGGGACATTGTGCTGGTGGCCATGTTCTATAGGTGACTTCCAAGTCAGCCATATTGCTTGGGGGACATTGTGCTGGTTGTATTGTATAGGTGACTTCCAAGTCAGCCATATTGCATGGGGGACATTGTGCTGGTTGTGTTGTATAGGTGACTTCCAAGTCAGCCATATTGCATGGGGGACATTGTGCTGGTTGTATTGTATAGGTGACTTCCAAGTCAGCCATATTGCATGGGGGACATTGTGCTGGTTGTATTGTATAGGTGACTTCCAAGTCAGCCATATTGCATGGGGGTCATTGTGCTGGTTGCCATGTTCTATAGGTGACTTCCAAGTCAGACATATTGCATGGGGGACATTGTGCTGGTGGCCATGTTTTATAGGTGACTTCCAAGTCAGCCATATTGCATGGGGGACATTGTGCTGGTTGTGTTGTATAGGTGACTTCCAAGTCAGCCATATTGCATGGGGGACATTGTGCTGGTTGTATTGTATAGGTGACTTCCAAGTCAGCCATATTGCAAGGGGGACATTGTGCTGGTTGTATTGTATAGGTGACTTCCAAGTCAGCCATATTGCATGGGGGTCATTGTGCTGGTTGCCATGTTCTATAGGTGACTTCCAAGTCAGCCATATTGCATGGGGGACATTGTGCTGGTGGCCATGTTCTATAGGTGACTTCCAAGTCAGCCATATTGCATGGGGGACATTGTGCTGGTGGCCATGTTCTATAGGTGACTTCCAAGTCAGCCGTTTTGCATGGGGGACATTGTGCTGGTTGCCATGTTCTATAGGTGACTTCCAGGTCAGCCATATTGCTTGGGGGACATTGTGCTGGTTGCCATGTTGTATAGGTGACTTCCAATTCAGCCATATTGCATGGGGGACATTGTGCTGGTGGCCATGTTCTATAGGTGACTTCCAAGTCAGCCATATTGCTTGGGGGACATTGTGCTGGTTGTATTGTATAGGTGACTTCCAAGTCAGCCATATTGCATGGGGGACATTGTGCTGGTTGTGTTGTATAGGTGACTTCCAAGTCAGCCATATTGCATGGGGGACATTGTGCTGGTTGTATTGTATAGGTGACTTCCAAGTCAGCCATATTGCATGGGGGACATTGTGCTGGTTGTATTGTATAGGTGACTTCCAAGTCAGCCATATTGCATGGGGGTCATTGTGCTGGTTGCCATGTTCTATAGGTGACTTCCAAGTCAGACATATTGCATGGGGGACATTGTGCTGGTGGCCATGTTTTATAGGTGACTTCCAAGTCAGCCATATTGCATGGGGGACATTGTGCTGGTTGTGTTGTATAGGTGACTTCCAAGTCAGCCATATTGCATGGGGGACATTGTGCTGGTTGTATTGTATAGGTGACTTCCAAGTCAGCCATATTGCAAGGGGGACATTGTGCTGGTTGTATTGTATAGGTGACTTCCAAGTCAGCCATATTGCATGGGGGTCATTGTGCTGGTTGCCATGTTCTATAGGTGACTTCCAAGTCAGCCATATTGCATGGGGGACATTGTGCTGGTGGCCATGTTCTATAGGTGACTTCCAAGTCAGCCATATTGCATGGGGGACATTGTGCTGGTTGTCTTGTATAGGTGACTTCCAAGTCAGCCATATTCCATGGGGGACATTGTGCTGGTGGCCATGTTCTATAGGTGACTTCCAAGTGAGCCATATTGCTTGGGGGACATTGTGCTGGTTGTGTTGTATACGTGACTTCCAAGTCAGACATATTGCATGGGGGACATTGTGCTGGTTGTCTTGTATAGGTGACTTCCAAGTCAGCCGTGTTGCATGGGGGACATTGTGCTGGTGGCCATGTTCTATAGGTGACATCCAAGTCAGCCATATTGCATGGGGGACATTGTGCTGGTTGCCATGTTGTATAGGTGACTTCCAAGTCAGCCATATTGCATGGGGGACATTGTACTGGTTGTCTTGTATAGGTGACTTCCAAGTCAGCCGTGTTGCATTGGTGACATTGTGCTGGTGGCCATGTTCTATAGGTGACTTCCAAGTCAGCCATATTGCATGGGGGACATTGTGCTGGTTGCCATGTTGTATAGGTGACTTCCAAGTCAGCCAAATTGCATGGGGGACATTGTGCTGGTTGCCATGTTGTATAGGTGACTTCCAAGTCAGCCATATTGCATGGGGGACATTGTGCTGGTTGTGTTGTATAGGTGACTTCCAAGTCAGCCATATTGCATGGGGGACATTGTGCTGGTTGTATTGTATAGGTGACTTCCAAGTCAGCCATATTGCATGGGGGACATTGTGCTGGTTGTATTGTATAGGTGACTTCCAAGTCAGCCATATTGCATGGGGGACATTGTGCTGGTTGCCATGTCCTATAGGTGACTTCCAAGTCAGCCATATTGCATGGGGGGCATTGTGCTGGTTGTCTTGTATAGGTGACGTCCAAGTCAGCCATATTGCTTGGGGGACATTGTGCTGGTTGCCATGTTCTATAGGTGACTTCCAAGTCAGCCATATTGCTTGGGGACATTGTGCTGGTTGTGTTGTATAGGTGACTTCCAAGTCAGCCATATTGCATGGGGGACATTGTGCTGGTTGTCTTGTATAGGTGACTTCCAATTCAGCCATATTGCATGGGGGACATTGTGCTGGTGGCCATGTTCTATAGGTGACTTCCAAGTCAGCCATATTGCTTGGGGGACATTGTGCTGGTTGTATTGTATAGGTGACTTCCAAGTCAGCCATATTGCATGGGGGACATTGTGCTTGTTGTGTTGTATAGGTGACTTCCAAGTCGCCATATTGCATGGGGGACATTGTGCTGGTTGTGTTGTATAGGTGAGTTCCAAGTGAGCCATATTGCTTGGGGGACATTGTGCTGGTTGCCATGTTGTATAGGTGACATCCAAGTCGGCCATATTGCATGGGGGACATTGTGCTGGTTGCCATGTTCTATAGGTGACTTCCAAGTGAGCCATATTGCTTGGGGGACATTGTGCTGGTTGTGTTATATAGGTGACTTCCAAGTCAGCCATATTGCATGGGGGACATTGTGCTGGTTGTCTTGTATAGGTGACTTCCAAGTCAGGGGTGTTGCATGGGAGACATTGTGCTGGTGGCCATGTTCTATAGGTGACTTCAGCCATATTGCATGGGGGACATTGTGCTGGTTGCCATGTTGTATAGGTGACTTCACAAGTGAGCCATATTGCTTGGGGGACATTGTGCTGGTTGCCATGTTGTATAGGTGACTTCCAAGTCAGCCATATTGCTTGGGGGACATTGTGCTGGTTGTATTGTATAGGTGACTTCCAAGTCAGCCATATTGCATGGGGGACATTGTGCTGGTTGCCATGTCCTATAGGTGACTTCCAAGTCAGCCATATTGCATGGGGGACATTGTGCTGGTTGTCTTGTATAGGTGACTTCCAAGTCAGCCATATTGCATGGGGGACATTGTGCTGGTGGCCATGTTCTATAGGTGACTTCCAAGTCAGCCATATTGCTTGGGGGACATTGTGCTGGTTGTATTGTATAGGTGACTTCCAAGTCAGCCATATTGCATGGGGGACATTGTGCTGGTTGCCATATTGTATAGGTGACTTCCAAGTCAGCCATATTGCATGGGGGACATTGTGCTGGTTGCCATGTTGTATAGGTGATTTCCAAGTCAGCCATATTGCTTGGGTGACATTGTGCTGGTTGCCATGTTGTATAGGTGACTTCCAAGTAAGCCATATTGCATGGAGGACATTGTGCTGGTGGCCATGTTCTATAGGTGACTTCCAAGTCAGCCATATTGCATGGGGGACATTGTGCTGGTTGTCTTGTATAGGTGACTTCCAAGTCAGCCATATTGCATTGGGGACATTGTGCTGGTTGTATTGTATAGGTGACTTCCAAGTCAGCCATATTGCATGGGGGACATTGTGCTGGTTGCCATGTCCTATAGGTGACTTCCAAGTCAGCCATATTGCATGGGGGACATTGTGCTGGTTGCCATGTTGTATAGGTGACTTACAAGTCAGCCATATTGCATGGGGGACATTGTGCTGGTTGCCATGTTGTATAGGTGACTTCCAAGTCAGCCATATTGCATGGGGGACATTGTGCTGGTGGCCATGTTCTATAGGTGACTTCCAAGTCAGCCATATTGCATGGGGGACATTGTGCTGGTTGTCTTGTATAGGTGACTTCCAAGTCAGCCATATTGCATGGGGACATTGTGCTGGTGGCCATGTTCTATAGGTGACTTCCAAGTCAGCCGTGTTGCATGGGGGACATTGTGCTGGTTGCCATGTTCTATAGGTGACTTCCAAGTCAGCCATATTGCATGGGGGACATTGTGCTGGTTGTCTTGTATAGGTGACTTCCAAGTCAGCCGTGTTGCATGGGGGACATTGTGCTGGTTGTCTTGTATAGGTGACTTCCAAGTCAGCCATATTGCTTGGGGGACATTGTGCTGGTTGCCATGTTCTGTAGGTGACTTCCAAGTCAGCCATATTGCTTGGGGGACATTGTGCTGGTGGCCATGTTCTATAGGTGACTTCCAAGTCAGCCATATTGCTTGGGGGACATTGTGCTGGTTGCCATGTTGTATAGGTGACGTCCAAGTCAGCCATATTGCATGGGGGACATTGTGCTGGTGGCCATGTTCTATAGGTGACTTCCAAGTCAGCCATATTGCATTTGAGACATTGTGCTGGTTGTCTTGTATAGGTGACTTCCAAGTCAGCCATATTGCTTGGGGGACATTGTGCTGGTTGCCATGTCCTATAGGTGACTTCCAAGTCAGCCATATTGCATGGGGGACATTGTGCTGGTTGTCTTGTATAGGTGACTTCCAAGTCAGCCATATTGCATGGGGGACATTGTGCTGGTGGCCATGTTGTATAGGTGACTTCCAAGTCAGCCATATTGCATGGGGGACATTGTGCTGGTTGCCTTGTTGTATAGGTGACTTCCAAGTGAGCCATATTGCATTGGGGACATTGTACTGGTTGCCATGTTGTATAGGTGACTTCCAAGTCAGCCATATTGCTTGGGGGACATTGTGCTGGTTGCCATGTTGTATAGGTGACTTCCAAGTCAGCCATATTGCATGGGGGACATTGTGCTGGTGGCCATGTTGTATAGGTGACTTCCAAGTCAGCCATATTGCATGGGGGACATTGTGCTGGTTGCCATGTTGTATAGGTGACTTCCAAGTGAGCCATATTGCATTGGGGACATTGTGCTGGTTGCCATGTTGTATAGGTGACTTCCAAGTCAGCCATATTGCCTGGGGGACATTGTGCTGGTTGTATTGTGTAGGTGACTTCCAAGTCAGCCATATTGCATGGGGGACATTGTGCTGGTTGTCTTGTATAGGTGACTTCCAAGTCAGCCGTGTTGCATGGGGGACATTGTGCTGGTTGTCTTGTATAGGTGACTTCCAAGTCAGCCATATTGCTTGGGGGACATTGTGCTGGTTGCCATGTCCTATAGGTGACTTCCAAGTCAGCCATATTGCATGGGGGACATTGTGCTGGTTGTCTTGTATAGGTGACTTCCAAGTCAGCCATATTGCATGGGGGACATTGTGCTGGTGGCCATGTTGTATAGGTGACTTCCAAGTCAGCCATATTGCATGGGGGACATTGTGCTGGTTGCCATGTTGTATAGGTGACTTCCAAGTGAGCCATATTGCATGGGGGACATTGTACTGGTTGCCATGTTGTATAGGTGACTTCCAAGTCAGCCATATTGCTTGGGGGACATTGTGCTGGTTGCCATGTTGTATAGGTGACTTCCAAGTCAGCCATATTGCCTGGGGGACATTGTGCTGGTTGTATTGTATAGGTGACTTCCAAGTCAGCCATATTGCATGGGGGACATTGTGCTGGTTGTCTTGTATAGGTGACTTCCAAGTCAGCCGTGTTGCATGGGGGACATTGTGCTGGTTGTCTTGTATAGGTGACTTCCAAGTCAGCCATATTGCTTGGGGGACATTGTGCTAGTTGCCATGTTCTGTAGGTGACTTCCAAGTCAGCCATATTGCTTGGGGGACATTGTGCTGGTGGCCATGTTCTATAGGTGACTTCCAAGTCAGCCATATTGCTTGGGGGACATTGTGCTGGTTGCCATGTTGTATAGGTGACTTCCAAGTCAGCCATATTGCATGTGGGACATTGTGCTGGTGGCCATGTTCTATAGGTGACTTCCAAGTCAGCCATATTGCATTTGGGACATTGTGCTGGTTGTCTTGTATAGGTGACTTCCAAGTCAGCCATATTGCTTGGGGGACATTGTACTGGTTGCCATGTCCTATAGGTGACTTCCAAGTCAGCCATATTGCATGGGGGACATTGTGCTGGTTGTCTTGTATAGGTGACTTCCAAGTCAGCCATATTGCATGGGGGACATTGTGCTGGTGGTCATGTTGTATAGGTGACTTCCAAGTCAGCCATATTGCATGGGGGACATTGTGCTGGTTGCCATGTTGTATAGGTGACTTCCAAGTGAGCCATATTGCATGGGGGACATTGTGCTGGTTGCCATGTTGTATAGGTGACTTCCAAGTCAGCCATATTGCTTGGGGGACATTGTGCTGGTTGCCATGTTGTATAGGTGACTTCCAAGTCAGCCATATTGCCTGGGGGACATTATGCTGGTTGTATTGTATAGGTGACTTCCAAGTCAGCCATATTGCATGGGGGACATTGTGCTGGTTGCCATGTTGTATAGGTGACTTCCAAGTCAGCCATATTGCATGGGGGACATTGTGCTGGTTGCCATGTTGTATAGGTGACTTCCAAGTGAGCCATATTGCTTGGGGGACATTGTGCTGGTTGTGTTGTATAGGTGACTTCCAAGTCAGCCATATTGCATGGGGGACATTGTGCTGGTTGTCTTGTATAGGTGACTTCCAAGTCAGCCGTGTTGCATGGGGGACATTGTGCTGGTGGCCATGTTCTATAGGTGACTTCCAAGTCAGCCATATTGCATGGGGGACATTGTGCTGGTTGCCATGTTGTATAGGTGACTTCCAAGTGAGCCATATTGCTTGGGGGACATTGTGCTGGTTGCCATGTTGTATAGGTGACTTCCAAGTCAGCCATATTGCATGGGGGACATTGTGCTGGTGGCCATGTTCTATAGGTGACTTCCAAGTCAGCCATATTGCATGGGGACATTGAGCTGGTTGTCTTGTATAGGTGACTTCCAAGTCAGCCATATTGCATGGGGGACATTGTGCTGGTTGCCATGTTGTATATTTGACTTCCAAGTCAGCCATATTGCATGGGGGACATTGTGCTGGTTGCCATGTTGTATAGGTGACTTCCAAGTCAGCCATATTGCATGGGGGACATTGTGCTGGTTGCCATGTTGTATATTTGACTTCCAAGTCAGCCATATTGCATGGGGGACATTGTGCTGGTTATATTGTATAGGTGACTTCCAAGTCAGCCATATTTCATGGGGGACATTGTGCTGGTTGTATTGTATAGGTGACTTCCAAGGGAGCCATATTGCTTGGGGGACATTGTGCTGGTGGCCATGTTGTATAGGTGACTTCCAAGTCAGCCATATTGCTTGGGGGACATTGTGCTGGTTGCCATGTTCTATAGGTGACTTCCAAGTCAGCCATATTGCATGGGGGACATTATGCTGGTTGTGTTGTATAGGTGACTTCCAAGTGAGCCATATTGCATGGGGGACATTGTGCTGGTTGTGTTGTATAGGTGACTTCCAAGTCAGCCATATTGCATGGGGGACATTGTGCTGGTTGTATTGCATAGGTGACTTCCAAGTCAGCCATATTGCATGGGGGACATTGTGCTGGTTGCCATGTCCTATAGGTGACTTCCAAGTCAGCCGTGTTGCATGGGGGACATTGTGCTGGTTGTCTTGTATAGGTGACTTCCAAGTCAGCCATATTGCTTGGGGGACATTGTGCTGGTTGCCATGTTCTGTAGGTGACTTCCAAGTCAGCCATATTGCTTGGGGGACATTGTGCTGGTGGCCATGTTCTATAGGTGACTTCCAAGTCAGCCATATTGCTTGGGGGACATTGTGCTGGTTGCCATGTTGTATAGGTGACTTCCAAGTCAGCCATATGGCATGGGGGACATTGTGCTGGTGGCCATGTCCTATAGGTGACTTCCAAGTCAGCCATATTGCATGGGGGACGTTGTGCTGGTTGTCTTGTATAGGTGACTTCCAAGTCAGCCATATTGCATGGGGGACATTGTGCTGGTTGTGTTGTATAGGTGACTTCCAAGTCAGCCATATTGCATGGGGGACATTGTGCTGGTTGTATTGCATAGGTGACTTCCAAGTCAGCCATGTTGCATGGGGGACATTGTGCTGGTTGCCATGTTGTATAGGTGACTTCCAAGTGAGCCATATTGCATGGGGGACATTGTGCTGGTGGCCATGTTCTATAGGTGACTTCCAAGTCAGCCATATTGCTTGGGGGACATTGTGCTGGTTGCCATGTTGTATAGGTGACTTCCAAGTCAGCCATATTGCATGTGGGACATTGTGCTGGTGGCCATGTTCTATAGGTGACTTCCAAGTCAGCCATATTGCTTGGGGGACATTGTGCTGGTTGCCATGTTGTATAGGTGACTTCCAAGTCAGCCATATTGCATGTGGGACATTGTGCTGGTGGCCATGTTCTATAGGTGACTTCCAAGTCAGCCATATTGCATTTGGGACATTGTGCTGGTTGTCTTGTATAGGTGACTTCCAAGTCAGCCATATTGCTTGGGGGACATTGTACTGGTTGCCATGTCCTATAGGTGACTTCCAAGTCAGCCATATTGCATGGGGGACATTGTGCTGGTTGTCTTGTATAGGTGACTTCCAAGTCAGCCATATTGCATGGGGGACATTGTGCTGGTGGTCATGTTGTATAGGTGACTTCCAAGTCAGCCATATTGCATGGGGGACATTGTGCTGGTTGCCATGTTGTATAGGTGACTTCCAAGTGAGCCATATTGCATGGGGGACATTGTGCTGGTTGCCATGTTGTATAGGTGACTTCCAAGTCAGCCATATTGCTTGGGGGACATTGTGCTGGTTGCCATGTTGTATAGGTGACTTCCAAGTCAGCCATATTGCCTGGGGGACATTATGCTGGTTGTATTGTATAGGTGACTTCCAAGTCAGCCATATTGCATGGGGGACATTGTGCTGGTTGCCATGTTGTATAGGTGACTTCCAAGTCAGCCATATTGCATGGGGGACATTGTGCTGGTTGCCATGTTGTATAGGTGACTTCCAAGTGAGCCATATTGCTTGGGGGACATTGTGCTGGTTGTGTTGTATAGGTGACTTCCAAGTCAGCCATATTGCATGGGGGACATTGTGCTGGTTGTCTTGTATAGGTGACTTCCAAGTCAGCCGTGTTGCATGGGGGACATTGTGCTGGTGGCCATGTTCTATAGGTGACTTCCAAGTCAGCCATATTGCATGGGGGACATTGTGCTGGTTGCCATGTTGTATAGGTGACTTCCAAGTGAGCCATATTGCTTGGGGGACATTGTGCTGGTTGCCATGTTGTATAGGTGACTTCCAAGTCAGCCATATTGCATGGGGGACATTGTGCTGGTGGCCATGTTCTATAGGTGACTTCCAAGTCAGCCATATTGCATGGGGACATTGAGCTGGTTGTCTTGTATAGGTGACTTCCAAGTCAGCCATATTGCATGGGGGACATTGTGCTGGTTGCCATGTTGTATATTTGACTTCCAAGTCAGCCATATTGCATGGGGGACATTGTGCTGGTTGCCATGTTGTATAGGTGACTTCCAAGTCAGCCATATTGCATGGGGGACATTGTGCTGGTTGCCATGTTGTATATTTGACTTCCAAGTCAGCCATATTGCATGGGGGACATTGTGCTGGTTATATTGTATAGGTGACTTCCAAGTCAGCCATATTTCATGGGGGACATTGTGCTGGTTGTATTGTATAGGTGACTTCCAAGTGAGCCATATTGCTTGGGGGACATTGTGCTGGTGGCCATGTTGTATAGGTGACTTCCAAGTCAGCCATATTGCTTGGGGGACATTGTGCTGGTTGCCATGTTCTATAGGTGACTTCCAAGTCAGCCATATTGCATGGGGGACATTATGCTGGTTGTGTTGTATAGGTGACTTCCAAGTGAGCCATATTGCATGGGGGACATTGTGCTGGTTGTGTTGTATAGGTGACTTCCAAGTCAGCCATATTGCATGGGGGACATTGTGCTGGTTGTATTGCATAGGTGACTTCCAAGTCAGCCATATTGCATGGGGGACATTGTGCTGGTTGCCATGTCCTATAGGTGACTTCCAAGTCAGCCGTGTTGCATGGGGGACATTGTGCTGGTTGTCTTGTATAGGTGACTTCCAAGTCAGCCATATTGCTTGGGGGACATTGTGCTGGTTGCCATGTTCTGTAGGTGACTTCCAAGTCAGCCATATTGCTTGGGGGACATTGTGCTGGTGGCCATGTTCTATAGGTGACTTCCAAGTCAGCCATATTGCTTGGGGGACATTGTGCTGGTTGCCATGTTGTATAGGTGACTTCCAAGTCAGCCATATGGCATGGGGGACATTGTGCTGGTGGCCATGTCCTATAGGTGACTTCCAAGTCAGCCATATTGCATGGGGGACGTTGTGCTGGTTGTCTTGTATAGGTGACTTCCAAGTCAGCCATATTGCATGGGGGACATTGTGCTGGTTGTGTTGTATAGGTGACTTCCAAGTCAGCCATATTGCATGGGGGACATTGTGCTGGTTGTATTGCATAGGTGACTTCCAAGTCAGCCATGTTGCATGGGGGACATTGTGCTGGTTGCCATGTTGTATAGGTGACTTCCAAGTGAGCCATATTGCATGGGGGACATTGTGCTGGTTGCCATGTTGTATAGGTGACTTCCAAGTTAGCCATATTGCTTGGGGGACATTGTGCTGGTTGCCATGTTGTATAGGTGACTTCCAAGTCAGCCATATTGCCTGGGGGACATTGTGCTGGTTGTATTGTATAGGTGACTTCCAAGTCAGCCATATTGCATGGGGGACATTGTGCTGGTTGCCATGTTGTATAGGTGACTTCCAAGTCAGCCATATTGCATGGGGGACATTGTGCTGGTTGCCATGTTGTATAGGTGACTTCCAAGTGAGCCATATTGCTTGGGGGACATTGTGCTGGTTGTGTTGTATAGGTGACTTCCAAGTCAGCCATATTGCATGGGGGACATTGTGCTGGTTGTCTTGTATAGGTGACTTCCAAGTCAGCCGTGTTGCATGGGGGACATTGTGCTGGTGGCCATGTTCTATAGGTGACTTCCAAGTCAGCCATATTGCATGGGGGACATTGTGCTGGTTGCCATGTTGTATAGGTGACTTCCAAGTGAGCCATATTGCTTGGGGGACATTGTGCTGGTTGCCATGTTGTATAGGTGACTTCCAAGTCAGCCATATTGCATGGGGGACATTGTGCTGGTGGCCATGTTCTATAGGTGACTTCCAAGTCAGCCATATTGCATGGGGACATTGAGCTGATTGTCTTGTATAGGTGACTTCCAAGTCAGCCATATTGCATGGGGGACATTGTGCTGGTTGCCATGTTGTATATTTGACTTCCAAGTCAGCCATATTGCATGGGGGACATTGTGCTGGTTGCCATGTTGTATAGGTGACTTCCAAGTCAGCCATATTGCATGGGGGACATTGTGCTGGTTGCCATGTTGTATATTTGACTTCCAAGTCAGCCATATTGCATGGGGGACATTGTGCTGGTTATATTGTATAGGTGACTTCCAAGTCAGCCATATTTCATGGGGGACATTGTGCTGGTTGTATTGTATAGGTGACTTCCAAGTGAGCCATATTGCTTGGGGGACATTGTGCTGGTGGCCATGTTGTATAGGTGACTTCCAAGTCAGCCATATTGCTTGGGGGACATTGTGCTGGTTGCCATGTTCTATAGGTGACTTCCAAGTCAGCCATATTGCATGGGGGACATTGTGCTGGTTGTGTTGTATAGGTGACTTCCAAGTCAGCCATATTGCATGGGGGACATTGTGCTGGTTGTGTTGTATAGGTGACTTCCAAGTCAGCCATATTGCATGGGGGACATTGTGCTGGTTATATTGCATAGGTGACTTCCAAGTCAGCCATATTGTATGGGGGACATTGTGCTGGTTGCCATGTCCTATAGGTGACTTCCAAGTCAGCCGTGTTGCATGGGGGACATTGTGCTGGTTGTCTTGTATAGGTGACTTCCAAGTCAGCCATATTGCTTGGGGGACATTGTGCTGGTTGCCATGTTCTGTAGGTGACTTCCAAGTCAGCCATATTGCTTGGGGGACATTGTGCTGGTGGCCATGTTCTATAGGTGACTTCCAAGTCAGCCATATTGCTTGGGGGACATTGTGCTGGTTGCCATGTTGTATAGGTGACTTCCAAGTCAGCCATATGGCATGGGGGACATTGTGCTGGTGGCCATGTCCTATGGCTGACTTGGAAGTCACCTATAGGACATGGCAACCAGCACAATGTCCCCCATGCAATATGGCTGACTTGGAATTCACCTATAGAACATGGCCACCAGCACAATGTCCCCCAAGCAATATGGCTCACTTGGAAGTCACCTATACAATACAACCGGCACAATGTCCCCCATGCAATATGGCTGACTTGGAAGTCACCTATACAATACAACCAGCACAATGTCCCAAATGCAATATGGCTGACTTGGAAGTCACCTATAGAACATGGCCACCAGCACAATGTCCCCCATGCAATATGGCTGACTTGGAAGTCACCTATACAACATGGCAACCAGCACAATGTCCCCCATGCAATATGGCTGACTTGGAAGTCACCTATACAATACAACCAGCACAATGTCCCCCAAGCAATATGGCTGACTTGGAAGTCACCTATACAAGACAACCAGCACAATGTCCCCCATGCAATATGGCTGACTTGGAAGTCACCTATACAATACAACCAGCACAATGTCCCCTATGCAATATGGCTGATTTGGAAATCACCTATACAACACAACCAGCACAATGTCCCCCATGCAATATGGCTGACTTGGAAGTCACCTATACAAGACAACCAGCACAATGTCCCAAATGCAATATGGCTGACTTGGAAGTCACCTATAGAACATGGCCACCAGCACAATGTCCCCCATGCAATATGGCTGACTTGGAAGTCACCTATACAATACAACCAGCACAATGTCCCCCATGCAATATGGCTGACTTGGAAGTCACCTATACAACACAACCAGCACAATGTCCCCCATGCAATATGGCTGACTTGGAAGTCACCTATACAACACAACCAGCACAATGTCCCCCATGCAATATGGCTCACTTGGAAGTCACCTATACAACATGGCATCCAGCACAATGTCCCCCATGCAATATGGCTGACTTGGAAGTCACCTATACAACATGGCAACCAGCACAATGTCCCCCATGCAATATGGCTGACTTGGAAGTCACCTATACAACATGGCAACCAGCACAATGTCCCCCATGCAATATGGCTGACTTGGAAGTCACCTATACAAGAAACCAGCACAATGTCCCCCATGCAATGTGGCTGACTTGGAAGTCACCTATAGAACATGGCCACCAGCACAATGTCCCCCATGCAATATGGCTGACTTGGAAGTCACCTATACAACATGGCAACCAGCACAATGTCCCCCATGCAATATGGCTGACTTGGAAGTCACCTATACAATACAACCAGCACAATGTCCCCCATGCAATATGGCTGACTTGGAAGTCACCTATAGGACATGGCCACCAGCACAATGTCCCCCATGCAATATGGCTGACTTGGAAGTCACCTATACAATACTACCAGCACAATGTCCCCCATGCAATATGGCTGACTTGGAAGTCACCTATACAATACAACCAGCACAATGTCCCCCATGCAATATGGCTGATTTGGAAGTCACCTATACAACACAACCAGCACAATGTCCCCCATGCAATATGGCTGGCTTGGAAGTCACCTATACAAGACAACCAGCACAATGTCCCCCATGCAATATGGCTGACTTGGAAGTCACCTATAGAACATGGCCACCAGCACAATGTCCCCCATGAAATATGGCTGACTTGGAAGTCACCTATACAACATGGCAACCAGCACAATGTCCCCCATGCAATATGGCTGACTTGGAAGTCACCTATAGAACATGGCCACCAGCACAATGTCCCCCATGCAATATGGCTGACTTGGAAGTCACCTATACAACATGGTAACCAGCACAATGTCCACCAAGCAATATGGCTGACTTGGAAGTCACCTATAGAACATGGCCACCAGCACAATGTCCCCCAAGCAATATGGCTGACTTGGAAGTCACCTATAGAACATGGCAACCAGCACAATGTCCCCCAAGCAATATGGCTGACTTGGAAGTCACCTATACAAGACAACCAGCACAATGTCCCCCATGCAATATGGCTGACTTGGAAGTCACCTATAGGACATGGCAACCAGCACAATGTCCCCCATGCAATATGGCTGACTTGGAATTCACCTATAGAACATGGCCACCAGCACAATGTCCCCCAAGCAATATGGCTCACTTGGAAGTCACCTATACAATACAACCGGCACAATGTCCCCCATGCAATATGGCTGATTTGGAAGTCACCTATACAATACAACCAGCACAATGTCCCAAATGCAATATGGCTGACTTGGAAGTCACCTATAGAACATGGCCACCAGCACAATGCCCCCCATGCAATATGGCTGACTTGGAAGTCACCTATACAACATGGCAACCAGCACAATGTCCCCCATGCAATATGGCTGACTTGGAAGTCACCTATACAATACAACCAGCACAATGTCCCCCAAGCAATATGGCTGACTTGGAAGTCACCTATACAAGACAACCAGCACAATGTCCCCCATGCAATATGGCTGACTTGGAAGTCACCTATACAATACAACCAGCACAATGTCCCCCATGCAATATGGCTGATTTGGAAATCACCTATACAACACAACCAGCACAATGTCCCCCATGCAATATGGCTGACATGGAAGTCACCTATACAAGACAACCAGCACAATGTCCCAAATGCAATATGGCTGACTTGGAAGTCACCTATAGAACATGGCCACCAGCACAATGTCCCCCATGCAATATGACTGACTTGGAAGTCACCTATACAATACAACCAGCACAATGTCCCCCATGCAATATGGCTGACTTGGAAGTCACCTATACAACACAACCAGCACAATGTCCCCCATGCAATATGGCTGACTTGGAAGTCACCTATACAACACAACCAGCACAATGTCCCCCATGCAATATGGCTCACTTGGAAGTCACCTATACAACATGGCATCCAGCACAATGTCCCCCATGCAATATGGCTGACTTGGAAGTCACCTATACAACATGGCAACCAGCACAATGTCCCCCATGCAATATGGCTGACTTGGAAGTCACCTATACAACATGGCAACCAGCACAATGTCCCCCATGCAATATGGCTGACTTGGAAGTCACCTATACAAGAAACCAGCACAATGTCCCCCATGCAATGTGGCTGACTTGGAAGTCACCTATAGAACATGGCCACCAGCACAATGTCCCCCATGCAATATGGCTGACTTGGAAGTCACCTATACAACATGGCAACCAGCACAATGTCCCCCATGCAATATGGCTGACTTGGAAGTCACCTATACAATACAACAAGCACAATGTCCCCCAAGCAATATGGCTGACTTGGAAGTCACCTATACAAGACAACCAGCACAATGTCCCCCATGCAATATGGCTGACTTGGAAGTCACGTATAGGACATGGCCACCAGCACAATGTCCCCCATGCAATATGGCTGACTTGGAAGTCACCTATACAATACAACCAGCACAATGTCCCCGATGCAATATGGCTGACTTGGAAGTCACCTATACAATACAACCAGCACAATGTCCCCCATGCAATATGGCTGATTTGGAAGTCACCTATACAACACAACCAGCACAATGTCCCCCATGCAATATGGCTGACTTGGAAGTCACCTATACAAGACAACCAGCACAATGTCCCCCATGCAATATGGCTGACTTGGAAGTCACCTATAGAACATGGCCACCAGCACAATGTCCCCCTTGCAATATGGCTGACTTGGAAGTCACCTATAGAACATGGCAACCAGCACAATGTCCCCCAAGCAATATGGCTGACTTAAAAGTCACCTATACAACACAACCAGCACAATGTCCCCCATGCAATATGGCTGACTTGGAAGTCACCTATAAAAGACAACTAGCACAATGTCCCCCATGCAATATGGCTGACTTGGAAGTCACCTATAGAACATGGCCACCAGCACAATGTCCCCCATGCAATATGGCTGACTTGGAAGTCACCTATACAACATGGCAACCAGCACAATGTCCACCAAGCAATATGGCTGACTTGGAAGTCACCTATAGAACATGGCCACCAGCACAATGTCCCCCAAGCAATATGGCTGACTTGGAAGTCACCTATAGAACATGGCAACCAGCACAATGTCCCCCAAGCAATATGGCTGACTTTGAAGTCACCTATACAAGACAACCAGCACAATGTCCCCCATGCAATATGGCTGACTTGGAAGTCACCTATAGGACATGGCAACCAGCACAATGTCCCCCATGCAATATGGCTGACTTGGAATTCACCGATAGAACATGGCCACCAGCACAATGTCCCCCAAGCAATATGGCTCACTTGGAAGTCACCTATACAATACAACCGGCACAATGTCCCCCATGCAATATGGCTGACTTGGAAGTCACCTATACAATACAACCAGCACAATGTCCCAAATGCAACATGGCTGACTTGGAAGTCACCTATAGAACATGGCCACCAGCACAATGTCCCCCATGCAATATGGCTGACTTGGAAGTCACCTATACAACATGGCAACCAGCACAATGTCCCCCATGCAATATGGCTGACTTGGAAGTCACCTATACAATACAACCAGCACAATGTCCCCCATGCAATATGGCTGATTTGGAAATCACCTATACAACACAACCAGCACAATGTCCCCCATGCAATATGGCTGACTTGGAAGTCACCTATACAAGACAACCAGCACAATGTCCCAAATGCAATATGGCTGACTTGGAAGTCACCTATAGAACATGGCCACCAGCACAATGTCCCCCATGCAATATGGCTGACTTGGAAGTCACCTATACAATACAACCAGCACAATGTCCCCCATGCAATATGGCTGACTTGGAAGTCACCTATACAACACAACCAGCACAATGTCCCCCATGCAATATGGCTGACTTGGAAGTCACCTATACAACACAACCAGCACAATGTCCCCCATGCAATATGGCTCACTTGGAAGTCACCTATACAACATGGCATCCAGCACAATGTCCCCCATGCAATATGGCTGACTTGGAAGTCACCTATACAACATGGCAACCAGCACAATGTCCCCCATGCAATATGGCTGACTTGGAAGTCACCTATACAACATGGCAACCAGCACAATGTCCCCCATGCAATATGGCTGACTTGGAAGTCACCTATACAAGAAACCAGCACAATGTCCCCATGCAATGTGGCTGACTTGGAAGTCACCTATAGAACATGGCCACCAGCACAATGTCCCCCATGCAATATGGCTGACTTGGAAGTCACCTATACAACATGGCAACCAGCACAATCTCCCCCATGCAATATGGCTGACTTGGAAGTCACCTATACAATACAACCAGCACAATGTCCCCCAAGCAATATGGCTGACTTGGAAGTCACCTATACAAGACAACCAGCACAATGTCCCCCATGCAATATGGCTGACTTGGAAGTCACCTATAGGACATGGCCACCAGCACAATGTCCCCCATGCAATATGGCTGACTTGGAAGTCACCTATACAATACAACCAGCACAATGTCCCCGATGCAATATGGCTGACTTGGAAGTCACCTATACAATACAACCAGCACAATGTCCCCCATGCAATATGGCTGATTTGGAAGTCACCTATACAACACAACCAGCACAATGTCCCCCATGCAATATGGCTGACTTGGAAGTCACCTATACAAGACAACCAGCACAATGTCCACCATGCAATATGGCTGACTTTGAAGTCACCTATAGAACATGGCCACCAGCACAATGTCCCCCTTGCAATATGGCTGACTTGGAAGTCACCTATAGAACATGGCAACCAGCACAATGTCCCCCAAGCAATATGGCTGACTTAAAAGTCACCTATACAAGACAACCAGCACAATTTCGCCCATGCAATATGGCTGACTTGGAAGTCACCTATAGGACATGGCAACCAGCACAATGTCCTCCATGCAATATGGCTGACTTGTAAGTCACCTATACAACATGGCAACCAGCACAATGTCCCCCATGCAATATGGCTGACTTGGAAGTCACCTATACAACATGGCAACCAGCACAATGTCCCCCAAGCAATATGGCTGACTTGGAAGTCACCTATACAACACAACCAGCACAATGTCCCCCATGCAATATGGCTGACTTGGAAGTCACCTATAGGACATGGCAACCAGCACAATGTCCCCCATGCAATATGGCTGACTTGGAAGTCACCTATAGAACATGGCCACCAGCACAATGTCCCCCAAGCAATATGGCTCACTTGGAAGTCACCTATACAATACAACCAGCACAATGTCCCCCATGCAATATGGCTGACTTGGAAGTCACCTATACAATACAACCAGCACAATGTCCCAAATGCAATATGGCTGACTTGGAAGTCACCTATAGAACATGGCCACCAGCACAATGTCCCCCATGCAATATGGCTGACTTGGGTGTCACCTATACAACATGGCAACCAGCACAATGTCCCCCATGCAATATGGCTGACTTGGAAGTCACCTATACAATACAACCAGCACAATGTCCCCCAAGCAATATGGCTGACTTGGAAGTCACCTATACAAGACAACCAGCACAATGTCCCCCATGCAATATGGCTGACTTGGAAGTCACCTATACAATACAACCAGCACAATGTCCCCCATGCAATATGGCTGATTTGGAAGTCACCTATACAACACAACCAGCACAATGTCCCCCATGCAATATGGCTGACTTGGAAGTCACCTATACAAGACAACCAGCACAATGTCCCAAATGCAATATGGCTGACTTGGAAGTCACCTATAGAACATGGCCACCAGCACAATGTCCCCCATGCAATATGGTTGACTTGGAAGTCACCTATACAACATGGCAACCAGCACAATGTCCCCCATGCAATATGGCTGACTTGGAAGTCACCTATACAACACAACCAGCACAATGTCCCCCATGCAATATGGCTGACTTGGAAGTCACCTATACAAGACAACCAGCACAATGTCCCCCATGCAATATGGCTGACTTGGAAGTCACCTATAGAACATGGCCACCAGCACAATGTCCCCCTTGCAATATGGCTGACTTGGAAGTCACCTATAGAACATGGCAACCAGCACAATGTCCCCCAAGCAATATGGCTGACTTAAAAGTCACCTATACAACACAACCAGCACAATGTCCCCCATGCAATATGGCTGACTTGGAAGTCACCTATAAAAGACAACTAGCACAATGTCCCCCATGCAATATGGCTGACTTGGAAGTCACCTATAGAACATGGCCACCAGCACAATGTCCCCCATGCAATATGGCTGACTTGGAAGTCACCTATACAACATGGCAACCAGCACAATGTCCACCAAGCAATATGGCTGACTTGGAAGTCACCTATAGAACATGGCCACCAGCACAATGTCCCCCAAGCAATATGGCTGACTTGGAAGTCACCTATAGAACATGGCAACCAGCACAATGTCCCCCAAGCAATATGGCTGACTTTGAAGTCACCTATACAAGACAACCAGCACAATGTCCCCCATGCAATATGGCTGACTTGGAAGTCACCTATAGGACATGGCAACCAGCACAATGTCCCCCATGCAATATGGCTGACTTGGAATTCACCTATAGAACATGGCCACCAGCACAATGTCCCCCAAGCAATATGGCTCACTTGGAAGTCACCTATACAATACAACCGGCACAATGTCCCCCATGCAATATGGCTGACTTGGAAGTCACCTATACAATACAACCAGCACAATGTCCCAAATGCAACATGGCTGACTTGGAAGTCACCTATAGAACATGGCCACCAGCACAATGTCCCCCATGCAATATGGCTGACTTGGAAGTCACCTATACAACATGGCAACCAGCACAATGTCCCCCATGCAATATGGCTGACTTGGAAGTCACCTATACAATACAACCAGCACAATGTCCCCCATGCAATATGGCTGATTTGTAAATCACCTATACAACACAACCAGCACAATGTCCCCCATGCAATATGGCTGACTTGGAAGTCACCTATACAAGACAACCAGCACAATGTCCCAAATGCAATATGGCTGACTTGGAAGTCACCTATAGAACATGGCCACCAGCACAATGTCCCCCATGCAATATGGCTGACTTGGAAGTCACCTATACAATACAACCAGCACAATGTCCCCCATGCAATATGGCTGACTTGGAAGTCACCTATACAACACAACCAGCACAATGTCCCCCATGCAATATGGCTGACTTGGAAGTCACCTATACAACACAACCAGCACAATGTCCCCCATGCAATATGGCTCACTTGGAAGTCACCTATACAACATGGCATCCAGCACAATGTCCCCCATGCAATATGGCTGACTTGGAAGTCACCTATACAACATGGCAACCAGCACAATGTCCCCCATGCAATATGGCTGACTTGGAAGTCACCTATACAACATGGCAACCAGCACAATGTCCCCCATGCAATATGGCTGACTTGGAAGTCACCTATACAAGAAACCAGCACAATGTCCCCCATGCAATGTGGCTGACTTGGAAGTCACCTATAGAACATGGCCACCAGCACAATGTCCCCCATGCAATATGGCTGACTTGGAAGTCACCTATACAACATGGCAACCAGCACAATCTCCCCCATGCAATATGGCTGACTTGGAAGTCACCTATACAATACAACCAGCACAATGTCCCCCAAGCAATATGGCTGACTTGGAAGTCACCTATACAAGACAACCAGCACAATGTCCCCCATGCAATATGGCTGACTTGGAAGTCACCTATAGGACATGGCCACCAGCACAATGTCCCCCATGCAATATGGCTGACTTGGAAGTCACCTATACAATACAACCAGCACAATGTCCCCGATGCAATATGGCTGACTTGGAAGTCACCTATACAATACAACCAGCACAATGTCCCCCATGCAATATGGCTGATTTGGAAGTCACCTATACAACACAACCAGCACAATGTCCCCCATGCAATATGGCTGACTTGGAAGTCACCTATACAAGACAACCAGCACAATGTCCACCATGCAATATGGCTGACTTTGAAGTCACCTATAGAACATGGCCACCAGCACAATGTCCCCCTTGCAATATGGCTGACTTGGAAGTCACCTATAGAACATGGCAACCAGCACAATGTCCCCCAAGCAATATGGCTGACTTAAAAGTCACCTATACAAGACAACCAGCACAATTTCGCCCATGCAATATGGCTGACTTGGAAGTCACCTATAGGCCATGGCAACCAGCACAATGTCATCCATGCAATATGGCTGACTTGTAAGTCACCTATACAACATGGCAACCAGCACAATGTCCCCCATGCAATATGGCTGACTTGGAAGTCACCTATACAACATGGCAACCAGCACAATGTCCCCCAAGCAATATGGCTGACTTGGAAGTCACCTATACAACACAACCAGCACAATGTCCCCCATGCAATATGGCTGACTTGGAAGTCACCTATAGGACATGGCAACCAGCACAATGTCCCCCATGCAATATGGCTGACTTGGAAGTCACCTATAGAACATGGCCACCAGCACAATGTCCCCCAAGCAATATGGCTCACTTGGAAGTCACCTATACAATACAACCAGCACAATGTCCCCCATGCAATATGGCTGACTTGGAAGTCACCTATACAATACAACCAGCACAATGTCCCAAATGCAATATGGCTGACTTGGAAGTCACCTATAGAACATGGCCACCAGCACAATGTCCCCCATGCAATATGGCTGACTTGGGTGTCACCTATACAACATGGCAACCAGCACAATGTCCCCCATGCAATATGGCTGACTTGGAAGTCACCTATACAATACAACCAGCACAATGTCCCCCAAGCAATATGGCTGACTTGGAAGTCACCTATACAAGACAACCAGCACAATGTCCCCCATGCAATATGGCTGACTTGGAAGTCACCTATACAATACAACCAGCACAATGTCCCCCATGCAATATGGCTGATTTGGAAGTCACCTATACAACACAACCAGCACAATGTCCCCCATGCAATATGGCTGACTTGGAAGTCACCTATACAAGACAACCAGCACAATGTCCCAAATGCAATATGGCTGACTTGGAAGTCACCTATAGAACATGGCCACCAGCACAATGTCCCCCATGCAATATGGTTGACTTGGAAGTCACCTATACAACATGGCAACCAGCACAATGTCCCCCATGCAATATGGCTGACTTGGAAGTCACCTATACAATACAACCAGCACAATGTCCCCCAAGCAATATGGCTGACTTGGAAGTCACCTATACAAGACAACCAGCACAATGTCCCCCATGCAATATGGCTGACTTGGAAGTCACCTATAGGACATGGCCACCAGCACAATGTCCCCCATGCAATATGGCTGACTTGGAAGTCACCTATACAATACAACCAGCACAATGTCCCCCATGCAATATGGCTGACTTGGAAGTCACCTATACAATACAACCAGCACAATGTCCCCCATGCAATATGGCTGATTTGGAAGTCACCTATACAACACAAACAGCACAATGTCCCCCATGCAATATGGCTGACTTGGAAGTCACCTATACAACACAACCAGCACAATGTCCCCCATGCAATATGGCTGACTTGGAAGTCACCTATAGAACATGGCAACCAGCACAATGTCCCCCAAGCAATATGGCTGACTTGGAAGTCACCTATACAACATGGCCACCAGCACAATGTCCCCCAAGCAATATGGCTCACTTGGAAGTCACCTATACAATACAACCAGCACAATGTCCCCCATGCAATATGGCTGACTTGGAAGTCACCTATACAATACAACCAGCACAATGTCCCCCATGCAATATGGCTGACTTGGAAGTCACCTATACAACACAACCAGCACAATGTACCCCATGCAATATGGCTGACTTGGAAGTCACCTATACAACATGGCAACCAGCACAATGTCCCCCATGCAATATGGCTGACTTGGAAGTCACCTATACAACATGGCAATAGGCACAATGTCCCCCATGCAATATGGCTGACTTGGAAGTCAGCTATACAAGACAACCAGCACAATGTCCCCATGCAATATGGCTGACTTGGAAGTCACCTATAGAACATGGCCACCAGCACAATGTCCCCCATGCAATATGGCTGACTTGGAAGTCAGCTATACAAGACAACCAGCACAATGTCCCCATGCAATATGGCTGACTTGGAAGTCACCTATAGAACATGGCCACCAGCACAATGTCCCCTATGCAATATGGCTGACTTGGAAGTCACCTATACAACATGGCAACCAGCACAATGTCCCCCATGCAATATGGCTGACTTGGAAGTCACCTATACAATACAACCAGCACAATGTCCCCCAGGCGATATGGCTGACTTGGAAGTCACCTATACAACATGGCAACGAGCACAATATCCCCCAAGCAATATGGCTGACTTGGAAGTCACCTATACAACATGGCAACCAGCACAATGTCCCCCATGCAATATGGCTGACTTGGAAGTCACCTATACAACATGGCCACCAGCACAATGTCCCCCATGCAATATGGCTGACTTGGAAGTCACCTATATAAGACAACCAGCACAATGTCCCCCATGCAATATGGCTGACTTGGAAGTCACCTATAGGACATGGCAACCAGCACAATGTCCCCCAAGCAATATGGCTGACTTGGAAGTCACCTATACAAGACAACCAGCACAATGTCCCAAATGCAATATGGCTGACTTGGAAGTCACCTATAGAACATGGCCACCAGCACAATGTCCCCCATGCAATATGGCTGACTTGGAAGTCACCTATACAACATGGCAACCAGCACAATGTCCCCCAAGCAATATGGCTGACTTGGAAGTCACCTATAGAACATGGCCACCAGCACAATGTCCCCCATGCAAAATGGCTGACTTGGAAGTCACCTATACAACATGGCAACCAGCACAATGTCCCCCATGCAATATGGCTGACTTGGAAGTCACCTATACAAGACAACCAGCACAATGTCCCCCATGCAATATGGCTGACTTGGAAGTCACCTATACAACATGGCAACCAGCACAATGTCCCCCATGCAATATGGCTGACTTGGAAGTCACCTATACAATACAACCAGCACAATGTCCCCCATGCAATATGGCTGACTTTGAAGTCACCTATACAAGACAACCAGCACAATGTCCCCCATGCAATATGGCTGACTTGGAAGTCACCTATAGGACATGTCCACCAGCACAATGTCCCCCATGCAATATGGCTGACTTGGAAGTCACCTATACAATACAACCAGAACAATGTCCCCCATGCAATATGGCTGACTTGGAAGTCACCTATACAATACAACCAGCACAATGTCCCCCATGCAATATGGCTGATTTGGAAGTCACCTATACAACACAACCAGCACAATGTCCCCCATGCAATATGGCTGACTTGGAAGTCACCTATACAACACAACCAGCACAATGTCCCCCATGCAATATGGCTGACTTGGAAGTCACCTATAGAACATGGCAACCAGCACAATGTCCCCCAAGCAATATGGCTGACTTGGAAGTCACCTATACAACATGGCCACCAGCACAATGTCCCCCAAGCAATATGGCTCACTTGGAAGTCACCTATACAATACAACCAGCACAATGTCCCCCATGCAATATGGCTGACTTGGAAGTCACCTATACAATACAACCAGCACAATGTCCCCCATGCAATATGGCTGACTTGGAAGTCACCTATACAACACAACCAGCACAATGTCCCCCATGCAATATGGCTGACTTGGAAGTCACCTATACAACATGGCAACCAGCACAATGTCCCCCATGCAATATGGCTGACTTGGAAGTCACCTATACAACATGGCAACCAGCACAATGTCCCCCATGCAATATGGCTGACTTGGAAGTCAGCTATACAAGACAACCAGCACAATGTCCCCATGCAATATGGCTGACTTGGAAGTCACCTATAGAACATGGCCACCAGCACAATGTCCCCCATGCAATATGGCTGACTTGGAAGTCAGCTATACAAGACAACCAGCACAATGTCCCCATGCAATATGGCTGACTTGGAAGTCACCTATAGAACATGGCCACCAGCACAATGTCCCCATGCAATATGGCTGACTTGGAAGTCACCTATAGAACATGGCCACCAGCACAATGTCCCCTATGCAATATGGCTGACTTGGAAGTCACCTATACAACATGGCAACCAGCACAATGTCCCCCATGCAATATGGCTGACTTGGAAGTCACCTATACAATACAACCAGCACAATGTCCCCCAGGCAATATGGCTGACTTGGAAGTCACCTATACAACATGGCAACCAGCACAATGTCCCCCAAGCAATATGGCTGACTTGGAAGTCACCTATACAACATGGCAACCAGCACAATGTCCCCCATGCAATATGGCTGACTTGGAAGTCACCTATACAACATGGCCACCAGCACAATGTCCCCCATGCAATATGGCTGACTTGGAAGTCACCTATATAAGACAACCAGCACAATGTCCCCCATGCAATATGGCTGACTTGGAAGTCACCTATAGGACATGGCAACCAGCACAATGTCCCCCAAGCAATATGGCTGACTTGGAAGTCACCTATACAAGACAACCAGCACAATGTCCCAAATGCAATATGGCTGACTTGGAAGTCACCTATAGAACATGGCCACCAGCACAATGTCCCCCATGCAATATGGCTGACTTGGAAGTCACCTATACAACATGGCAACCAGCACAATGTCCCCCAAGCAATATGGCTGACTTGGAAGTCACCTATAGAACATGGCCACCAGCACAATGTCCCCCATGCAATATGGCTGACTTGGAAGTCACCTATACAACATGGCAACCAGCACAATGTCCCCCATGCAATATGGCTGACTTGGAAGTCACCTATACATGACAACCAGCACAATGTCCCCCATGCAATATGGCTGACTTGGAAGTCACCTATACAACACAACCAGCACAATGTCCCCCATGCAATATGGCTGACTTGGAAGTCACTTATACAACATGGCAACCAGCACAATGTCCCCCATGCAATATGGCTGACTTGGAAGTCACCTATACAACATGGCAACCAGCACAATGTCCCCCATGCAATATGGCTGACTTGGAAGTCAGCTATACAAGACAACCAGCACAATGTCCCCATGCAATATGGCTGACTTGGAAGTCACCTATAGAACATGGCCACCAGCACAATGTCCCCCATGCAATATGGCTGACTTGGAAGTCAGCTATACAAGACAACCAGCACAATGTCCCCATGCAATATGGCTGACTTGGAAGTCACCTATAGAACATGGCCACCAGCACAATGTCCCCTATGCAATATGGCTGACTTGGAAGTCACCTATACAACATGGCAACCAGCACAATGTCCCCCATGCAATATGGCTGACTTGGAAGTCACCTATACAATACAACCAGCACAATGTCCCTCAGGCAATATGGCTGACTTGGAAGTCACCTATACAACATGGCAACCAGCACAATGTCCCCCAAGCAATATGGCTGACTTGGAAGTCACCTATACAACATGGCAACCAGCACAATGTCCCCCATGCAATATGGCTGACTTGGAAGTCACCTATACAACATGGCCACCAGCACAATGTCCCCCATGCAATATGGCTGACTTGGAAGTCACCTATATAAGACAACCAGCACAATGTCCCCCATGCAATATGGCTGACTTGGAAGTCACCTATAGGACATGGCAACCAGCACAATGTCCCCCAAGCAATATGGCTGACTTGGAAGTCACCTATACAAGACAACCAGCACAATGTCCCAAATGCAATATGGCTGACTTGGAAGTCACCTATAGAACATGGCCACCAGCACAATGTCCCCCATGCAATATGGCTGACTTGGAAGTCACCTATACAACATGGCAACCAGCACAATGTCCCCCAAGCAATATGGCTGACTTGGAAGTCACCTATAGAACATGGCCACCAGCACAATGTCCCCCATGCAATATGGCTGACTTGGAAGTCACCTATACAACATGGCAACCAGCACAATGTCCCCCATGCAATATGGCTGACTTGGAAGTCACCTATACAAGACAACCAGCACAATGTCCCCCATGCAATATGGCTGACTTGGAAGTCACCTATACAACACAACCAGCACAATGTCCCCCATGCAATATGGCTGACTTGGAAGTCACCTATACAACATGGCAACCAGCACAATGTCCCCCATGCAATATGGCTGACTTTGAAGTCACCTATACAACATGGCAACCAGCACAATGTCCCCCATGCAATATGGCTGACTTGGAAGTCACCTATACAAGACAACCAGCACAATGTCCCCATGCAATATGGCTGACTTGGAAGTCACCTATAGAACATGGCCACCAGCACAATGTCCCCCATGCAATATTGCTGACTTGGAAGTCACCTATAGAACATGGCAACCAGCACAATGTCCCCCAAGCAATATGGCTCACTTGGAAGTCACCTATACAACATGGCAACCAGCACAATGTCCCCCATGCAATATGGCTGACTTGGAAGTCACCTATACAATACAACCAGCACAATGTCCCCCAGGCAATATGGCTGACTTGGAAGTCACCTATACAACATGGCAACCAGCACAATGTCCCCCAAGCAATATGGCTGACTTGGAAGTCACCTATACAACATGGCAACCAGCACAATGTCCGCCATGCAATATGGCTGACTTGGAAGTCACCTATACAACATGGCCACCAGCACAATGTCCCCCATGCAATATGGCTGACTTGGAAGTCACCTATATAAGACAACCAGCACAATGTCCCCCATGCAATATGGCTGACTTGGAAGTCACCTATAGGACATGGCAACCAGCACAATGTCCCCCATGCAATATGGCTGACTTGGAAGTCACCTATACAAGACAACCAGCACAATGTCCCAAATGCAATATGGCTGACTTGGAAGTCACCTATAGAACATGGCCACCAGCACAATGTCCCCCATGCAATATGGCTGACTTGGAAGTCACCTATATAAGACAACCAGCACAATGTCCCCCATGCAATATGGCTGACTTGGAAGTCACCTATAGGACATGGCAACCAGCACAATGTCCCCCAAGCAATATGGCTGACTTGGAAGTCACCTATACAAGACAACAAGCACAATGTCCCAAATGCAATATGGCTGACTTGGAAGTCACCTATAGAACATGGCCACCAGCACAATGTCCCCCATGCAATATGGCTGACTTGGAAGTCACCTATACAACATGGCAACCAGCACAATGTCCCCCAAGCAATATGGCTGACTTGGAAGTCACCTATAGAACATGGCCACCAGCACAATGTCCCCCATGCAATATGTCTGACTTGGAAGTCAGCTATATAAGACAACCAGCACAATGTCCCCCATGCAATATGGCTGACTTGGAAGTCACCTATAGGACATGGCAACCAGCACAATGTCCCCCAAGCAATATGGCTGACTTGGAAGTCACCTATACAAGACAACAAGCACAATGTCCCAAATGCAATATGGCTGACTTGGAAGTCACCTATAGAACATGGCCACCAGCACAATGTCCCCCATGCAATATGGCTGACTTGGAAGTCACCTATACAACATGGCAACCAGCACAATGTCCCCCAAGCAATATGGCTGACTTGGAAGTCACCTATAGAACATGGCCACCAGCACAATGTCCCCCATGCAATATGGCTGACTTGGAAGTCACCTATACATGACAACCAGCACAATGTCCCCCATGCAATATGGCTGACTTGGAAGTCACCTATACAACACAACCAGCACAATGTCCCCCATGCAATATGGCTGACTTGGAAGTCACCTATACAACATGGCAACCAGCACAATGTCCCCCATGCAATATGGCTGACTTGGAAGTCACCTATACAACATGGCAACCAGCACAATGTCCCCCATGCAATATGGCTGACTTGGAAGTCAGCTATACAAGACAACCAGCACAATGTCCCCATGCAATATGGCTGACTTGGAAGTCACCTATAGAACATGGCCACCAGCACAATGTCCCCCATGCAATATGGCTGACTTGGAAGTCACCTATATAAGACAACCAGCACAATGTCCCCCATGCAATATGGCTGACTTGGAAGTCACCTATAGGACATGGCAACCAGCACAATGTCCCCCAAGCAATATGGCTGACTTGGAAGTCACCTATACAAGACAACAAGCACAATGTCCCAAATGCAATATGGCTGACTTGGAAGTCACCTATAGAACATGGCCACCAGCACAATGTCCCCCATGCAATATGGCTGACTTGGAAGTCACCTATACAACATGGCAACCAGCACAATGTCCCCCAAGCAATATGGCTGACTTGGAAGTCACCTATAGAACATGGCCACCAGCACAATGTCCCCCATGCAATATGTCTGACTTGGAAGTCAGCTATATAAGACAACCAGCACAATGTCCCCCATGCAATATGGCTGACTTGGAAGTCACCTATAGGACATGGCAACCAGCACAATGTCCCCCAAGCAATATGGCTGACTTGGAAGTCACCTATACAAGACAACAAGCACAATGTCCCAAATGCAATATGGCTGACTTGGAAGTCACCTATAGAACATGGCCACCAGCACAATGTCCCCCATGCAATATGGCTGACTTGGAAGTCACCTATACAACATGGCAACCAGCACAATGTCCCCCAAGCAATATGGCTGACTTGGAAGTCACCTATAGAACATGGCCACCAGCACAATGTCCCCCATGCAATATGGCTGACTTGGAAGTCACCTATACATGACAACCAGCACAATGTCCCCCATGCAATATGGCTGACTTGGAAGTCACCTATACAACACAACCAGCACAATGTCCCCCATGCAATATGGCTGACTTGGAAGTCACCTATACAACATGGCAACCAGCACAATGTCCCCCATGCAATATGGCTGACTTGGAAGTCACCTATACAACATGGCAACCAGCACAATGTCCCCCATGCAATATGGCTGACTTGGAAGTCAGCTATACAAGACAACCAGCACAATGTCCCCATGCAATATGGCTGACTTGGAAGTCACCTATAGAACATGGCCACCAGCACAATGTCCCCCATGTAATATGGCTGACTTGGAAGTCAGCTATACAAGACAACCAGCACAATGTCCCCATGCAATATGGCTGACTTGGAAGTCACCTATAGAACATGGCCACCAGCACAATGTCCCCTATGCAATATGGCTGACTTGGAAGTCACCTATACAACATGGCAACCAGCACAATGTCCCCCATGCAATATGGCTGACTTGGAAGTCACCTATACAATACAACCAGCACAATGTCCCTCAGGCAATATGGCTGACTTGGAAGTCACCTATACAACATGGCAACCAGCACAATGTCCCCCAAGCAATATGGCTGACTTGGAAGTCACCTATACAACATGGCAACCAGCACAATGTCCCCCATGCAATATGGCTGACTTGGAAGTCACCTATACAACATGGCCACCAGCACAATGTCCCCCATGCAATATGGCTGACTTGGAAGTCACCTATATAAGACAACCAGCACAATGTCCCCCATGCAATATGGCTGACTTGGAAGTCACCTATAGGACATGGCAACCAGCACAATGTCCCCCAAGCAATATGGCTGACTTGGAAGTCACCTATACAAGACAACCAGCACAATGTCCCAAATGCAATATGGCTGACTTGGAAGTCACCTATAGAACATGGCCACCAGCACAATGTCCCCCATGCAATATGGCTGACTTGGAAGTCACCTATACAACATGGCAACCAGCACAATGTCCCCCAAGCAATATGGCTGACTTGGAAGTCACCTATAGAACATGGCCACCAGCACAATGTCCCCCATGCAATATGGCTGACTTGGAAGTCACCTATACAACATGGCAACCAGCACAATGTCCCCCATGCAATATGGCTGACTTGGAAGTCACCTATACAATACAACCAGCACAATGTCCCCAGGCAATATGGCTGACTTGGAAGTCACCTATACAACATGGCAACCAGCACAATGTCCCCCAAGGAATATGGCTGACTTGGAAGTCACCTATACAACATGGCAACCAGCACAATGTCCCCCATGCAATATGGCTGACTTGGAAGTCACCTATACAACATGGCCACCAGCACAATGTCCCCCATGCAATATGGCTGACTTGGAAGTCACCTATACAAGACAACCAGCACAATGTCCCCCATGCAATATGGCTGACTTGGAAGTCACCTATAGGACATGGCAACCAGCACAATGTCCCCCAAACAATATGGCTGACTTGGAAGTCACCTATACAAGACAACCAGCACAATGTCCCAAATGCAATATGGCTGACTTGGAAGTCACCTATAGAACATGGCCACCAGCACAATGTCCCCCATGCAATATGGCTGACTTGGAAGTCACCTATACAACATGGCAACCAGCGCAATGTCCCCCAAGCAATATGGCTGACTTGGAAGTCACCTATAGAACATGGCCACCAGCACAATGTCTCCCAAGCAATATGGCTGACTTGGAAGTCACCTACAGAACATGGCAACCAGCACAATGTCCCCCAAGCAATATGGCTGACTTGGAAGTCACCTATACAAGACAACCAGCACAATGTCCCCCATGCAACACGGCTGACTTGGAAGTCACCTATACAAGACAACCAGCACAATGTCCCCCATGCAATATGGCTGACTTGGAAGTAACCTATACAACACAACCAGCACAATGTCCCCCAAGCAATATGGCTCACTTGGAAGTCACCTATACAACATGGCAACCAGCACAATGTCCCCCATGCAATATGGCTGACTTGGAAGTCACCTATACAACATGGCAACCAGCACAATGTCCCCCATGCAATATGGCTGACTTGGAAGTCACCTATACAAGACAACCAGCACAATGTCCCCATGTAATATGGCTGACTTGGAAGTCACCTATAGAACATGGCCACCAGCACAATGTCCCCCATGCAATATGGCTGACTTGGAAGTCACCTATAGAACATGGCAACCAGCATAATGTCCCCCAAGCAATATGGCTCACTTGGAAGTCACCTATACAACATGGCAACCAGCACAATGTCCCCCATGCAATATGGCTGACTTGGAAGTCACCTATACAACATGGCAACCAGCACAATGTCCCCCATGCAATATGGCTGACTTGGAAGTCACCTATACAATACAACCAGCACAATGTCCCCCAGGCAATATGGCTGACTTGGAAGTCACCTATACAACATGGCAACCAGCACAATGTCCCCCAAGCAATATGGCTGACTTGGAAGTCACCTATACAACATGGCAACCAGCACAATGTCCCCCATGCAATATGGCTGACTTGGAAGTCACCTATACAACATGGCCACCAGCACAATGTCCCCCATGCAATATGGCTGACTTGGAAGTCACCTATACAAGACAACCAGCACAATGTCCCCCATGCAATATGGCTGACTTGGAAGTCACCTATAGAACATGGCCACCAGCACAATGTCCCCCATGCAATATGGCTGACTTGGAAGTCACCTCTACAACATGGCAACCAGCACAATGTCCCCCAAGCAATATGGCTGACTTGGAAGTCACCTATAGAACATGGCCACCAGCACAATGTCCCCCAAGCAATATGGCTGACTTGGAAGTCACCTACAGAACATGGCAACCAGCACAATGTCCCCCAAGCAATATGGCTGACTTGGAAGTCACCTATACAAGACAACCAGCACAATGTCCCCCATGCAACACGGCTGACTTGGAAGTCACCTATACAAGACAACCAGCACAATGTCCCCCATGCAATATGGCTGACTTGGAAGTCACCTATACAACACAACCAGCACAATGTCCCCCAAGCAATATGGCTCACTTGGAAGTCACCTATACAACATGGCAACCAGCACAAAGTCCCCCATGCAATATGGCTGACTTGGAAGTCACCTATACAATACAACCAGCACAATGTCCCCCAAGCAATATGGCTGACTTGGAAGTCACCTATAGAACATGGCCACCAGCACAATGTCCCCCATGCAATATGGCTGACTTGGAAGTCACCTATACAACATGGCAACCAGCAAAATGTCCCCCAAGCAATATGGCTGACTTGGAAGTCACCTATACAACATGGCAACCAGCACAATGTCCCCCATGCAATATGGCTGACTTGGAAGTCACCTATACAACATGGCCACCAGCACAATGTCCCCCATGCAATATGGCTGACTTGGAAGTCACCTATACAAGACAACCAGCACAATATCCCCCATGCAATATGGCTGACTTGGAAGTCACCTATAGGACATGGCAACCAGCACAATTTCCCCCAAGCAATATGGCTGACTTGGAAGTCACATATACAAGACAACCAGCACAATGTCCCAAATGCAATATGGCTGACTTGGAAGTCACCTATAGAACATGGCCACCAGCACAATGTCCCCCATGCAATATGGCTGACTTGGAAGTCACCTCTACAACATGGCAACCAGCACAATGTCCCCCAAGCAATATGGCTGACTTGGAAGTCACCTATAGAACATGGCCACCAGCACAATGTCCCCAAAGCAATATGGCTGACTTGGAAGTCACCTACAGAACATGGCAACCAGCACAATGTCCCCCAAGCAATATGGCTGACTTGGAAGTCACCTATACAAGACAACCAGCACAATGTCCCCCATGCAACACGGCTGACTTGGAAGTCACCTATACAAGACAACCAGCACAATGTCCCCCATGCAATATGGCTGACTTGGAAGTCACCTATACAACACAACCAGCACAATGTCCCCCAAGCAATATGGCTCACTTGGAAGTCACCTATACAACATGGCAACCAGCACAAAGTCCCCCATGCAATATGGCTGACTTGGAAGTCACCTATACAATACAACCAGCACAATGTCCCCCAAGCAATATGGCTGACTTGGAAGTCACCTATAGAACATGGCCACCAGCACAATGTCCCCCATGCAATATGGCTGATTTGGAAGTCACCTATACAAGACAACCAGCACAATGTCCCCCAGGCAATATGGCTGACTTGGAAGTCACCTATACAACATGGCAACCAGCACAATGTCCCCCAAGCAATATGGCTGACTTGGAAGTCACCTATACAACATGGCAACCAGCACAATGTCCCCCATGCAATATGGCTGACTTGGAAGTCACCTATACAATACAACCAGCACAATGTCCCTCAGGCAATATGGCTGACTTGGAAGTCACCTATACAACATGGCAACCAGCACAATGTCCCCCAAGCAATATGGCTGACTTGGAAGTCACCTATACAACATGGCAACCAGCACAATGTCCCCCATGCAATATGGCTGACTTGGAAGTCACCTATACAACATGGCCACCAGCACAATGTCCCCCATGCAATATGGCTGACTTGGAAGTCACCTATATAAGACAACCAGCACAATGTCCCCCATGCAATATGGCTGACTTGGAAGTCACCTATAGGACATGGCAACCAGCACAATGTCCCCCAAGCAATATGGCTGACTTGGAAGTCACCTATACAAGACAACCAGCACAATGTCCCAAATGCAATATGGCTGACTTGGAAGTCACCTATAGAACATGGCCACCAGCACAATGTCCCCCATGCAATATGGCTGACTTGGAAGTCACCTATACAACATGGCAACCAGCACAATGTCCCCCAAGCAATATGGCTGACTTGGAAGTCACCTATAGAACATGGCCACCAGCACAATGTCCCCCATGCAATATGGCTGACTTGGAAGTCACCTATACAACATGGCAACCAGCACAATGTCCCCCATGCAATATGGCTGACTTGGAAGTCACCTATACAATACAACCAGCACAATGTCCCCAGGCAATATGGCTGACTTGGAAGTCACCTATACAACATGGCAACCAGCACAATGTCCCCCAAGGAATATGGCTGACTTGGAAGTCACCTATACAACATGGCAACCAGCACAATGTCCCCCATGCAATATGGCTGACTTGGAAGTCACCTATACAACATGGCCACCAGCACAATGTCCCCCATGCAATATGGCTGACTTGCAAGTCACCTATACAAGACAACCAGCACAATGTCCCCCATGCAATATGGCTGACTTGGAAGTCACCTATAGGACATGGCAACCAGCACAATGTCCCCCAAACAATATGGCTGACTTGGAAGTCACCTATACAAGACAACCAGCACAATGTCCCAAATGCAATATGGCTGACTTGGAAGTCACCTATAGAACATGGCCACCAGCACAATGTCCCCCATGCAATATGGCTGACTTGGAAGTCACCTATACAACATGGCAACCAGCGCAATGTCCCCCAAGCAATATGGCTGACTTGGAAGTCACCTATAGAACATGGCCACCAGCACAATGTCTCCCAAGCAATATGGCTGACTTGGAAGTCACCTACAGAACATGGCAACCAGCACAATGTCCCCCAAGCAATATGGCTGACTTGGAAGTCACCTATACAAGACAACCAGCACAATGTCCCCCATGCAACACGGCTGACTTGGAAGTCACCTATACAAGACAACCAGCACAATGTCCCCCATGCAATATGGCTGACTTGGAAGTAACCTATACAACACAACCAGCACAATGTCCCCCAAGCAATATGGCTCACTTGGAAGTCACCTATACAACATGGCAACCAGCACAATGTCCCCCATGCAATATGGCTGACTTGGAAGTCACCTATACAACATGGCAACCAGCACAATGTCCCCCATGCAATATGGCTGACTTGGAAGTCACCTATACAAGACAACCAGCACAATGTCCCCATGTAATATGGCTGACTTGGAAGTCACCTATAGAACATGGCCACCAGCACAATGTCCCCCATGCAATATGGCTGACTTGGAAGTCACCTATAGAACATGGCAACCAGCATAATGTCCCCCAAGCAATATGGCTCACTTGGAAGTCACCTATACAACATGGCAACCAGCACAATGTCCCCCATGCAATATGGCTGACTTGGAAGTCACCTATACAACATGGCAACCAGCACAATGTCCCCCATGCAATATGGCTGACTTGGAAGTCACCTATACAATACAACCAGCACAATGTCCCCCAGGCAATATGGCTGACTTGGAAGTCACCTATACAACATGGCAACCAGCACAATGTCCCCCAAGCAATATGGCTGACTTGGAAGTCACCTATACAACATGGCAACCAGCACAATGTCCCCCATGCAATATGGCTGACTTGGAAGTCACCTATACAACATGGCCACCAGCACAATGTCCCCCATGCAATATGGCTGACTTGGAAGTCACCTATACAAGACAACCAGCACAATGTCCCCCATGCAATATGGCTGACTTGGAAGTCACCTATAGAACATGGCCACCAGCACAATGTCCCCCATGCAATATGGCTGACTTGGAAGTCACCTCTACAACATGGCAACCAGCACAATGTCCCCCAAGCAATATGGCTGACTTGGAAGTCACCTATAGAACATGGCCACCAGCACAATGTCCCCCAAGCAATATGGCTGACTTGGAAGTCACCTACAGAACATGGCAACCAGCACAATGTCCCCCAAGCAATATGGCTGACTTGGAAGTCACCTATACAAGACAACCAGCACAATGTCCCCCATGCAACACGGCTGACTTGGAAGTCACCTATACAAGACAACCAGCACAATGTCCCCCATGCAATATGGCTGACTTGGAAGTCACCTATACAACACAACCAGCACAATGTCCCCCAAGCAATATGGCTCACTTGGAAGTCACCTATACAACATGGCAACCAGCACAAAGTCCCCCATGCAATATGGCTGACTTGGAAGTCACCTATACAATACAACCAGCACAATGTCCCCCAAGCAATATGGCTGACTTGGAAGTCACCTATAGAACATGGCCACCAGCACAATGTCCCCCATGCAATATGGCTGACTTGGAAGTCACCTATACAACATGGCAACCAGCAAAATGTCCCCCAAGCAATATGGCTGACTTGGAAGTCACCTATACAACATGGCAACCAGCACAATGTCCCCCATGCAATATGGCTGACTTGGAAGTCACCTATACAACATGGCCACCAGCACAATGTCCCCCATGCAATATGGCTGACTTGGAAGTCACCTATACAAGACAACCAGCACAATATCCCCCATGCAATATGGCTGACTTGGAAGTCACCTATAGGACATGGCAACCAGCACAATTTCCCCCAAGCAATATGGCTGACTTGGAAGTCACATATACAAGACAACCAGCACAATGTCCCAAATGCAATATGGCTGACTTGGAAGTCACCTATAGAACATGGCCACCAGCACAATGTCCCCCATGCAATATGGCTGACTTGGAAGTCACCTCTACAACATGGCAACCAGCACAATGTCCCCCAAGCAATATGGCTGACTTGGAAGTCACCTATAGAACATGGCCACCAGCACAATGTCCCCAAAGCAATATGGCTGACTTGGAAGTCACCTACAGAACATGGCAACCAGCACAATGTCCCCCAAGCAATATGGCTGACTTGGAAGTCACCTATACAAGACAACCAGCACAATGTCCCCCATGCAACACGGCTGACTTGGAAGTCACCTATACAAGACAACCAGCACAATGTCCCCCATGCAATATGGCTGACTTGGAAGTCACCTATACAACACAACCAGCACAATGTCCCCCAAGCAATATGGCTCACTTGGAAGTCACCTATACAACATGGCAACCAGCACAAAGTCCCCCATGCAATATGGCTGACTTGGAAGTCACCTATACAATACAACCAGCACAATGTCCCCCAAGCAATATGGCTGACTTGGAAGTCACCTATAGAACATGGCCACCAGCACAATGTCCCCCAGGCAATATGGCTGACTTGGAAGTCACCTATACAACATGGCAACCAGCACAATGTCCCCAAAGCAATATGGCTGACTTGGAAGTCACCTATACAACATGGCAACCAGCACAATGTCCCCCATGCAATATGGCTGACTTGGAAGTCACCTATACAACATGGCCACCAGCACAATGTCCCCCATGCAATATGGCTGACTTGGAAGTCACCTATACAAGACAACCAGCACAATGTCCCCCATGCAATATGGCTGACTTGGAAGTCACCTATAGGACATGGCCACCAGCACAATGTTCCCCAAGCAATATGGCTGACTTGGAAGTCACCTATACAAGACAACCAGCACAATGTCCCAAATGCAATATGTCTGATTTGGAAGTCACCTATAGAACATGGCCACCAGCACAATGTCCCCCATGCAATATGGCTGACTTGGAAGTCACCTATACAACATGGCAACCAGCACAATGTCCCCCAAGCAATGTGGCTGACTTGGAAGTCACCTATAGAACATGGCCACCAGCACAATGTCCCCCAAGCAATATGGCTGACTTGGAAGTCACCTACAGAACATGGCAACCAGCACAATGTCCCCCAAGCAATATGGCTGACTTGGAAGTCACCTATACAACACAACCAGCACAATGTCCCCCAAGCAATATGGCTCACTTGGAAGTCACCTATACAAGACAACCAGCACAATGTCCCCCATGCAATATGGCTGACTTGGAAGTCACCTATACAAGACAACCAGCACAATGTCCCAAATGCAATATGGCTGACTTGGAAGTCACCTATAGAACATGGCCACCAGCACAATGTCCCCCATGCAATATGGCTGACTTGGAAGTCACCTATACAACATGGCCACCAGCACAATGTCCCCCATGCAATATGGCTGACTTGGAAGTCACCTATATAAGACAACCAGCACAATGTCCCCCATGCAATATGGCTGACTTGGAAGTCACCTATAGGACATGGCAACCAGCACAATGTCCCCCAAGCAATATGGCTGACTTGGAAGTCACCTATACAAGACAACAAGCACAATGTCCCAAATGCAATATGGCTGACTTGGAAGTCACCTATAGAACATGGCCACCAGCACAATGTCCCCCATGCAATATGGCTGACTTGGAAGTCACCTATACAACATGGCAACCAGCACAATGTCCCCCAAGCAATATGGCTGACTTGGAAGTCACCTATAGAACATGGCCACCAGCACAATGTCCCCCATGCAATATGGCTGACTTGGAAGTCACCTATACAACATGGCAACCAGCACAATGTCCCCCATGCAATATGGCTGACTTGGAAGTCACCTATACATGACAACCAGCACAATGTCCCCCATGCAATATGGCTGACTTGGAAGTCACCTATACAACACATCCAGCACAATGTCCCCCATGCAATATGGCTGACTTGGAAGTCACCTATACAACATGGCAACCAGCACAATGTCCCCCATGCAATATGGCTGACTTGGAAGTCACCTATACAACATGGCAACCAGCACAATGTCCCCCATGCAATATGGCTGACTTGGAAGTCAGCTATACAAGACAACCAGCACAATGTCCCCATGCAATATGGCTGACTTGGAAGTCACCTATAGAACATGGCCACCAGCACAATGTCCCCCATGTAATATGGCTGACTTGGAAGTCAGCTATACAAGACAACCAGCACAATGTCCCCATGCAATATGGCTGACTTGGAAGTCACCTATAGAACATGGCCACCAGCACAATGTCCCCTATGCAATATGGCTGACTTGGAAGTCACCTATACAACATGGCAACCAGCACAATGTCCCCCATGCAATATGGCTGACTTGGAAGTCACCTATACAATACAACCAGCACAATGTCCCTCAGGCAATATGGCTGACTTGGAAGTCACCTATACAACATGGCAACCAGCACAATGTCCCCCAAGCAATATGGCTGACTTGGAAGTCACCTATACAACATGGCAACCAGCACAATGTCCCCCATGCAATATGGCTGACTTGGAAGTCACCTATACAACATGGCCACCAGCACAATGTCCCCCATGCAATATGGCTGACTTGGAAGTCACCTATATAAGACAACCAGCACAATGTCCCCCATGCAATATGGCTGACTTGGAAGTCACCTATAGGACATGGCAACCAGCACAATGTCCCCCAAGCAATATGGCTGACTTGGAAGTCACCTATACAAGACAACCAGCACAATGTCCCCCATGCAATATGGCTGACTTGGAAGTCACCTATACAAGACAACCAGCACAATGTCCCAAATGCAATATGGCTGACTTGGAAGTCACCTATAGAACATGGCCACCAGCACAATGTCCCCCATGCAATATGGCTGACTTGGAAGTCACCTATACAACATGGCCACCAGCACAATGTCCCCCATGCAATATGGCTGACTTGGAAGTCACCTATATAAGACAACCAGCACAATGTCCCCCATGCAATATGGCTGACTTGGAAGTCACCTATAGGACATGGCAACCAGCACAATGTCCCCCAAGCAATATGGCTGACTTGGAAGTCACCTATACAAGACAACAAGCACAATGTCCCAAATGCAATATGGCTGACTTGGAAGTCACCTATAGAACATGGCCACCAGCACAATGTCCCCCATGCAATATGGCTGACTTGGAAGTCACCTATACAACATGGCAACCAGCACAATGTCCCCCAAGCAATATGGCTGACTTGGAAGTCACCTATAGAACATGGCCACCAGCACAATGTCCCCCATGCAATATGGCTGACTTGGAAGTCACCTATACAACATGGCAACCAGCACAATGTCCCCCATGCAATATGGCTGACTTGGAAGTCACCTATACATGACAACCAGCACAATGTCCCCCATGCAATATGGCTGACTTGGAAGTCACCTATACAACACAACCAGCACAATGTCCCCCATGCAATATGGCTGACTTGGAAGTCACCTATACAACATGGCAACCAGCACAATGTCCCCCATGCAATATGGCTGACTTGGAAGTCACCTATACAACATGGCAACCAGCACAATGTCCCCCATGCAATATGGCTGACTTGGAAGTCAGCTATACAAGACAACCAGCACAATGTCCCCATGCAATATGGCTGACTTGGAAGTCACCTATAGAACATGGCCACCAGCACAATGTCCCCCATGTAATATGGCTGACTTGGAAGTCAGCTATACAAGACAACCAGCACAATGTCCCCATGCAATATGGCTGACTTGGAAGTCACCTATAGAACATGGCCACCAGCACAATGTCCCCTATGCAATATGGCTGACTTGGAAGTCACCTATACAACATGGCAACCAGCACAATGTCCCCCATGCAATATGGCTGACTTGGAAGTCACCTATACAATACAACCAGCACAATGTCCCTCAGGCAATATGGCTGACTTGGAAGTCACCTATACAACATGGCAACCAGCACAATGTCCCCCAAGCAATATGGCTGACTTGGAAGTCACCTATACAACATGGCAACCAGCACAATGTCCCCCATGCAATATGGCTGACTTGGAAGTCACCTATACAACATGGCCACCAGCACAATGTCCCCCATGCAATATGGCTGACTTGGAAGTCACCTATATAAGACAACCAGCACAATGTCCCCCATGCAATATGGCTGACTTGGAAGTCACCTATAGGACATGGCAACCAGCACAATGTCCCCCAAGCAATATGGCTGACTTGGAAGTCACCTATACAAGACAACCAGCACAATGTCCCAAATGCAATATGGCTGACTTGGAAGTCACCTATAGAACATGGCCACCAGCACAATGTCCCCCATGCAATATGGCTGACTTGGAAGTCACCTATACAACATGGCAACCAGCACAATGTCCCCCAAGCAATATGGCTGACTTAAAAGGCACCTATAGAACATGGCCACCAGCACAATGTCCCCCATGCAATATGGCTGACTTGGAAGTCACCTATACAACATGGCAACCAGCACAATGTCCCCCAAGCAATATGGCTGACTTGGAAGTCACCTATACAACATGGCAACCAGCACAATGTCCCCCATGCAATATGGCTGACTTGGAAGTCACCTATACAACATGGCCACCAGCACCATGTCCCCCATGCAATATGGCTGACTTGGAAGTCACCTATACAAGACAACCAGCACAATGTCCCCCATGCAATATGGCTGACTTGGAAGTCACCTATAGGACATGGCAACCAGCACAATGTCCCCCAAACAATATGGCTGACTTGGAAGTCACCTATACAAGACAACCAGCACAATGTCCCAAATGCAATATGGCTGACTTGGAAGTCACCTATAGAACATGGCCACCAGCACAATGTCCCCCATGCAATATGGCTGACTTGGAAGTCACCTATACAACATGGCAACCAGCGCAATGTCCCCCAAGCAATATGGCTGACTTGGAAGTCACCTATAGAACATGGCCACCAGCACAATGTCTCCCAAGCAATATGGCTGACTTGGAAGTCACCTACAGAACATGGCAACCAGCACAATGTCCCCCAAGCAATATGGCTGACTTGGAAGTCACCTATACAAGACAACCAGCACAATGTCCCCCATGCAACACGGCTGACTTGGAAGTCACCTATACAAGACAACCAGCACAATGTCCCCCATGCAATATGGCTGACTTGGAAGTCACCTATACAACACAACCAGCACAATGTCCCCCAAGCAATATGGCTCACTTGGAAGTCACCTATACAACATGGCAACCAGCACAATGTCCCCCATGCAATATGGCTGACTTGGAAGTCACCTATACAACATGGCAACCAGCACAATGTCCCCCATGCAATATGGCTGACTTGGAAGTCACCTATACAAGACAACCAGCACAATGTCCCCATGTAATATGGCTGACTTGGAAGTCACCTATAGAACATGGCCACCAGCACAATGTCCCCCATGCAATATGGCTGACTTGGAAGTCACCTATAGAACATGGCAACCAGCACAATGTCCCCCAAGCAATATGGCTCACTTGGAAGTCACCTATACAACATGGCAACCAGCACAATGTCCCCCATGCAATATGGCTGACTTGGAAGTCACCTATACAACATGGCAACCAGCACAATGTCCCCCATGCAATATGGCTGACTTGGAAGTCACCTATACAATACAACCAGCACAATGTCCCCCAGGCAATATGGCTGACTTGGAAGTCACCTATACAACATGGCAACCAGCACAATGTCCCCCAAGCAATATGGCTGACTTGGAAGTCACCTATACAACATGGCAACCAGCACAATGTCCCCCATGCAATATGGCTGACTTGGAAGTCATCTATACAACATGGCCACCAGCACAATGTCCCCCATGCAATATGGCTGACTTGGAAGTCACCTATACAAGACAACCAGCACAATGTCCCCCATGCAATATGGCTGACTTGGAAGTCACCTATAGGACATGGCAACCAGCACAATTTCCCCCAAGCAATATGGCTGACTTGGAAGTCACATATACAAGACAACCAGCACAATGTCCCAAATGCAATATGGCTGACTTGGAAGTCACCTATAGAACATGGCCACCAGCACAATGTCCCCCATGCAATATGGCTGACTTGGAAGTCACCTCTACAACATGGCAACCAGCACAATGTCCCCCAAGCAATATGGCTGACTTGGAAGTCACCTATAGAACATGGCCACCAGCACAATGTCCCCCAAGCAATATGGCTGACTTGGAAGTCACCTACAGAACATGGCAACCAGCACAATGTCCCCCAAGCAATATGGCTGACTTGGAAGTCACCTATACAAGACAACCAGCACAATGTCCCCCATGCAACACGGCTGACTTGGAAGTCACCTATACAAGACAACCAGCACAATGTCCCCCATGCAATATGGCTGACTTGGAAGTCACCTATACAACACAACCAGCACAATGTCCCCCAAGCAATATGGCTCACTTGGAAGTCACCTATACAACATGGCAACCAGCACAAAGTCCCCCATGCAATATGGCTGACTTGGAAGTCACCTATACAATACAACCAGCACAATGTCCCCCAAGCAATATGGCTGACTTGGAAGTCACCTATAGAACATGGCCACCAGCACAATGTCCCCCATGCAATATGGCTGACTTGGAAGTCACCTATACAACATGGCAACCAGCACAATGTCCCCCAAGCAATATGGCTGACTTGGAAGTCACCTATACAACATGGCAACCAGCACAATGTCCCCCATGCAATATGGCTGACTTGGAAGTCACCTATACAACATGGCCACCAGCACAATGTCCCCCATGCAATATGGCTGACTTGGAAGTCACCTATACAAGACAACCAGCACAATATCCCCCATGCAATATGGCTGACTTGGAAGTCACCTATAGGACATGGCAACCAGCACAATTTCCCCCAAGCAATATGGCTGACTTGGAAGTCACATATACAAGACAACCAGCACAATGTCCCAAATGCAATATGGCTGACTTGGAAGTCACCTATAGAACATGGCCACCAGCACAATGTCCCCCATGCAATATGGCTGACTTGGAAGTCACCTCTACAACATGGCAACCAGCACAATGTCCCCCAAGCAATATGGCTGACTTGGAAGTCACCTATAGAACATGGCCACCAGCACAATGTCCCCAAAGCAATATGGCTGACTTGGAAGTCACCTACAGAACATGGCAACCAGCACAATGTCCCCCAAGCAATATGGCTGACTTGGAAGTCACCTATACAAGACAACCAGCACAATGTCCCCCATGCAACACGGCTGACTTGGAAGTCACCTATACAAGACAACCAGCACAATGTCCCCCATGCAATATGGCTGACTTGGAAGTCACCTATACAACACAACCAGCACAATGTCCCCCAAGCAATATGGCTCACTTGGAAGTCACCTATACAACATGGCAACCAGCACAAAGTCCCCCATGCAATATGGCTGACTTGGAAGTCACCTATACAATACAACCAGCACAATGTCCCCCAAGCAATATGGCTGACTTGGAAGTCACCTATAGAACATGGCCACCAGCACAATGTCCCCCATGCAATATGGCTGATTTGGAAGTCACCTATACAAGACAACCAGCACAATGTCCCCCAGGCAATATGGCTGACTTGGAAGTCACCTATACAACATGGCAACCAGCACAATGTCCCCCAAGCAATATGGCTGACTTGGAAGTCACCTATACAACATGGCAACCAGCACAATGTCCCCCATGCAATATGGCTGACTTGGAAGTCACCTATACAACATGGCCACCAGCACAATGTCCCCCATGCAATATGGCTGACTTGGAAGTCACCTATACAAGACAACCAGCACAATGTCCCCCATGCAATATGGCTGACTTGGAAGTCACCTATAGGACATGGCCACCAGCACAATGTTCCCCAAGCAATATGGCTGACTTGGAAGTCACCTATACAAGACAACCAGCACAATGTCCCAAATGCAATATGTCTGATTTGGAAGTCACCTATAGAACATGGCCACCAGCACAATGTCCCCCATGCAATATGGCTGACTTGGAAGTCACCTATACAACATGGCAACCAGCACAATGTCCCCCAAGCAATGTGGCTGACTTGGAAGTCACCTATAGAACATGGCCACCAGCACAATGTCCCCCAAGCAATATGGCTGACTTGGAAGTCACCTACAGAACATGGCAACCAGCACAATGTCCCCCAAGCAATATGGCTGACTTGGAAGTCACCTATACAACACAACCAGCACAATGTCCCCCAAGCAATATGGCTCACTTGGAAGTCACCTATACAAGACAACCAGCACAATGTCCCCCATGCAATATGGCTGACTTGGAAGTCACCTATACAACACAACCAGCACAATGTCCCCCAAGCAATATGGCTCACTTGGAAGTCACCTATAGATCATGGCCACCAGCACAATGTCCCCCATGCAATATGGCTGATTTGGAAGTCACCTATACAAGACAACCAGCACAATGTCCCCCAGGCAATATGGCTGACTTGGAAGTCACCTATACAACATGGCAACCAGCACAATGTCCCCCAAGCAATATGGCTGACTTGGAAGTCACCCATACAACATGGCAACCAGCACAATGTCCCCCATGCAATATGGCTGACTTGGAAGTCACCTATACAACATGGCCACCAGCACAATGTCCCCCATGCAATATGGCTGACTTGGAAGTCACCTATACAAGACAACCAGCACAATGTCCCCCATGCAATATGGCTGACTTGGAAGTCACCTATAGGACATGGAAACCAGCACAATGTCCCCCAAGCAATATGGCTGACTTGGAAGTCACCTATACAAGACAACCAGCACAATGTCCCAAATGCATTATGGCTGACTTGGAAGTCACCTATAGAACATGGCCACCAGCACAATGTCCCCCATGCAATATGGCTGACTTGGACGTCACCTATACAACATGGCAACCAGCACAATGTCCCCCAAGCAATATGGCTGACTTGGAAGTCACCTATAGAACATGGCCACCAGCACAATGTCCCCCAAGCAATATGGCTGACTTGGAAGTCACCTACAGAACATGGCAACCAGCACAATGTCCCCCAAGCAATATGGCTGACTTGGAAGTCACCTATACAAGACAACCAGCACAATGTCCCCCATGCAACATGGCTGACTTGGAAGTCACCTATACAAGACAACCAGCACAATGTCCCCCATGCAATATGGCTGACTTGGAAGTCACCTATACAACACAACCAGCACAATGTCCCCCAAGCAATATGGCTCACTTGTAAGTCACCTATACAACATGGCAACCAGCACAATGTCCCCCATGCAATATGGCTGACTTGGAAGTCACCTATACAACATGGCAACCAGCACAATGTCCCCCATGCAATATGGCTGACTTGGAAGTCACCTATACAAGACAACCAGCACAATGTCCCCATGTAATATGGCTGACTTGGAAGTCACCTATAGAACATGGCAACCAGCACAATGTCCCCCAAGCAATATGGCTGACTTGGAAGTCACCCATACAACATGGCAACCAGCACAATGTCCCCCATGCAATATGGCTGACTTGGAAGTCACCTATACAACATGGCCACCAGCACAATGTCCCGCATGCAATATGGCTGACTTGGAAGTCACCTATACAAGACAACCAGCACAATGTCCCCCATGCAATATGGCTGACTTGGAAGTCACCTATAGGACATGGAAACCAGCACAATGTCCCCCAAGCAATATGGCTGACTTGGAAGTCACCTATACAAGACAACCAGCACAATGTCCCAAATGCAATATGGCTGACTTGGAAGTCACCTATAGAACATGGCCACCAGCACAATGTCCCCCAAGCAATATGGCTGACTTGGAAGTCACCTACAGAACATGGCAACCAGCACAATGTCCCCCAAGCAATATGGCTGACTTGGAAGTCACCTATACAAGACAACCAGCACAATGTCCCCCATGCAACACGGCTGACTTGGAAGTCACCTATACAAGACAACCAGCACAATGTCCCCCATGCAATATGGCTGACTTGGAAGTCACCTATACAACACAACCAGCACAATGTCCCCCAAGCAATATGGCTCACTTGGAAGTCACCTATACAACATGGCAACCAGCACAATGTCCCCCATGCAATATGGCTGACTTGGAAGTCACCTATACAACATGGCAACCAGCACAATGTCCCCCATGCAATATGGCTGACTTGGAAGTCACCTATACAAGACAACCAGCACAATGTCCCCATGTAATATGGCTGACTTGGAAGTCACCTATAGAACATGGCCACCAGCACAATGTCCCCCATGCAATATGGCTGACTTGGAAGTCACCTATAGAACATGGCAACCAGCACAATGTCCCCCAAGCAATATGGCTCACTTGGAAGTCACCTATACAATACAACCAGCACAATGTCCCCCAGGCAATATGGCTGACTTGGAAGTCACCTATACAACATGGCAACCAGCACAATGTCCCCCAAGCAATATGGCTGACTTGGAAGTCACCTATACAACATGGCCACCAGCACAATGTCCCCCATGCAATATGGCTGACTTGGAAGTCACCTATACAAGACAACCAGCACAATGTCCCCCATGCAATATGGCTGACTTGGAAGTCACCTATAGGACATGGAAACCAGCACAATGTCCCCAAGCAATATGGCTGACTTGGAAGTCACCTATACAAGACAACCAGCACAATGTCCCAAATGCATTATGGCTGACTTGGAAGTCACCTATAGAACATGGCCACCAGCACAATGTCCCCCATGCAATATGGCTGACTTGGAAGTCACCTATACAACATGGCAACCAGCACAATGTCCCCCAAGCAATATGGCTGACTTGGAAGTCACCTATAGAACATGGCCACCAGCACAATGTCCCCCAAGCAATATGGCTGACTTGGAAGTCACCTACAGAACATGGCAACCAGCACAATGTCCCCCAAGCAATATGGCTGACTTGGAAGTCACCTATACAAGACAACCAGCACAATGTCCCCCATGCAACATGGCTGACTTGGAAGTCACCTATACAAGACAACCAGCACAATGTCCCCCATGCAATATGGCTGACTTGGAAGTCACCTATACAACACAACCAGCACAATGTCCCCCAAGCAATATGGCTCACTTGTAAGTCACCTATACAACATGGCAACCAGCACAATGTCCCCCATGCAATATGGCTGACTTGGAAGTCACCTATACAACATGGCAACCAGCACAATGTCCCCCATGCAATATGGCTGATTTGGAAGTCACCTATACAAGACAACCAGCACAATGTCCCCCAGGCAATATGGCTGACTTGGAAGTCACCTATACAACATGGCCACCAACACAATGTCCCCCAAGCAATATGGCTGACTTGGAAGTCACCTATACAACATGGCAACCAGCACAATGTCCCCCATGCAATATGGCTGACTTGGAAGTCACCTATACAACATGGCCACCAGCACAATGTCCCCCATGCAATATGGCTGACTTGGAAGTCACCTATACAAGACAACCAGCACAATGTCCCCCATGCAATATGGCTGACTTGGAAGTCACCTATAGGACATGGCCACCAGCACAATGTTCCCCAAGCAATATGGCTGACTTGGAAGTCACCTATACAAGACAACCAGCACAATGTCCCAAATGCAATATGTCTGATTTGGAAGTCACCTATAGAACATGGCCACCAGCACAATGTCCCCCATGCAATATGGCTGACTTGGAAGTCACCTATACAACATGGCAACCAGCACAATGTCCCCCAAGCAATGTGGCTGACTTGGAAGTCACCTATAGAACATGGCCACCAGCACAATGTCCCCCAAGCAATATGGCTGACTTGGAAGTCACCTACAGAACATGGCAACCAGCACAATGTCCCCCAAGCAATATGGCTGACTTGGAAGTCACCTATACAACACAACCAGCACAATGTCCCCCAAGCAATATGGCTCACTTGGAAGTCACCTATACAAGACAACCAGCACAATGTCCCCCATGCAATATGGCTGACTTGGAAGTCACCTATACAAGACAACCAGCACAATGTCCCAAATGCAATATGGCTGACTTGGAAGTCACCTATAGAACATGGCCACCAGCACAATGTCCCCCATGCAATATGGCTGACTTGGAAGTCACCTATACAACATGGCCACCAGCACAATGTCCCCCATGCAATATGGCTGACTTGGAAGTCACCTATATAAGACAACCAGCACAATGTCCCCCATGCAATATGGCTGACTTGGAAGTCACCTACAGAACATGGCAACCAGCACAATGTCCCCCAAGCAATATGGCTGACTTGGAAGTCACCTACAGAACATGGCAACCAGCACAATGTCCCCCAAGCAATATGGCTGACTTGGAAGTCACCTATACAAGACAACCAGCACAATGTCCCCCATGCAACATGGCTGACTTGGAAGTCACCTATACAAGACAACCAGCACAATGTCCCCCATGCAATATGGCTGACTTGGAAGTCACCTATACAACACAACCAGCACAATGTCCCCCAAGCAATATGGCTCACTTGTAAGTCACCTATACAACATGGCAACCAGCACAATGTCCCCCATGCAATATGGCTGACTTGGAAGTCACCTATACAACATGGCAACCAGCACAATGTCCCCCATGCAATATGGCTGACTTGGAAGTCACCTATACAAGACAACCAGCACAATGTCCCCATGTAATATGGCTGACTTGGAAGTCACCTATAGAACATGGCAACCAGCACAATGTCCCCCAAGCAATATGGCTGACTTGGAAGTCACCCATACAACATGGCAACCAGCACAATGTCCCCCATGCAATATGGCTGACTTGGAAGTCACCTATACAACATGGCCACCAGCACAATGTCCCCCATGCAATATGGCTGACTTGGAAGTCACCTATACAAGACAACCAGCACAATGTCCCCCATGCAATATGGCTGACTTGGAAGTCACCTATAGGACATGGAAACCAGCACAATGTCCCCCAAGCAATATGGCTGACTTGGAAGTCACCTATACAAGACAACCAGCACAATGTCCCAAATGCAATATGGCTGACTTGGAAGTCACCTATAGAACATGGCCACCAGCACAATGTCCCCCAAGCAATATGGCTGACTTGGAAGTCACCTACAGAACATGGCAACCAGCACAATGTCCCCCAAGCAATATGGCTGACTTGGAAGTCACCTATACAAGACAACCAGCACAATGTCCCCCATGCAACACGGCTGACTTGGAAGTCACCTATACAAGACAACCAGCACAATGTCCCCCATGCAATATGGCTGACTTGGAAGTCACCTATACAACACAACCAGCACAATGTCCCCCAAGCAATATGGCTCACTTGGAAGTCACCTATACAACATGGCAACCAGCACAATGTCCCCCATGCAATATGGCTGACTTGGAAGTCACCTATACAACATGGCAACCAGCACAATGTCCCCCATGCAATATGGCTGACTTGGAAGTCACCTATACAAGACAACCAGCACAATGTCCCCATGTAATATGGCTGACTTGGAAGTCACCTATAGAACATGGCCACCAGCACAATGTCCCCCATGCAATATGGCTGACTTGGAAGTCACCTATAGAACATGGCAACCAGCACAATGTCCCCCAAGCAATATGGCTCACTTGGAAGTCACCTATACAATACAACCAGCACAATGTCCCCCAGGCAATATGGCTGACTTGGAAGTCACCTATACAACATGGCAACCAGCACAATGTCCCCCAAGCAATATGGCTGACTTGGAAGTCACCTATACAACATGGCCACCAGCACAATGTCCCCCATGCAATATGGCTGACTTGGAAGTCACCTATACAAGACAACCAGCACAATGTCCCCCATGCAATATGGCTGACTTGGAAGTCACCTATAGGACATGGAAACCAGCACAATGTCCCCAAGCAATATGGCTGACTTGGAAGTCACCTATACAAGACAACCAGCACAATGTCCCAAATGCATTATGGCTGACTTGGAAGTCACCTATAGAACATGGCCACCAGCACAATGTCCCCCATGCAATATGGCTGACTTGGAAGTCACCTATACAACATGGCAACCAGCACAATGTCCCCCAAGCAATATGGCTGACTTGGAAGTCACCTATAGAACATGGCCACCAGCACAATGTCCCCCAAGCAATATGGCTGACTTGGAAGTCACCTACAGAACATGGCAACCAGCACAATGTCCCCCAAGCAATATGGCTGACTTGGAAGTCACCTATACAAGACAACCAGCACAATGTCCCCCATGCAACATGGCTGACTTGGAAGTCACCTATACAAGACAACCAGCACAATGTCCCCCATGCAATATGGCTGACTTGGAAGTCACCTATACAACACAACCAGCACAATGTCCCCCAAGCAATATGGCTCACTTGTAAGTCACCTATACAACATGGCAACCAGCACAATGTCCCACATGCAATATGGCTGACTTGGAAGTCACCTATACAACATGGCAACCAGCACAATGTCCCCCATGCAATATGGCTGATTTGGAAGTCACCTATACAAGACAACCAGCACAATGTCCCCCAGGCAATATGGCTGACTTGGAAGTCACCTATACAACATGGCAACCAGCACAATGTCCCCCAAGCAATATGGCTGACTTGGAAGTCACCTATACAACATGGCAACCAGCACAATGTCCCCCATGCAATATGGCTGACTTGGAAGTCACCTATACAACATGGCCACCAGCACAATGTCCCCCATGCAATATGGCTGACTTGGAAGTCACCTATACAAGACAACCAGCACAATGTCCCCCATGCAATATGGCTGACTTGGAAGTCACCTATAGGACATGGCCACCAGCACAATGTTCCCCAAGCAATATGGCTGACTTGGAAGTCACCTATACAAGACAACCAGCACAATGTCCCAAATGCAATATGTCTGATTTGGAAGTCACCTATAGAACATGGCCACCAGCACAATGTCCCCCATGCAATATGGCTGACTTGGAAGTCACCTATACAACATGGCAACCAGCACAATGTCCCCCAAGCAATGTGGCTGACTTGGAAGTCACCTATAGAACATGGCCACCAGCACAATGTCCCCCAAGCAATATGGCTGACTTGGAAGTCACCTACAGAACATGGCAACCAGCACAATGTCCCCCAAGCAATATGGCTGACTTGGAAGTCACCTATACAACACAACCAGCACAATGTCCCCCAAGCAATATGGCTCACTTGGAAGTCACCTATACAAGACAACCAGCACAATGTCCCCCATGCAATATGGCTGACTTGGAAGTCACCTATACAAGACAACCAGCACAATGTCCCAAATGCAATATGGCTGACTTGGAAGTCACCTATAGAACATGGCCACCAGCACAATGTCCCCCATGCAATATGGCTGACTTGGAAGTCACCTATACAACATGGCCACCAGCACAATGTCCCCCATGCAATATGGCTGACTTGGAAGTCACCTATATAAGACAACCAGCACAATGTCCCCCATGCAATATGGCTGACTTGGAAGTCACCTATAGGACATGGCAACCAGCACAATGTCCCCCAAGCAATATGGCTGACTTGGAAGTCACCTATACAAGACAACAAGCACAATGTCCCAAATGCAATATGGCTGACTTGGAAGTCACCTATAGAACATGGCCACCAGCACAATGTCCCCCATGCAATATGGCTGACTTGGAAGTCACCTATACAACATGGCAACCAGCACAATGTCCCCCAAGCAATATGGCTGACTTGGAAGTCACCTATAGAACATGGCCACCAGCACAATGTCCCCCATGCAATATGGCTGACTTGGAAGTCACCTATACAACATGGCAACCAGCACAATGTCCCCCATGCAATATGGCTGACTTGGAAGTCACCTATACATGACAACCAGCACAATGTCCCCCATGCAATATGGCTGACTTGGAAGTCACCTGTACAACACAACCAGCACAATGTCCCCCATGCAATATGGCTGACTTGGAAGTCACCTATACAACATGGCAACCAGCACAATGTCCCCCATGCAATATGGCTGACTTGGAAGTCACCTATACAACATGGCAACCAGCACAATGTCCCCCATGCAATATGGCTGACTTGGAAGTCAGCTATACAAGACAACCAGCACAATGTCCCCATGCAATATGGCTGACTTGGAAGTCACCTATAGAACATGGCCACCAGCACAATGTCCCCCATGTAATATGGCTGACTTGGAAGTCAGCTATACAAGACAACCAGCACAATGTCCCCATGCAATATGGCTGACTTGGAAGTCACCTATAGAACATGGCCACCAGCACAATGTCCCCTATGCAATATGGCTGACTTGGAAGTCACCTATACAACATGGCAACCAGCACAATGTCCCCCATGCAATATGGCTGACTTGGAAGTCACCTATACAATACAACCAGCACAATGTCCCTCAGGCAATATGGCTGACTTGGAAGTCACCTATACAACATGGCAACCAGCACAATGTCCCCCAAGCAATATGGCTGACTTGGAAGTCACCTATACAACATGGCAACCAGCACAATGTCCCCCATGCAATATGGCTGACTTGGAAGTCACCTATACAACATGGCCACCAGCACAATGTCCCCCATGCAATATGGCTGACTTGGAAGTCACCTATATAAGACAACCAGCACAATGTCCCCCATGCAATATGGCTGACTTGGAAGTCACCTATAGGACATGGCAACCAGCACAATGTCCCCCAAGCAATATGGCTGACTTGGAAGTCACCTATACAAGACAACCAGCACAATGTCCCAAATGCAATATGGCTGACTTGGAAGTCACCTATAGAACATGGCCACCAGCACAATGTCCCCCATGCAATATGGCTGACTTGGAAGTCACCTATACAACATGGCAACCAGCACAATGTCCCCCAAGCAATATGGCTGACTTGGAAGGCACCTATAGAACATGGCCACCAGCACAATGTCCCCCATGCAATATGGCTGACTTGGAAGTCACCTATACAACATGGCAACCAGCACAATGTCCCCCATGCAATATGGCTGACTTGGAAGTCACCTATACAATACAACCAGCACAATGTCCCCAGGCAATATGGCTGACTTGGAAGTCACCTATACAACATGGCAACCAGCACAATGTCCCCCAAGCAATATGGCTGACTTGGAAGTCACCTATACAACATGGCAACCAGCACAATGTCCCCCATGCAATATGGCTGACTTGGAAGTCACCTATACAACATGGCCACCAGCACAATGTCCCCCATGCAATATGGCTGACTTGGAAGTCACCTATACAAGACAACCAGCACAATGTCCCCCATGCAATATGGCTGACTTGGAAGTCACCTATAGGACATGGCAACCAGCACAATGTCCCCCAAACAATATGGCTGACTTGGAAGTCACCTATACAAGACAACCAGCACAATGTCCCAAATGCAATATGGCTGACTTGGAAGTCACCTATAGAACATGGCCACCAGCACAATGTCCCCCATGCAATATGGCTGACTTGGAAGTCACCTATACAACATGGCAACCAGCGCAATGTCCCCCAAGCAATATGGCTGACTTGGAAGTCACCTATAGAACATGGCCACCAGCACAATGTCTCCCAAGCAATATGGCTGACTTGGAAGTCACCTACAGAACATGGCAACCAGCACAATGTCCCCCAAGCAATATGGCTGACTTGGAAGTCACCTATACAAGACAACCAGCACAATGTCCCCCATGCAACACGGCTGACTTGGAAGTCACCTATACAAGACAACCAGCACAATGTCCCCCATGCAATATGGCTGACTTGGAAGTCACCTATACAACACAACCAGCACAATGTCCCCCAAGCAATATGGCTCACTTGGAAGTCACCTATACAACATGGCAACCAGCACAATGTCCCCCATGCAATATGGCTGACTTGGAAGTCACCTATACAACATGGCAACCAGCACAATGTCCCCCATGCAATATGGCTGACTTGGAAGTCACCTATACAAGACAACCAGCACAATGTCCCCATGTAATATGGCTGACTTGGAAGTCACCTATAGAACATGGCCACCAGCACAATGTCCCCCATGCAATATGGCTGACTTGGAAGTCACCTATAGAACATGGCAACCAGCACAATGTCCCCCAAGCAATATGGCTCACTTGGAAGTCACCTATACAACATGGCAACCAGCACAATGTCCCCCATGCAATATGGCTGACTTGGAAGTCACCTATACAACATGGCAACCAGCACAATGTCCCCCATGCAATATGGCTGACTTGGAAGTCACCTATACAATACAACCAGCACAATGTCCCCCAGGCAATATGGCTGACTTGGAAGTCACCTATACAACATGGCAACCAGCACAATGTCCCCCAAGCAATATGGCTGACTTGGAAGTCACCTATACAACATGGCAACCAGCACAATGTCCCCCATGCAATATGGCTGACTTGGAAGTCATCTATACAACATGGCCACCAGCACAATGTCCCCCATGCAATATGGCTGACTTGGAAGTCACCTATACAAGACAACCAGCACAATGTCCCAAATGCAATATGGCTGACTTGGAAGTCACCTATAGAACATGGCCACCAGCACAATGTCCCCCATGCAATATGGCTGACTTGGAAGTCACCTATACAACATGGCAACCAGCACAATGTCCCCCAAGCAATATGGCTGACTTGGAAGGCACCTATAGAACATGGCCACCAGCACAATGTCCCCCATGCAATATGGCTGACTTGGAAGTCACCTATACAACATGGCAACCAGCACAATGTCCCCCATGCAATATGGCTGACTTGGAAGTCACCTATACAATACAACCAGCACAATGTCCCCAGGCAATATGGCTGACTTGGAAGTCACCTATACAACATGGCAACCAGCACAATGTCCCCCAAGCAATATGGCTGACTTGGAAGTCACCTATACAACATGGCAACCAGCACAATGTCCCCCATGCAATATGGCTGACTTGGAAGTCACCTATACAACATGGCCACCAGCACAATGTCCCCCATGCAATATGGCTGACTTGGAAGTCACCTATACAACATGGCAACCAGCGCAATGTCCCCCAAGCAATATGGCTGACTTGGAAGTCACCTATAGAACATGGCCACCAGCACAATGTCTCCCAAGCAATATGGCTGACTTGGAAGTCACCTACAGAACATGGCAACCAGCACAATGTCCCCCAAGCAATATGGCTGACTTGGAAGTCACCTATACAAGACAACCAGCACAATGTCCCCCATGCAACACGGCTGACTTGGAAGTCACCTATACAAGACAACCAGCACAATGTCCCCCATGCAATATGGCTGACTTGGAAGTCACCTATACAACACAACCAGCACAATGTCCCCCAAGCAATATGGCTCACTTGGAAGTCACCTATACAACATGGCAACCAGCACAATGTCCCCCATGCAATATGGCTGACTTGGAAGTCACCTATACAACATGGCAACCAGCACAATGTCCCCCATGCAATATGGCTGACTTGGAAGTCACCTATACAAGACAACCAGCACAATGTCCCCATGTAATATGGCTGACTTGGAAGTCACCTATAGAACATGGCCACCAGCACAATGTCCCCCATGCAATATGGCTGACTTGGAAGTCACCTATAGAACATGGCAACCAGCACAATGTCCCCCAAGCAATATGGCTCACTTGGAAGTCACCTATACAACATGGCAACCAGCACAATGTCCCCCATGCAATATGGCTGACTTGGAAGTCACCTATACAACATGGCAACCAGCACAATGTCCCCCATGCAATATGGCTGACTTGGAAGTCACCTATACAATACAACCAGCACAATGTCCCCCAGGCAATATGGCTGACTTGGAAGTCACCTATACAACATGGCAACCAGCACAATGTCCCCCAAGCAATATGGCTGACTTGGAAGTCACCTATACAACATGGCAACCAGCACAATGTCCCCCATGCAATATGGCTGACTTGGAAGTCATCTATACAACATGGCCACCAGCACAATGTCCCCCATGCAATATGGCTGACTTGGAAGTCACCTATACAAGACAACCAGCACAATGTCCCCCATGCAATATGGCTGACTTGGAAGTCACCTATAGGACATGGCAACCAGCACAATTTCCCCCAAGCAATATGGCTGACTTGGAAGTCACATATACAAGACAACCAGCACAATGTCCCAAATGCAATATGGCTGACTTGGAAGTCACCTATAGAACATGGCCACCAGCACAATGTCCCCCATGCAATATGGCTGACTTGGAAGTCACCTCTACAACATGGCAACCAGCACAATGTCCCCCAAGCAATATGGCTGACTTGGAAGTCACCTATAGAACATGGGCACCAGCACAATGACCCCCAAGCAATATGGCTGACTTGGAAGTCACCTACAGAACATGGCAACCAGCACAATGTCCCCCAAGCAATATGGCTGACTTGGAAGTCACCTATACAAGACAACCAGCACAATGTCCCCCATGCAACACGGCTGACTTGGAAGTCACCTATACAAGACAACCAGCACAATGTCCCCCATGCAATATGGCTGACTTGGAAGTCACCTATACAACACAACCAGCACAATGTCCCCCAAGCAATATGGCTCACTTGGAAGTCACCTATACAACATGGCAACCAGCACAAAGTCCCCCATGCAATATGGCTGACTTGGAAGTCACCTATACAATACAACCAGCACAATGTCCCCCAAGCAATATGGCTGACTTGGAAGTCACCTATAGAACATGGCCACCAGCACAATGTCCCCCATGCAATATGGCTGACTTGGAAGTCACCTATACAACATGGCAACCAGCACAATGTCCCCCAAGCAATATGGCTGACTTGGAAGTCACCTATACAACATGGCAACCAGCACAATGTCCCCCATGCAATATGGCTGACTTGGAAGTCACCTATACAACATGGCCACCAGCACAATGTCCCCCATGCAATATGGCTGACTTGGAAGTCACCTATACAAGACAACCAGCACAATATCCCCCATGCAATATGGCTGACTTGGAAGTCACCTATAGGACATGGCAACCAGCACAATTTCCCCCAAGCAATATGGCTGACTTGGAAGTCACATATACAAGACAACCAGCACAATGTCCCAAATGCAATATGGCTGACTTGGAAGTCACCTATAGAACATGGCCACCAGCACAATGTCCCCCATGCAATATGGCTGACTTGGAAGTCACCTCTACAACATGGCAACCAGCACAATGTCCCCCAAGCAATATGGCTGACTTGGAAGTCACCTATAGAACATGGCCACCAGCACAATGTCCCCAAAGCAATATGGCTGACTTGGAAGTCACCTACAGAACATGGCAACCAGCACAATGTCCCCCAAGCAATATGGCTGACTTGGAAGTCACCTATACAAGACAACCAGCACAATGTCCCCCATGCAACACGGCTGACTTGGAAGTCACCTATACAAGACAACCAGCACAATGTCCCCCATGCAATATGGCTGACTTGGAAGTCACCTATACAACACAACCAGCACAATGTCCCCCAAGCAATATGGCTCACTTGGAAGTCACCTATACAACATGGCAACCAGCACAAAGTCCCCCATGCAATATGGCTGACTTGGAAGTCACCTATACAATACAACCAGCACAATGTCCCCCAAGCAATATGGCTGACTTGGAAGTCACCTATAGAACATGGCCACCAGCACAATGTCCCCCATGCAATATGGCTGATTTGGAAGTCACCTATACAAGACAACCAGCACAATGTCCCCCAGGCAATATGGCTGACTTGGAAGTCACCTATACAACATGGCAACCAGCACAATGTCCCCCAAGCAATATGGCTGACTTGGAAGTCACCTATACAACATGGCAACCAGCACAATGTCCCCCATGCAATATGGCTGACTTGGAAGTCACCTATACAACATGGCCACCAGCACAATGTCCCCCATGCAATATGGTTGACTTGGAAGTCACCTATACAAGACAACCAGCACAATGTCCCCCATGCAATATGGCTGACTTGGAAGTCACCTATAGGACATGGCCACCAGCACAATGTTCCCCAAGCAATATGGCTGACTTGGAAGTCACCTATACAAGACAACCAGCACAATGTCCCAAATGCAATATGTCTGATTTGGAAGTCACCTATAGAACATGGCCACCAGCACAATGTCCCCCATGCAATATGGCTGACTTGGAAGTCACCTATACAACATGGCAACCAGCACAATGTCCCCCAAGCAATGTGGCTGACTTGGAAGTCACCTATAGAACATGGCCACCAGCACAATGTCCCCCAAGCAATATGGCTGACTTGGAAGTCACCTACAGAACATGGCAACCAGCACAATGTCCCCCAAGCAATATGGCTGACTTGGAAGTCACCTATACAACACAACCAGCACAATGTCCCCCAAGCAATATGGCTCACTTGGAAGTCACCTATACAAGACAACCAGCACAATGTCCCCCATGCAATATGGCTGACTTGGAAGTCACCTATACAACACAACCAGCACAATGTCCCCCAAGCAATATGGCTCACTTGGAAGTCACCTATAGATCATGGCCACCAGCACAATGTCCCCCATGCAATATGGCTGATTTGGAAGTCACCTATACAAGACAACCAGCACAATGTCCCCCAGGCAATATGGCTGACTTGGAAGTCACCTATACAACATGGCAACCAGCACAATGTCCCCCAAGCAATATGGCTGACTTGGAAGTCACCCATACAACATGGCAACCAGCACAATGTCCCCCATGCAATATGGCTGACTTGGAAGTCACCTATACAACATGGCCACCAGCACAATGTCCCCCATGCAATATGGCTGACTTGGAAGTCACCTATACAAGACAACCAGCACAATGTCCCCCATGCAATATGGCTGACTTGGAAGTCACCTATAGGACATGGAAACCAGCACAATGTCCCCCAAGCAATATGGCTGACTTGGAAGTCACCTATACAAGACAACCAGCACAATGTCCCAAATGCATTATGGCTGACTTGGAAGTCACCTATAGAACATGGCCACCAGCACAATGTCCCCCATGCAATATGGCTGACTTGGAAGTCACCTATAGAACATGGCCACCAGCACAATGTCTCCCAAGCAATATGGCTGACTTGGAAGTCACCTACAGAACATGGCAACCAGCACAATGTCCCCCAAGCAATATGGCTGACTTGGAAGTCACCTATACAAGACAACCAGCACAATGTCCCCCATGCAACACGGCTGACTTGGAAGTCACCTATACAAGACAACCAGCACAATGTCCCCCATGCAATATGGCTGACTTGGAAGTCACCTATACAACACAACCAGCACAATGTCCCCCAAGCAATATGGCTCACTTGGAAGTCACCTATACAACATGGCAACCAGCACAATGTCCCCCATGCAATATGGCTGACTTGGAAGTCACCTATACAACATGGCAACCAGCACAATGTCCCCCATGCAATATGGCTGACTTGGAAGTCACCTATACAAGACAACCAGCACAATGTCCCCATGTAATATGGCTGACTTGGAAGTCACCTATAGAACATGGCCACCAGCACAATGTCCCCCATGCAATATGGCTGACTTGGAAGTCACCTATAAAACATGGCAACCAGCACAATGTCCCCCAAGCAATATGGCTCACTTGGAAGTCACCTATACAACATGGCAACCAGCACAATGTCCCCCATGCAATATGGCTGACTTGGAAGTCACCTATACAACATGGCAACCAGCACAATGTCCCCCATGCAATATGGCTGACTTGGAAGTCACCTATACAATACAACCAGCACAATGTCCCCCAGGCAATATGGCTGACTTGGAAGTCACCTATACAACATGGCAACCAGCACAATGTCCCCCAAGCAATATGGCTGACTTGGAAGTCACCTATACAACATGGCAACCAGCACAATGTCCCCCATGCAATATGGCTGACTTGGAAGTCATCTATACAACATGGCCACCAGCACAATGTCCCCCATGCAATATGGCTGACTTGGAAGTCACCTATACAAGACAACCAGCACAATGTCCCCCATGCAATATGGCTGACTTGGAAGTCACCTATAGGACATGGCAACCAGCACAATTTCCCCCAAGCAATATGGCTGACTTGGAAGTCACATATACAAGACAACCAGCACAATGTCCCAAATGCAATATGGCTGACTTGGAAGTCACCTATAGAACATGGCCACCAGCACAATGTCCCCCATGCAATATGGCTGACTTGGAAGTCACCTCTACAACATGGCAACCAGCACAATGTCCCCCAAGCAATATGGCTGACTTGGAAGTCACCTATAGAACATGGGCACCAGCACAATGACCCCCAAGCAATATGGCTGACTTGGAAGTCACCTACAGAACATGGCAACCAGCACAATGTCCCCCAAGCAATATGGCTGACTTGGAAGTCACCTATACAAGACAACCAGCACAATGTCCCCCATGCAACACGGCTGACTTGGAAGTCACCTATACAAGACAACCAGCACAATGTCCCCCATGCAATATGGCTGACTTGGAAGTCACCTATACAACACAACCAGCACAATGTCCCCCAAGCAATATGGCTCACTTGGAAGTCACCTATACAACATGGCAACCAGCACAAAGTCCCCCATGCAATATGGCTGACTTGGAAGTCACCTATACAATACAACCAGCACAATGTCCCCCAAGCAATATGGCTGACTTGGAAGTCACCTATAGAACATGGCCACCAGCACAATGTCCCCCATGCAATATGGCTGACTTGGAAGTCACCTATACAACATGGCAACCAGCACAATGTCCCCCAAGCAATATGGCTGACTTGGAAGTCACCTATACAACATGGCAACCAGCACAATGTCCCCCATGCAATATGGCTGACTTGGAAGTCACCTATACAACATGGCCACCAGCACAATGTCCCCCATGCAATATGGCTGACTTGGAAGTCACCTATACAAGACAACCAGCACAATATCCCCCATGCAATATGGCTGACTTGGAAGTCACCTATAGGACATGGCAACCAGCACAATTTCCCCCAAGCAATATGGCTGACTTGGAAGTCACATATACAAGACAACCAGCACAATGTCCCAAATGCAATATGGCTGACTTGGAAGTCACCTATAGAACATGGCCACCAGCACAATGTCCCCCATGCAATATGGCTGACTTGGAAGTCACCTCTACAACATGGCAACCAGCACAATGTCCCCCAAGCAATATGGCTGACTTGGAAGTCACCTATAGAACATGGCCACCAGCACAATGTCCCCAAAGCAATATGGCTGACTTGGAAGTCACCTACAGAACATGGCAACCAGCACAATGTCCCCCAAGCAATATGGCTGACTTGGAAGTCACCTATACAAGACAACCAGCACAATGTCCCCCATGCAACACGGCTGACTTGGAAGTCACCTATACAAGACAACCAGCACAATGTCCCCCATGCAATATGGCTGACTTGGAAGTCACCTATACAACACAACCAGCACAATGTCCCCCAAGCAATATGGCTCACTTGGAAGTCACCTATACAACATGGCAACCAGCACAAAGTCCCCCATGCAATATGGCTGACTTGGAAGTCACCTATACAATACAACCAGCACAATGTCCCCCAAGCAATATGGCTGACTTGGAAGTCACCTATAGAACATGGCCACCAGCACAATGTCCCCCATGCAATATGGCTGATTTGGAAGTCACCTATACAAGACAACCAGCACAATGTCCCCCAGGCAATATGGCTGACTTGGAAGTCACCTATACAACATGGCAACCAGCACAATGTCCCCCAAGCAATATGGCTGACTTGGAAGTCACCTATACAACATGGCAACCAGCACAATGTCCCCCATGCAATATGGCTGACTTGGAAGTCACCTATACAACATGGCCACCAGCACAATGTCCCCCATGCAATATGGTTGACTTGGAAGTCACCTATACAAGACAACCAGCACAATGTCCCCCATGCAATATGGCTGACTTGGAAGTCACCTATAGGACATGGCCACCAGCACAATGTTCCCCAAGCAATATGGCTGACTTGGAAGTCACCTATACAAGACAACCAGCACAATGTCCCAAATGCAATATGTCTGATTTGGAAGTCACCTATAGAACATGGCCACCAGCACAATGTCCCCCATGCAATATGGCTGACTTGGAAGTCACCTATACAACATGGCAACCAGCACAATGTCCCCCAAGCAATGTGGCTGACTTGGAAGTCACCTATAGAACATGGCCACCAGCACAATGTCCCCCAAGCAATATGGCTGACTTGGAAGTCACCTACAGAACATGGCAACCAGCACAATGTCCCCCAAGCAATATGGCTGACTTGGAAGTCACCTATACAACACAACCAGCACAATGTCCCCCAAGCAATATGGCTCACTTGGAAGTCACCTATACAAGACAACCAGCACAATGTCCCCCATGCAATATGGCTGACTTGGAAGTCACCTATACAACACAACCAGCACAATGTCCCCCAAGCAATATGGCTCACTTGGAAGTCACCTATAGATCATGGCCACCAGCACAATGTCCCCCATGCAATATGGCTGATTTGGAAGTCACCTATACAAGACAACCAGCACAATGTCCCCCAGGCAATATGGCTGACTTGGAAGTCACCTATACAACATGGCAACCAGCACAATGTCCCCCAAGCAATATGGCTGACTTGGAAGTCACCCATACAACATGGCAACCAGCACAATGTCCCCCATGCAATATGGCTGACTTGGAAGTCACCTATACAACATGGCCACCAGCACAATGTCCCCCATGCAATATGGCTGACTTGGAAGTCACCTATACAAGACAACCAGCACAATGTCCCCCATGCAATATGGCTGACTTGGAAGTCACCTATAGGACATGGAAACCAGCACAATGTCCCCCAAGCAATATGGCTGACTTGGAAGTCACCTATACAAGACAACCAGCACAATGTCCCAAATGCATTATGGCTGACTTGGAAGTCACCTATAGAACATGGCCACCAGCACAATGTCCCCCATGCAATATGGCTGACTTGGAAGTCACCTATACAACATGGCAACCAGCACAATGTCCCCCAAGCAATATGGCTGACTTGGAAGTCACCTATAGAACATGGCCACCAGCACAATGTCCCCCAAGCAATATGGCTGACTTGGAAGTCACCTACAGAACATGGCAACCAGCACAATGTCCCCCAAGCAATATGGCTGACTTGGAAGTCACCTATACAAGACAACCAGCACAATGTCCCCCATGCAACATGGCTGACTTGGAAGTCACCTATACAAGACAACCAGCACAATGTCCCCCATGCAATATGGCTGACTTGGAAGTCACCTATACAACACAACCAGCACAATGTCCCCCAAGCAATATGGCTCACTTGTAAGTCACCTATACAACATGGCAACCAGCACAATGTCCCCCATGCAATATGGCTGACTTGGAAGTCACCTATACAACATGGCAACCAGCACAATGTCCCCCATGCAATATGGCTGACTTGGAAGTCACCTATACAAGACAACCAGCACAATGTCCCCATGTAATATGGCTGACTTGGAAGTCACCTATAGAACATGGCAACCAGCACAATGTCCCCCAAGCAATATGGCTGACTTGGAAGTCACCCATACAACATGGCAACCAGCACAATGTCCCCCATGCAATATGGCTGACTTGGAAGTCACCTATACAACATGGCCACCAGCACAATGTCCCCCATGCAATATGGCTGACTTGGAAGTCACCTATACAAGACAACCAGCACAATGTCCCCCATGCAATATGGCTGACTTGGAAGTCACCTATAGGACATGGAAACCAGCACAATGTCCCCCAAGCAATATGGCTGACTTGGAAGTCACCTATACAAGACAACCAGCACAATGTCCCAAATGCAATATGGCTGACTTGGAAGTCACCTATAGAACATGGCCACCAGCACAATGTCCCCCAAGCAATATGGCTGACTTGGAAGTCACCTACAGAACATGGCAACCAGCACAATGTCCCCCAAGCAATATGGCTGACTTGGAAGTCACCTATACAAGACAACCAGCACAATGTCCCCCATGCAACACGGCTGACTTGGAAGTCACCTATACAAGACAACCAGCACAATGTCCCCCATGCAATATGGCTGACTTGGAAGTCACCTATACAACACAACCAGCACAATGTCCCCCAAGCAATATGGCTCACTTGGAAGTCACCTATACAACATGGCAACCAGCACAATGTCCCCCATGCAATATGGCTGACTTGGAAGTCACCTATACAACATGGCAACCAGCACAATGTCCCCCATGCAATATGGCTGACTTGGAAGTCACCTATACAAGACAACCAGCACAATGTCCCCATGTAATATGGCTGACTTGGAAGTCACCTATAGAACATGGCCACCAGCACAATGTCCCCCATGCAATATGGCTGACTTGGAAGTCACCTATAGAACATGGCAACCAGCACAATGTCCCCCAAGCAATATGGCTCACTTGGAAGTCACCTATACAATACAACCAGCACAATGTCCCCCAGGCAATATGGCTGACTTGGAAGTCACCTATACAACATGGCAACCAGCACAATGTCCCCCAAGCAATATGGCTGACTTGGAAGTCACCTATACAACATGGCCACCAGCACAATGTCCCCCATGCAATATGGCTGACTTGGAAGTCACCTATACAAGACAACCAGCACAATGTCCCCCATGCAATATGGCTGACTTGGAAGTCACCTATAGGACATGGAAACCAGCACAATGTCCCCAAGCAATATGGCTGACTTGGAAGTCACCTATACAAGACAACCAGCACAATGTCCCAAAAGCATTATGGCTGACTTGGAAGTCACCTATAGAACATGGCCACCAGCACAATGTCCCCCATGCAATATGGCTGACTTGGAAGTCACCTATACAACATGGCAACCAGCACAATGTCCCCCAAGCAATATGGCTGACTTGGAAGTCACCTATAGAACATGGCCACCAGCACAATGTCCCCCAAGCAATATGGCTGACTTGGAAGTCACCTACAGAACATGGCAACCAGCACAATGTCCCCCAAGCAATATGGCTGACTTGGAAGTCACCTATACAAGACAACCAGCACAATGTCCCCCATGCAACATGGCTGACTTGGAAGTCACCTATACAAGACAACCAGCACAATGTCCCCCATGCAATATGGCTGACTTGGAAGTCACCTATACAACACAACCAGCACAATGTCCCCCAAGCAATATGGCTCACTTGTAAGTCACCTATACAACATGGCAACCAGCACAATGTCCCCCATGCAATATGGCTGACTTGGAAGTCACCTATACAACATGGCAACCAGCACAATGTCCCCCATGCAATATGGCTGACTTGGAAGTCACCTATACAAGACAACCAGCACAATGTCCCCATGTAATATGGCTGACTTGGAAGTCACCTATAGAACATGGCAACCAGCACAATGTCCCCCAAGCAATATGGCTGACTTGGAAGTCACCCATACAACATGGCAACCAGCACAATGTCCCCCATGCAATATGGCTGACTTGGAAGTCACCTATACAACATGGCCACCAGCACAATGTCCCGCATGCAATATGGCTGACTTGGAAGTCACCTATACAAGACAACCAGCACAATGTCCCCCATGCAATATGGCTGACTTGGAAGTCACCTATAGGACATGGAAACCAGCACAATGTCCCCCAAGCAATATGGCTGACTTGGAAGTCACCTATACAAGACAACCAGCACAATGTCCCAAATGCAATATGGCTGACTTGGAAGTCACCTATAGAACATGGCCACCAGCACAATGTCCCCCAAGCAATATGGCTGACTTGGAAGTCACCTACAGAACATGGCAACCAGCACAATGTCCCCCAAGCAATATGGCTGACTTGGAAGTCACCTATACAAGACAACCAGCACAATGTCCCCCATGCAACACGGCTGACTTGGAAGTCACCTATACAAGACAACCAGCACAATGTCCCCCATGCAATATGGCTGACTTGGAAGTCACCTATACAACACAACCAGCACAATGTCCCCCAAGCAATATGGCTCACTTGGAAGTCACCTATACAACATGGCAACCAGCACAATGTCCCCCATGCAATATGGCTGACTTGGAAGTCACCTATACAACATGGCAACCAGCACAATGTCCCCCATGCAATATGGCTGACTTGGAAGTCACCTATACAAGACAACCAGCACAATGTCCCCATGTAATATGGCTGACTTGGAAGTCACCTATAGAACATGGCCACCAGCACAATGTCCCCCATGCAATATGGCTGACTTGGAAGTCACCTATAGAACATGGCAACCAGCACAATGTCCCCCAAGCAATATGGCTCACTTGGAAGTCACCTATACAATACAACCAGCACAATGTCCCCCAGGCAATATGGCTGACTTGGAAGTCACCTATACAACATGGCAACCAGCACAATGTCCCCCAAGCAATATGGCTGACTTGGAAGTCACCTATACAACATGGCAACCAGCACAATGTCCCCCATGCAATATGGCTGACTTGGAAGTCACCTATACAACATGGCCACCAGCACAATGTCCCCCATGCAATATGGCTGACTTGGAAGTCACCTATACAAGACAACCAGCACAATGTCCCCCATGCAATATGGCTGACTTGGAAGTCACCTATAGGACATGGCAACCAGCACAATGTCCCCCAAGCAATATGGCTGACTTGGAAGTCACCTAAACAACACAACCAGCACAATGTCCCAAATGCAATATGGCTGACTTGGAAGTCACCTATAGAACATGGCCACCAGCACAATGTCCCCCATGCAATATGGCTGACTTGGAAGTCACCTATACAACATGGCAACCAGCACAATGTCCCCCAAGCAATATGGCTGACTTGGAAGTCACCTATAGAACATGGCCACCTGCACAATGTCCCCCAAGCAATATGGCTGACTTGGAAGTCACCTACAGAACATGGCAACCAGCACAATGTCCCCCAAGCAATATGGCTGACTTGGAAGTCACCTATACAAGACAACCAGCACAATGTCCCCCATGCAACACGGCTGACTTGGAAGTCACCTATACAAGACAACCAGCACAATGTCCCCCATGCAATATGGCTGACTTGGAAGTCACCTATACAACACAACCAGCACAATGTCCCCCAAGCAATATGGCTCACTTGGAAGTCACCTATACAACATGGCAACCAGCACAATGTCCCCCATGCAATATGGCTGACTTGGAAGTCACCTATACAATACAACCAGCACAATGTCCCCCAAGCAAGATGGCTGACTTGGAAGTCACCTATAGAACATGGCCACCAGCACAATGTCCCCCATGCAATATGGCTGACTTGGAAGTCACCTATACAAGACAACCAGCACAATGTCCCCCAAGCAATATGGCTGACTTGGAAGTCACCTACAGAACATGGCAACCAGCACAATGTCCCCCAAGCAATATGGCTGACTTGGAAGTCACCTATACAAGACAACCAGCACAATGTCCCCCATGCAACACGGCTGACTTGGAAGTCACCTATACAAGACAACCAGCACAATGTCCCCCATGCAATATGGCTGACTTGGAAGTCACCTATACAACACAACCAGCACAATGTCCCCCAAGCAATATGGCTCACTTGGAAGTCACCTATACAACATGGCAACCAGCACAATGTCCCCCATGCAATATGGCTGACTTGGAAGTCACCTATACAACATGGCAACCAGCACAATGTCCCCCATGCAATATGGCTGACTTGGAAGTCACCTATACAAGACAACCAGCACAATGTCCCCATGTAATATGGCTGACTTGGAAGTAACCTATAGAACATGGCCACCAGCAGAATATCCCCCATGCAATATGGCTGACTTGGAAGTGACCGATAGAACATGGCAACCAGCACAATGTCCCCCAAGCAATATGGCTCTCTTGGAAGTCACCTATACAATACAACCAGCACAATGTCCCCCAGGCAATATGGCTGACTTGGAAGTCACCAATACAACATGGCAACCAGCACAATGTCCCCCAAGCAATATGGCTGACTTGGAAGTCACCTATACAACATGGCAACCAGCACAATGTCCCCCATGCAATATGGCTGACTTGGAAGTCACCTATACAACATGGCCACCAGCACAATGTCCCCCATGCAATATGGCTGACTTGGAAGTCACCTATACAAGACAACCAGCATAATGTCCCCCATGCAATATGGCTGACTTGGAAGTCACCTATAGGACATGGCAACCAGCACAATGTCCCCCAAGAAATATGGCTGACTTGGAAGTCACCTATACAAGACAACCAGCACAATGTCCCAAATGCAATATGGCTGACTTGGAAGTCACCTATAGAACATGGCCACCAGCACAATGTCCCCCAAGCAATATGGCTGAATTGGAAGTCACCTATAGAACATGGCCACCTGCACAATGTCCCCCAAGCAATATGGCTGACTTGGAAGTCACCTACAGAACATGGCAACCAGCACAATGTCCCCCAAGCAATATGGCTGACTTGGAAGTCACCTATACAAGACAACCAGCACAATGTCCCCCATGCAACACGGCTGACTTGGAAGTCACCTATACAAGACAACCAGCACAATGTCCCACATGCAATATGGCTGACTTGGAAGTCACCTATACAACACAACCAGCACAATGTCCCCCAAGCAATATGGCTCACTTGGAAGTCACCTATACAACATGGCAACCAGCACAATGTCCCCCATGCAATATGGCTGACTTGGAAGTCACCTATACAATACAACCAGCACAATGTCCCCCAAGCAAGATGGCTGACTTGGAAGTCACCTATAGAACATGGCCACCAGCACAATGTCCCCCAAGCAATATGGCTGACTTGGAAGTCACCTATACAAGACAACCAGCACAATGTCCCCCATGCAACACGGCTGACTTGGAAGTCACCTATACAAGACAACCAGCACAATGTCCCCCATGCAATATGGCTGACTTGGAAGTCACCTATACAAGACAACCAGCACAATGTCCCCCATGCAATATGGCTGACTTGGAAGTCACCTATAGAACATGGCCACCAGCACAATGTCCCCCATGCAATATGGCTGACTTGGAAGTCACCTATAGAACATGGCAACCAGCACAATGTCCCCCAAGCAATATGGCTGACTTGGAAGTCACCTATACAAGACAACCAGCACAATTTCCCCCATGCAATATGGCTGACTTGGAAGTCACCTATACAACATGGCAACCAGCACAATGTCCCCCATGCAATATGGCTGACTTGGAAGTCACCTATACAATACAACCAGCACAATGTCCCCCATGCAATATGGCTGACTTGGAAGTCACCTATACAACATGGCAACCAGCACAATGTCCCCCATGCAATATGGCTGACTTGGAAGTCACCTATACAACATGGCAACCAGCACAATGTCCGCCAAGCAATATGGCTGACTTGGAAGTCACCTATAGAACATGGCCACCAGCACAATGTCCCCCAAGCAATATGGCTGACTTGGAAGTCACCTACAGAACATGGCAACCAGCACAATGTCCCCCAAGCAATATGGCTGACTTGGAAGTCACCTATACAAGACAACCAGCACAATGTCCCCCATGCAACATGGCTGACTTGGAAGTCACCTATACAAGACAACCAGCACAATGTCCCCCATGCAATATGGCTGACTTGGAAGTCACCTATACAACACAACCAGCACAATGTCCCCCAAGCAATATGGCTCACTTGTAAGTCACCTATACAACATGGCAACCAGCACAATGTCCCCCATGCAATATGGCTGACTTGGAAGTCACCTATACAACATGGCAACCAGCACAATGTCCCCCATGCAATATGGCTGACTTGGAAGTCACCTATACAAGACAACCAGCACAATGTCCCCATGTAATATGGCTGACTTGGAAGTCACCTATAGAACATGGCAACCAGCACAATGTCCCCCAAGCAATATGGCTGACTTGGAAGTCACCCATACAACATGGCAACCAGCACAATGTCCCCCATGCAATATGGCTGACTTGGAAGTCACCTATACAACATGGCCACCAGCACAATGTCCCCCATGCAATATGGCTGACTTGGAAGTCACCTATACAAGACAACCAGCACAATGTCCCCCATGCAATATGGCTGACTTAGAAGTCACCTATAGGACATGGAAACCAGCACAATGTCCCCCAAGCAATATGGCTGACTTGGAAGTCACCTATACAAGACAACCAGCACAATGTCCCAAATGCAATATGGCTGACTTGGAAGTCACCTATAGAACATGGCCACCAGCACAATGTCCCCCAAGCAATATGGCTGACTTGGAAGTCACCTACAGAACATGGCAACCAGCACAATGTCCCCCAAGCAATATGGCTGACTTGGAAGTCACCTATACAAGACAACCAGCACAATGTCCCCCATGCAACACGGCTGACTTGGAAGTCACCTATACAAGACAACCAGCACAATGTCCCCCATGCAATATGGCTGACTTGGAAGTCACCTATACAACACAACCAGCACAATGTCCCCCAAGCAATATGGCTCACTTGGAAGTCACCTATACAACATGGAAACCAGCACAATGTCCCCCATGCAATATGGCTGACTTGGAAGTCACCTATACAACATGGCAACCAGCACAATGTCCCCCATGCAATATGGCTGACTTGGAAGTCACCTATACAAGACAACCAGCACAATGTCCCCATGTAATATGGCTGACTTGGAAGTCACCTATAGAACATGGCCACCAGCACAATGTCCCCCATGCAATATGGCTGACTTGGAAGTCACCTATAGAACATGGCAACCAGCACAATGTCCCCCAAGCAATATGGCTCACTTGGAAGTCACCTATACAATACAACCAGCACAATGTCCCCCAGGCAATATGGCTGACTTGGAAGTCACCTATACAACATGGCAACCAGCACAATGTCCCCCAAGCAATATGGCTGACTTGGAAGTCACCTATACAACATGGCAACCAGCACAATGTCCCCCATGCAATATGGCTGACTTTTAAGTCACCTATACAACATGGCCACCAGCACAATGTCCCCCATGCAATATGGCTGACTTGGAAGTCACCTATACAAGACAACCAGCACAATGTCCCCCATGCAATATGGCTGACTTGGAAGTCACCTATAGGACATGGCAACCAGCACAATGTCCCCCAAGCAATATGGCTGACTTGGAAGTCACCTAAACAACACAACCAGCACAATGTCCCAAATGCAATATGGCTGACTTGGAAGTCACCTATAGAACATGGCCACCAGCACAATGTCCCCCATGCAATATGGCTGACTTGGAAGTCACCTATACAACATGGCAACCAGCACAATGTCCCCCAAGCAATATGGCTGACTTGGAAGTCACCTATAGAACATGGCCACCAGCACAATGTCCCCGATGCAATATGGCTGACTTGGAAGTCACCTATACAACATGGCAACCAGCACAATTTCACCCATGTAATATTGCTGACTTGGAAGTCACCTATACAATACAACCAGCACAATGTCCCCCAAGCAATATGGCTGACTTGGAAGTCACCTATACAAGACAACCAGCACAATGTCCCCCATGCAATATGGCTGACTTGGAAGTCACCTATACAATACAACCAGCACAATGTCCCCCATGCAATATGGCTGACTTGGAAGTCACCTATACAACATGGCAACCAGCACAATGTCCCCCATGCAATATGGCTGACTTGGAAGTCACCTATACAAGACAACCAGCACAATGTCCCCCATGCAATATGGCTGACTTGGAAGTCACCTATACAACATGGCCACCAGCACAATGTCCCCCATGCAATATGGCTGACTTGGAAGTCACCTATACAACATGGCAACCAGCACAATGTCCCCCAAGCAATATGGCTGACTTGGAAGTCACCTATAGAACATGGCCACCAGCACAATGTCCCCCAAGCAATATGGCTGACTTGGAAGTCACCTATAGAACATGGCAACCAGCACAATGTCCCCCAAGCAATATGGCTGACTTGGAAGTCACCTATACAAGACAACCAGCACAATGTCCCCCATGCAATATGGCTGACTTGGAAGTCACCTATAGGACATGGCAACCAGCACAATGTCCCCCATTCAATATGGCTGACTTGGAAGTCACCTATAGAACATGGCCACCAGCACAATGTCCCCCAAGCAATATGGCTGACTTGGAAGTCACCTATAGAACATGGCAACCAGCACAATGTCCCCCAAGCTATATGGCTGACTTGGAAGTCACCTATACAAGACAACCAGCACAATGTCCCCCATGCAATATGGCTGACTTGGAAGTCATCTATAGGACATGGCAACCAGCACAATGTCCCCCATGCAATATGGCTGACTTGGAAGTCACCTATAGAACATGGCCACCAGCACAATGTCCCCCAAGCAATATGGCTCACTTGGAAGTCACCTATACAATACAACCAGCACAATGTGCCCCATGCAATATGGCTGACTTGGAAGTCACCTATACAATACAACCAGCACAATGTCCCAAATGCAATATGGCTGACTTGGAAGTCACCTATAGAACATGGCCACCAGCACAAGGTCCCCCATGCAATATGGCTGACTTGGAAGTCACCTATACAATACAACCAGCACAATGTCCCCCAAGCAATATGGCTGACTTGGAAGTCACCTATACAAGAAAACCAGCACAATGTCCCCCATGCAATATGGCTGACTTGGAAGTCACCTATACAATACAACCAGCACAATGTCCCCCATGCAATATGGCTGATTTGGAAGTCACCTATACAACACAACCAGCACAATGTCCCCCATGCAATATGGCTGACTTGGAAGTCACCTATACAAGACAACCAGCACAATGTCCCAAATGCAATATGGCTGACTTGGAAGTCACCTATGGAACATGGCCACCAGCACAATGTCCCCCTATGCAATATGGCTGACTTGGAAGTCACCTATACAACATGGCAACCAGCACAATGTCCCCCATGCAATATGGCTGACTTGGAAGTCACCTATACAAGACAACCAGCACAATGTCCCCCATGCAATATGGCTGACTTGGAAGTCACCTATAGGACATGGCAACCAGCACAATGTCCCCCAAGCAATATGGCTGACTTGGAAGTCACCTATACAAGACAACCACCACAATGTCCCAAATGCAATATGGCTGACTTGGAAGTCACCTATAGAACATGGCCACCAGCACAATGTCCCCCATGCAATATGGCTGACTTGGAAGTCACCTATACGACATGGCAACCAGCACAATGTCCCCCATGCAATATGGCTGACTTGGAAGTCACCTATACAATACAACCAGCACAATGTCCCCCATGCAATATGGCTGACTTGGAAGTCACCTATACAATACAACCAGCACAATGTCCCCCATGCAATATGGCTGACTTGGAAGTCACCTATACAATACAACCAGCACAATGTCCCAAATGCAATATGGCTGACTTTGAAATCACCTATACAACATGGCAACCAGCACAATGTCCCCCATGCAAAATGGCTGACTTGGAAGTCACCTATACAATACAACCAGCACAATGTCCCCCAAGCAATATGGCTGACTTGGAAGTCACCTATACAAGACAACCAGCACAATGTCCCCCATGCAATATGGCTGACTTGGAAGTCACCTATACAATACAACCAGCACAATGTCCCCCATGCAATATGGCTGATTTGGAAGTCACCTATACAACACAACCAGCACAATGTCCCCCATGCAATATGGCTGACTTGGAAGTCACCTATACAACATGGCAACCAGCACAATGTCCCCCATGCAATATGGCTGACTTGGACGTCACCTATACAATACAACCAGCACAATGTCCCCCAAGCAATATGGCTGACTTGGAAGTCACCTATACAAGACAACCAGCACAATGTTCCCCATGCAATATGGCTGACTTGGAAGTCACCTATACAATACAACCAGCACAATGTCCCCCATGCAATATGGCTGATTTGGAAGTCACCTATACAACACAACCAGTACAATGTCCCCCATGCAATATGGCTGACTTGGAAGTCACCTATACAAGACAACCAGCACAATGTCCCAAATGCAATATGGCTGACTTGGAAGTCACCTATAGAACATGGCCACCAGCACAATGTCCCCCATGCAATATGGCTGACTTGGAAGTCACCTATACAACATGGCAACCAGCACAATGTCCCCCATGCAATATGGCTGACTTGGAAGTCACCTATACAATACAACCAGGACAATGTCCCCCAAGCAATATGGCTGACTTGGAAGTCACCTATACAAGACAACCAGCACAATGTCCCCCATGCAATATTTCTGACTTGGAAGTCACCTATAGGACATGGCCACCAGCACAATGTCCCCCATGCAATATGGCTGACTTGGAAGTCACCTATACAATACAACCAGCACAATGTCCCCCATGCAATATGGCTGACTTGGAAGTCACCTATACAATACAACCAGCACAATGTCCCCCATGCAATATGGCTGATTTGGAAGTCACCTATACAACACAACCAGCACAATGTCCCCCATGCAATATGGCTGACTTGGAAGTCACCTATACAAGACAACCAGCACAATGTCCCCCATGCAATATGGCTGACTTGGAAGTCACCTATAGAACATGGCCACCAGCACAATGTCCCCCATGCAATATGGCTGACTTGGAAGTCACCTATACAACATGGCAACCAGCACAATGTCCCCCATGCAATATGGCTGACTTGGAAGTCACCTATAGAACATGGCCACCAGCACAATGTCCCCCATGCAATATGGCTGACTTGGAAGTCACCTATACAACATGGCAACCAGGACAATGTCCCCCAAGCAATATGGCTGACTTGGAAGTCACCTATACAAGACAACCAGCACAATGTCCCCCATGCAATATTTCTGACTTGGAAGTCACCTATAGGACATGGCCACCAGCACAATGTCCCCCATGCAATATGGCTGACTTGGAAGTCACCTATACAATACAACCAGCACAATGTCCCCCATGCAATATGGCTGACTTGGAAGTCACCTATACAATACAACCAGCACAATGTCCCCCATGCAATATGGCTGATTTGGAAGTCACCTATACAACACAACCAGCACAATGTCCCCCATGCAATATGGCTGACTTGGAAGTCACCTATACAAGACAACCAGCACAATGTCCCCCATGCAATATGGCTGACTTGGAAGTCACCTATAGAACATGGCCACCAGCACAATGTCCCCCATGCAATATGGCTGACTTGGAAGTCACCTATACAACATGGCAACCAGCACAATGTCCCCCATGCAATATGGCTGACTTGGAAGTCACCTATAGAACATGGCCACCAGCACAATGTCCCCCATGCAATATGGCTGACTTGGAAGTCACCTATACAACATGGCAACCAGCACAATGTCCCCCAAGCAATATGGCTGACTTGGAAGTCACCTATAGAACATGGCCACCAGCACAATGTCCCCCAAGCAATATGGCTGACTTGGAAGTCACCTATAGAACATGGCAACCAGCACAATGTCCCCCAAGCTATATGGCTGACTTGGAAGTCACCTATACAAGACAACCAGCACAATGTCCCCCATGCAATATGGCTGACTTGGAAGTCATCTATAGGACATGGCAACCAGCACAATGTCCCCCATGCAATATGGCTGACTTGGAAGTCACCTATAGAACATGGCCACCAGCACAATGTCCCCCAAGCAATATGGCTCACTTGGAAGTCACCTATACAATACAACCAGCACAATGTGCCCTATGCAATATGGCTGACTTGGAAGTCACCTATACAATACAACCAGCACAATGTCCCAAATGCAATATGGCTGACTTGGAAGTCACCTATAGAACATGGCCACCAGCACAAGGTCCCCCATGCAATATGGCTGACTTGGAAGTCACCTATACAATACAACCAGCACAATGTCCCCCAAGCAATATGGCTGACTTGGAAGTCACCTATACAAGAAAACCAGCACAATGTCCCCCATGCAATATGGCTGACTTGGAAGTCACCTATACAATACAACCAGCACAATGTCCCCCATGCAATATGGCTGATTTGGAAGTCACCTATACAACACAACAAGCACAATGTCCCCCATGCAATATGGCTGACTTGGAAGTCACCTATACAAGACAACCAGCACAATGTCCCAAATGCAATATGGCTGACTTGGAAGTCACCTATAGAACATGGCCACCAGCACAATGTCCCCCATGCAATATGGCTGACTTGGAAGTCACCTATACAACATGGCAACCAGCACAATGTCCCCCATGCAATATGGCTGACTTGGAAGTCACCTATACAAGACAACCAGCACAATGTCCCCCATGCAATATGGCTGACTTGGAAGTCACCTATAGGACATGGCAACCAGCACAATGTCCCCCAAGCAATATGGCTGACTTGGAAGTCACCTATACAAGACAACCAGCACAATGTCCCAAATGCAATATGGCTGACTTGGAAGTCACCTATAGAACATGGCCACCAGCACAATGTCCCCCATGCAATATGGCTGACTTGGAAGTCACCTATACGACATGGCAACCAGCACAATGTCCCCCATGCAATATGGCTGACTTGGAAGTCACCTATACAATACAACCAGCACAATGTCCCCCATGCAATATGGCTGACTTGGAAGTCACCTATACAATACAACCAGCACAATGTCCCCCATGCAATATGGCTGACTTGGAAGTCACCTATACAATACAACCAGCACAATGTCCCAAATGCAATATGGCTGACTTGGAAATCACCTATACAACATGGCAACCAGCACAATGTCCCCCATGCAATATGGCTGACTTGGAAGTCACCTATACAATACAACCAGCACAATGTCCCCCAAGCAATATGGCTGACTTGGAAGTCACCTATACAAGACAACCAGCACAATGTCCCCCATGCAATATGGCTGACTTGGAAGTCACCTATACAATACAACCAGCACAATGTCCCCCATGCAATATGGCTGATTTGGAAGTCACCTATACAACACAACCAGCACAATGTCCCCCATGCAATATGGCTGACTTGGAAGTCACCTATACAACATGGCAACCAGCACAATGTCCCCCATGCAATATGGCTGACTTGGACGTCACCTATACAATACAACCAGCACAATGTCCCCCAAGCAATATGGCTGACTTGGAAGTCACCTATACAAGACAACCAGCACAATGTCCCCCATGCAATATGGCTGACTTGGAAGTCACCTATACAAGACAACCAGCACAATGTCCCAAATGCAATATGGCTGACTTGGAAGTCACCTATAGAACATGGCCACCAGCACAATGTCCCCGATGCAATATGGCTGACTTGGAAGTCACCTATACAACATGGCAACCAGCACAATTTCACCCATGTAATATTGCTGACTTGGAAGTCACCTATACAATACAACCAGCACAATGTCCCCCAAGCAATATGGCTGACTTGGAAGTCACCTATACAAGACAACCAGCACAATGTCCCCCATGCAATATGGCTGACTTGGAAGTCACCTATACAATACAACCAGCACAATGTCCCCCATGCAATATGGCTGACTTGGAAGTCACCTATACAACATGGCAACCAGCACAATGTCCCCCATGCAATATGGCTGACTTGGAAGTCACCTATACAAGACAACCAGCACAATGTCCCCCATGCAATATGGCTGACTTGGAAGTCACCTATACAACATGGCCACCAGCACAATGTCCCCCATGCAATATGGCTGACTTGGAAGTCACCTATACAACATGGCAACCAGCACAATGTCCCCCAAGCAATATGGCTGACTTGGAAGTCACCTATAGAACATGGCCACCAGCACAATGTCCCCCAAGCAATATGGCTGACTTGGAAGTCACCTATAGAACATGGCAACCAGCACAATGTCCCCCAAGCAATATGGCTGACTTGGAAGTCACCTATACAAGACAACCAGCACAATGTCCCCCATGCAATATGGCTGACTTGGAAGTCACCTATAGGACATGGCAACCAGCACAATGTCCCCCATTCAATATGGCTGACTTGGAAGTCACCTATAGAACATGGCCACCAGCACAATGTCCCCCAAGCAATATGGCTGACTTGGAAGTCACCTATAGAACATGGCAACCAGCACAATGTCCCCCAAGCTATATGGCTGACTTGGAAGTCACCTATACAAGACAACCAGCACAATGTCCCCCATGCAATATGGCTGACTTGGAAGTCATCTATAGGACATGGCAACCAGCACAATGTCCCCCATGCAATATGGCTGACTTGGAAGTCACCTATAGAACATGGCCACCAGCACAATGTCCCCCAAGCAATATGGCTCACTTGGAAGTCACCTATACAATACAACCAGCACAATGTGCCCCATGCAATATGGCTGACTTGGAAGTCACCTATACAATACAACCAGCACAATGTCCCAAATGCAATATGGCTGACTTGGAAGTCACCTATAGAACATGGCCACCAGCACAAGGTCCCCCATGCAATATGGCTGACTTGGAAGTCACCTATACAATACAACCAGCACAATGTCCCCCAAGCAATATGGCTGACTTGGAAGTCACCTATACAAGAAAACCAGCACAATGTCCCCCATGCAATATGGCTGACTTGGAAGTCACCTATACAATACAACCAGCACAATGTCCCCCATGCAATATGGCTGATTTGGAAGTCACCTATACAACACAACCAGCACAATGTCCCCCATGCAATATGGCTGACTTGGAAGTCACCTATACAAGACAACCAGCACAATGTCCCAAATGCAATATGGCTGACTTGGAAGTCACCTATGGAACATGGCCACCAGCACAATGTCCCCCATGCAATATGGCTGACTTGGAAGTCACCTATACAACATGGCAACCAGCACAATGTCCCCCATGCAATATGGCTGACTTGGAAGTCACCTATACAAGACAACCAGCACAATGTCCCCCATGCAATATGGCTGACTTGGAAGTCACCTATAGGACATGGCAACCAGCACAATGTCCCCCAAGCAATATGGCTGACTTGGAAGTCACCTATACAAGACAACCAGCACAATGTCCCAAATGCAATATGGCTGACTTGGAAGTCACCTATAGAACATGGCCACCAGCACAATGTCCCCCATGCAATATGGCTGACTTGGAAGTCACCTATACGACATGGCAACCAGCACAATGTCCCCCATGCAATATGGCTGACTTGGAAGTCACCTATACAATACAACCAGCACAATGTCCCCCATGCAATATGGCTGACTTGGAAGTCACCTATACAATACAACCAGCACAATGTCCCCCATGCAATATGGCTGACTTGGAAGTCACCTATACAATACAACCAGCACAATGTCCCAAATGCAATATGGCTGACTTGGAAATCACCTATACAACATGGCAACCAGCACAATGTCCCCCATGCAATATGGCTGACTTGGAAGTCACCTATACAATACAACCAGCACAATGTCCCCCAAGCAATATGGCTGACTTGGAAGTCACCTATACAAGACAACCAGCACAATGTCCCCCATGCAATATGGCTGACTTGGAAGTCACCTATACAATACAACCAGCACAATGTCCCCCATGCAATATGGCTGATTTGGAAGTCACCTATACAACACAACCAGCACAATGTCCCCCATGCAATATGGCTGACTTGGAAGTCACCTATACAACATGGCAACCAGCACAATGTCCCCCATGCAATATGGCTGACTTGGACGTCACCTATACAATACAACCAGCACAATGTCCCCCAAGCAATATGGCTGACTTGGAAGTCACCTATACAAGACAACCAGCACAATGTCCCCCATGCAATATGGCTGACTTGGAAGTCACCTATACAATACAACCAGCACAATGTCCCCCATGCAATATGGCTGATTTGGAAGTCACCTATACAACACAACCAGCACAATGTCCCCCATGCAATATGGCTGACTTGGAAGTCACCTATACAAGACAACCAGCACAATGTCCCAAATGCAATATGGCTGACTTGGAAGTCACCTATAGAACATGGCCACCAGCACAATGTCCCCGATGCAATATGGCTGACTTGGAAGTCACCTATACAACATGGCAACCAGCACAATTTCACCCATGCAATATTGCTGACTTGGAAGTCACCTATACAATACAACCAGCACAATGTCCCCCAAGCAATATGGCTGACTTGGAAGTCACCTATACAAGACAACCAGCACAATGTCCCCCATGCAATATGGCTGACTTGGAAGTCACCTATACAATACAACCAGCACAATGTCCCCCATGCAATATGGCTGACTTGGAAGTCACCTATACAACATGGCAACCAGCACAATGTCCCCCATGCAATATGGCTGACTTGGAAGTCACCTATACAAGACAACCAGCACAATGTCCCCCATGCAATATGGCTGATTTGGAAGTCACCTATACAACATGGCCACCAGCACAATGTCCCCCATGCAATATGGCTGACTTGGAAGTCACCTATACAACATGGCAACCAGCACAATGTCCCCCAAGCAATATGGCTGACTTGGAAGTCACCTATAGAACATGGCCACCAGCACAATGTCCCCCAAGCAATATGGCTGACTTGGAAGTCACCTATAGAACATGGCAACCAGCACAATGTCCCCCAAGCAATATGGCTGACTTGGAAGTCACCTATACAAGACAACCAGCACAATGTCCCCCATGCAATATGGCTGACTTGGAAGTCACCTATAGGACATGGCAACCAGCACAATGTCCCCCATTCAATATGGCTGACTTGGAAGTCACCTATAGAACATGGCCACCAGCACAATGTCCCCCAAGCAATATGGCTCACTTGGAAGTCACCTATACAATACAACCAGCACAATGCCCCCCATGCAATATGGCTGACTTGGAAGTCACCTATACAATACAACCAGCACAATGTCCCAAATGCAATATGGCTGACTTGGAAGTCACCTATAGAACATGGCCACCAGCACAATGTCCCCCATGCAATATGGCTGACTTGGAAGTCACCTATACAACATGGCAACCAACACAATGTCCCCCATGCAATATGGCTGACTTGGAAGTCACCTATACAATACAACCAGCACAATGTCCCCCAAGCAATATGGCTGACTTGGAAGTCACCTATACAAGACAACCAGCACAATGTCCCACATGCAATATGGCTGACTTGGAAGTCACCTATACAATACAACCAGCACAATGTCCCCCATGCAATATGGCTGATTTGGAAGTCACCTATACAACACAACCAGCACAATGTCCCCCATGCAATATGGCTGACTTGGAAGTCACCTACACAAGACAACCAGCACAATGTCCCAAATGCAATATGGCTGACTTGGAAGTCACCTATAGAACATGACCACCAGCACAATGTCCCCCATGCAATATGGCTGACTTGGAAGTCACCTATACAACATGGCAACCAGCACAATGTCCCCCATGCAATATGGCTGACTTGGAAGTCACCTATACAATACAACCAGCACAATGTCCCCCAATCAATATGGCTGACTTGGAAGTCACCTATACAAGACAACCAGCACAATGTCCCCCATGCAATATGGCTGACTTGGAAGTCACCTATAGGACATGGCCACCAGCACAATGTCCCCCATGCAATATGGCTGACTTGGAAGTCACCTATACAATACAACCAGCACAATGTCCCCCATGCAATATGGCTGACTTGGAAGTCACCTATACAATACAACCAGCACAATGTCCCCCATGCAATATGGCTGATTTGGAAGTCACCTATACAACACAACCAGCACAATGTCCCCCATGCAATATGGCTGACTTGGAAGTCACCTATACAAGACAACCAGCACAATGTCCCCCATGCAATATGGCTGACTTGGAAGTCACCTATAGAACATGGCCACCAGCACAATGTCCCCCATGCAATATGGCTGACTTGGAAGTCAACTATACAACATGACAACCAGCACAATGTCCCCCATGCAATATGGCTGACTTGGAAGTCACCTATAGAACATGGCCACCAGCACAATGTCCCCCATGCATTATGGCTGACTTGGAAGTCACCTATACAACATGGCAACCAGCACAATGTCCCCCAAGCAATATGGCTGACTTGGAAGTCACCTATAGAACATGGCCACCAGCACACTGTCCCCCAAGCAATATGGCTGACTTGGAAGTCACCTATAGAACATGGCAACCAGCAAAATGTCCCCCAAGCAATATGGCTGACTTGGAAGTCACCTATACAAGACAACCAGCACAATGTCCCCCATGAAATATGGCTGACTTGGAAGTCACCTATAGGACATGGCAACCAGCACAATGTCCCCCATGCAATATGGCTGACATGGAAGTCACCTATAGAACATGGCCACCAGCACAATGTCCCCCAAGCAATATGGCTGACTTGGAAGTCACCTATACAATACAACCAGCACAATATCCCCCAAGCAATATGGCTGACTTGGAAGTCACCTATACAAGACAACCAGCACAATGTCCCCCATGCAATATGGCTGACTTGGAAGTCACCTATACAATACAACCAGCACAATGTCCCCCATGCAATATGGCTGATTTGGAAGTCACCTATACAACACAACCAGCACAATGTCCCCCATGCAATATGGCTGACTTGGAAGTCACCTATACAAGACAACCAGCACAATGTCCCAAATGCAATATGGCTGACTTGGAAGTCACCTATAGAACATGGCCACCAGCACAATGTCCCCGATGCAATATGGCTGACTTGGAAGTCACCTATACAACATGGCAACCAGCACAATTTCACCCATGCAATATTGCTGACTTGGAAGTCACCTATACAATACAACCAGCACAATGTCCCCCAAGCAATATGGCTGACTTGGAAGTCACCTATACAAGACAACCAGCACAATGTCCCCCATGCAATATGGCTGACTTGGAAGTCACCTATACAATACAACCAGCACAATGTCCCCCATGCAATATGGCTGACTTGGAAGTCACCTATACAACATGGCAACCAGCACAATGTCCCCCATGCAATATGGCTGACTTGGAAGTCACCTATACAAGACAACCAGCACAATGTCCCCCATGCAATATGGCTGACTTGGAAGTCACCTATAGAACATGGCCACCAGCACAATGTCCCCCAAGCAATATGGCTGATTTGGAAGTCACCTATACAACACAACCAGCACAATGTCCCCCATGCAATATGGCTGACTTGGAAGTCACCTATACAACATGGCAACCAGCACAATGTCCCCCATGCAATATGGCTGACTTGGAAGTCACCTATACAACATGGCAACCAGCACAATGTCCCCCATGCAATATGGCTGACTTGGAAGTCACCTATACAAGACAACCAGCACAATGTCCCCCATGCAATATGGCTGATTTGGAAGTCACCTATACAACATGGCCACCAGCACAATGTCCCCCAAGCAATATGGCTGATTTGGAAGTCACCTATACAACACAACCAGCACAATGTCCCCCATGCAATATGGCTGACTTGGAAGTCACCTATACAACATGGCAACCAGCACAATGTCCTCCATGCAATATGGCTGACTTGGAAGTCACCTATACAACATGGCAACCAGCACAATGTCCCCCATGCAATATGGCTGACTTGGAAGTCACCTATACAAGACAACCAGCACAATGTCCCCCATGCAATATGGCTGATTTGGAAGTCACCTATACAACATGGCCACCAGCACAATGTCCCCCATGCAATATGGCTGACTTGGAAGTCACCTATACAACATGGCAACCAGCACAATGTCCCCCAAGCAATATGGCTGACTTGGAAGTCACCTATAGAACATGGCCACCAGCACAATGTCCCCCAAGCAATATGGCTGACTTGGAAGTCACCTATAGAACATGGCAACCAGCACAATGTCCCCCAAGCAATATGGCTGACTTGGAAGTCACCTATACAAGACAACCAGCACAATGTCCCCCATGCAATATGGCTGACTTGGAAGTCACCTATAGGACATGGCAACCAGCACAATGTCCCCCATTCAATATGGCTGACTTGGAAGTCACCTATAGAACATGGCCACCAGCACAATGTCCCCCAAGCAATATGGCTCACTTGGAAGTCACCTATACAATGCAACCAGCACAATGTCCCCCATGCAATATGGCTGACTTGGAAGTCACCTATACAATACAACCAGCACAATGTCCCAAATGCAATATGGCTGACTTGGAAGTCACCTATAGAACATGGCCACCAGCACAATGTCCCCCATGCAATATGGCTGACTTGGAAGTCACCTATACAACATGGCAACCAACACAATGTCCCCCATGCAATATGGCTGACTTGGAAGTCACCTATACAATACAACCAGCACAATGTCCCCCAAGCAATATGGCTGACTTGGAAGTCACCTATACAAGACAACCAGCACAATGTCCCACATGCAATATGGCTGACTTGGAAGTCACCTATACAATACAACCAGCACAATGTCCCCCATGCAATATGGCTGATTTGGAAGTCACCTATACAACACAACCAGCACAATGTCCCCCATGCAATATGGCTCACTTGGAAGTCACCTATACAAGACAACCAGCACAATGTCCCAAATGCAATATGGCTGACTTGGAAGTCACCTATAGAACATGGCCACCAGCACAATGTCCCCCATGCAATATGGCTGACTTGGAAGTCACCTATACAACATGGCAACCAGCACAATGTCCCCCATGCAATATGGCTGACTTGGACGTCACCTATACAATACAACCAGCACAATGTCCCCCAATCAATATGGCTGACTTGGAAGTCACCTATACAAGACAACCAGCACAATGTCCCCCATGCAATATGGCTGACTTGGAAGTCACCTATAGGACATGGCCACCAGCACAATGTCCCCCATGCAATATGGCTGACTTGGAAGTCACCTATACAATACAACCAGCACAATGTCCCCCATGCAATATGGCTGACTTGGAAGTCACCTATACAATACAACCAGCACAATGTCCCCCATGCAATATGGCTGATTTGGAAGTCACCTATACAACACAACCAGCACAATGTCCCCCATGCAATATGGCTGACTTGGAAGTCACCTATACAAGACAACCAGCACAATGTCCCCCATGCAATATGGCTGACTTGGAAGTCACCTATAGAACATGGCCACCAGCACAATGTCCCCCATGCAATATGGCTGACTTGGAAGTCAACTATACAACATGACAACCAGCACAATGTCCCCCATGCAATATGGCTGACTTGGAAGTCACCTATAGAACATGGCCACCAGCACAATGTCCCCCATGCATTATGGCTGACTTGGAAGTCACCTATACAACATGGCAACCAGCACAATGTCCCCCAAGCAATATGGCTGACTTGGAAGTCACCTATAGAACATGGCCACCAGCACACTGTCCCCCAAGCAATATGGCTGACTTGGAAGTCACCTATAGAACATGGCAACCAGCAAAATGTCCCCCAAGCAATATGGCTGACTTGGAAGTCACCTATACAAGACAACCAGCACAATGTCCCCCATGAAATATGGCTGACTTGGAAGTCACCTATAGGACATGGCAACCAGCACAATGTCCCCCATGCAATATGGCTGACATGGAAGTCACCTATAGAACATGGCCACCAGCACAATGTCCCCCAAGCAATATGGCTGACTTGGAAGTCACCTATACAATACAACCAGCACAATATCCCCCAAGCAATATGGCTGACTTGGAAGTCACCTATACAAGACAACCAGCACAATGTCCCCCATGCAATATGGCTGACTTGGAGGTCACCTATACAATACAACCAGCACAATGTCCCCCATGCAATATGGCTGATTTGGAAGTCACCTATACAACACAACCAGCACAATGTCCCCCATGCAATATGGCTGACTTGGAAGTCACCTATACAAGACAACCAGCACAATGTCCCAAATGCAATATGGCTGACTTGGAAGTCACCTATAGAACATGGCCACCAGCACAATGTCCCCGATGCAATATGGCTGACTTGGAAGTCACCTATACAACATGGCAACCAGCACAATTTCACCCATGCAATATTGCTGACTTGGAAGTCACCTATACAATACAACCAGCACAATGTCCCCCAAGCAATATGGCTGACTTGGAAGTCACCTATACAAGACAACCAGCACAATGTCCCCCATGCAATATGGCTGACTTGGAAGTCACCTATACAATACAACCAGCACAATGTCCCCCATGCAATATGGCTGACTTGGAAGTCACCTATACAACATGGCAACCAGCACAATGTCCCCCATGCAATATGGCTGACTTGGAAGTCACCTATACAAGACAACCAGCACAATGTCCCCCATGCAATATGGCTGACTTGGAAGTCACCTATAGAACATGGCCACCAGCACAATGTCCCCCAAGCAATATGGCTGATTTGGAAGTCACCTATACAACACAACCAGCACAATGTCCCCCATGCAATATGGCTGACTTGGAAGTCACCTATACAACATGGCAACCAGCACAATGTCCCCCATGCAATATGGCTGACTTGGACGTCACCTATACAATACAACCAGCACAATGTCCCCCAAGCAATATGGCTGACTTGGAAGTCACCTATACAAGACAACCAGCACAATGTCCCCCATGCAATATGGCTGACTTGGAAGTCACCTATACAATACAACCAGCACAATGTCCCCCATGCAATATGGCTGATTTGGAAGTCACCTATACAACACAACCAGCACAATGTCCCCCATGCAATATGGCTGACTTGGAAGTCACCTATACAAGACAACCAGCACAATGTCCCAAATGCAATATGGCTGACTTGGAAGTCACCTATAGAACATGGCCACCAGCACAATGTCCCCGATGCAATATGGCTGACTTGGAAGTCACCTATACAACATGGCAACCAGCACAATTTCACCCATGCAATATTGCTGACTTGGAAGTCACCTATACAATACAACCAGCACAATGTCCCCCAAGCAATATGGCTGACTTGGAAGTCACCTATACAAGACAACCAGCACAATGTCCCCCATGCAATATGGCTGACTTGGAAGTCACCTATACAATACAACCAGCACAATGTCCCCCATGCAATATGGCTGACTTGGAAGTCACCTATACAACATGGCAACCAGCACAATGTCCCCCATGCAATATGGCTGACTTGGAAGTCACCTATACAAGACAACCAGCACAATGTCCCCCATGCAATATGGCTGACTTGGAAGTCACCTATACAACATGGCCACCAGCACAATGTCCCCCATGCAATATGGCTGACTTGGAAGTCACCTATACAACATGGCAACCAGCACAATGTCCCCCAAGCAATATGGCTGACTTGGAAGTCACCTATAGAACATGGCCACCAGCACAATGTCCCCCAAGCAATATGGCTGACTTGGAAGTCACCTATAGAACATGGCAACCAGCACAATGTCCCCCAAGCAATATGGCTGACTTGGAAGTCACCTATACAATACAACCAGCACAATGTCCCCCAATCAATATGGCTGACTTGGAAGTCACCTATACAAGACAACCAGCACAATGTCCCCCATGCAATATGGCTGACTTGGAAGTCACCTATAGGACATGGCCACCAGCACAATGTCCCCCATGCAATATGGCTGACTTGGAAGTCACCTATACAATACAACCAGCACAATGTCCCCCATGCAATATGGCTGACTTGGAAGTCACCTATACAATACAACCAGCACAATGTCCCCCATGCAATATGGCTGATTTGGAAGTCACCTATACAACACAACCAGCACAATGTCCCCCATGCAATATGGCTGACTTGGAAGTCACCTATACAAGACAACCAGCACAATGTCCCCCATGCAATATGGCTGACTTGGAAGTCACCTATAGAACATGGCCACCAGCACAATGTCCCCCATGCAATATGGCTGACTTGGAAGTCAACTATACAACATGAAAACCAGCACAATGTCCCCCATGCAATATGGCTGACTTGGAAGTCACCTATAGAACATGGCCACCAGCACAATGTCCCCCATGCATTATGGCTGACTTGGAAGTCACCTATACAACATGGCAACCAGCACAATGTCCCCCAAGCAATATGGCTGACTTGGAAGTCACCTATAGAACATGGCCACCAGCACACTGTCCCCCAAGCAATATGGCTGACTTGGAAGTCACCTATAGAACATGGCAACCAGCAAAATGTCCCCCAAGCAATATGGCTGACTTGGAAGTCACCTATACAAGACAACCAGCACAATGTCCCCCATGAAATATGGCTGACTTGGAAGTCACCTATAGGACATGTCAACCAGCACAATGTCCCCCATGCAATATGGCTGACATGGAAGTCACCTATAGAACATGGCCACCAGCACAATGTCCCCCAAGCAATATGGCTGACTTGGAAGTCACCTATACAATACAACCAGCACAATATCCCCCAAGCAATATGGCTGACTTGGAAGTCACCTATACAAGACAACCAGCACAATGTCCCCCATGCAATATGGCTGACTTGGAAGTCACCTATACAATACAACCAGCACAATGTCCCCCATGCAATATGGCTGATTTGGAAGTCACCTATACAACACAACCAGCACAATGTCCCCCATGCAATATGGCTGACTTGGAAGTCACCTATACAAGACAACCAGCACAATGTCCCAAATGCAATATGGCTGACTTGGAAGTCACCTATAGAACATGGCCACCAGCACAATGTCCCCGATGCAATATGGCTGACTTGGAAGTCACCTATACAACATGGCAACCAGCACAATTTCACCCATGCAATATTGCTGACTTGGAAGTCACCTATACAAGACAACCAGCACAATGTCCCCCATGCAATATGGCTGACTTGGAAGTCACCTATACAATACAACCAGCACAATGTCCCCCATGCAATATGGCTGACTTGGAAGTCACCTATACAACATGGCAACCAGCACAATGTCCCCCATGCAATATGGCTGACTTGGAAGTCACCTATACAAGACAACCAGCACAATGTCCCCCATGCAATATGGCTGACTTGGAAGTCACCTATAGAACATGGCCACCAGCACAATGTCCCCCAAGCAATATGGCTGATTTGGAAGTCACCTATACAACACAACCAGCACAATGTCCCCCATGCAATATGGCTGACTTGGAAGTCACCTATACAACATGGCAACCAGCACAATGTCCCCCATGCAATATGGCTGACTTGGACGTCACCTATACAATACAACCAGCACAATGTCCCCCTAGCAATATGGCTGACTTGGAAGTCACCTATACAAGACAACCAGCACAATGTCCCAAATGCAATATGGCTGACTTGGAAGTCACCTATAGAACATGGCCACCAGCACAATGTCCCCGATGCAATATGGCTGACTTGGAAGTCACCTATACAACATGGCAACCAGCACAATTTCACCCATGCAATATTGCTGACTTGGAAGTCACCTATACAATACAACCAGCACAATGTCCCCCAAGCAATATGGCTGACTTGGAAGTCACCTATACAAGACAACCAGCACAATGTCCCCCATGCAATATGGCTGACTTGGAAGTCACCTATACAATACAACCAGCACAATGTCCCCCATGCTATATGGCTGACTTGGAAGTCACCTATACAACATGGCAACCAGCACAATGTCCCCCATGCAATATGGCTGACTTGGAAGTCACCTATACAACATGGCAACCAGCACAATGTCCCCCAAGCAATATGGCTGACTTGGAAGTCACCTATAGAACATGGCCACCAGCACAATGTCCCCCAAGCAATATGGCTGACTTGGAAGTCACCTATAGAACATGGCAACCAGCACAATGTCGCCCAAGCAATATGGCTGACTTGGAAGTCACCTATACAAGACAACCAGCACAATGTCCCCCATGCAATATGGCTGACTTGGAAGTCACCTATAGGACATGGCAACCAGCACAATGTCCCCCATTCAATATGGCTGACTTGGAAGTCACCTATAGAACATGGCCACCAGCACAATGTCCCCCAAGCAATATGGCTCACTCGGAAGTCACCTATACAACATGGCAACCAGCACAATTTCACCCATGCAATATTGCTGACTTGGAAGTCACCTATACAATACAACCAGCACAATGTCCCCCAAGCAATATGGCTGACTTGGAAGTCACCTATACAAGACAACCAGCACAATGTCCCCCATGCAATATGGCTGACTTGGAAGTCACCTATACAATACAACCAGCATAATGTCCCCCATGCAATATGGCTGACTTGGAAGTCACCTATACAATACAACCAGCACAATGTCCCCCAAGCAATATGGCTGACTTGGAAGTCACCTATACAAGACAACCAGCACAATGTCCCCCATGCAATATGGCTGACTTGGAAGTCACCTATACAATACAACCAGCACAATGTCCCCCATGCAATATGGCTGACTTGGAAGTCATCTATACAATACAACCAGCACAATGTCCCCCATGCAATATGGCTGATTTGGAAGTCACCTATACAACACAACCAGCACAATGTTCCCCATGCAATATGGCTGACTTGGAAGTCACCTATACAAGACAACCAGCACAATGTCCCCCATGCAATATGGCTGACTTGGAAGTCACCTATAGAACATGGCCACCAGCACAATGTCCCCCATGCAATATGGCTGACTTGGAAGTCAACTATACAACATGACAACCAGCACAATGTCCCCCATGCAATATGGCTGACTTGGAAGTCACCTATAGAACATGGCCACCAGCACAATGTCCCCCATGCATTATGGCTGACTTGGAAGTCACCTATACAACATGGCAACCAGCACAATGTCCCCCAAGCAATATGGCTGACTTGGAAGTCACCTATAGAACATGGCCACCAGCACACTGTCCCCCAAGCAATATGGCTGACTTGGAAGTCACCTATACAAGACAATCAGCACAATGTCCCCCATGAAATATGGCTGACTTGGAAGTCACGTATAGGACATGGCAACCAGCACAATGTCCCCCATGCAATATGGCTGACATGGAAGTCACCTATAGAACATGGCCACCAGCACAATGTCCCCCAAGCAAAATGGCTGACTTGGAAGTCACCTATACAATACAACCAGCACAATATCCCCCAAGCAATATGGCTGACTTGGAAGTCACCTATACAAGACAACCAGCACAATGTCCCCCATTGCAATATGGCTGACTTGGAAGTCACCTATACAATACAACCAGCACAATGTCCCCCATGCAATATGGCTGATTTGGAAGTCACCTATACAACACAACAAGCACAATGTCCCCCATGCAATATGGCTGACTTGGAAGTCACCTATACAACATGGCCACCAGCACAATGTCCCCCATGCAATATGGCTGACTTGGAAGTCACCTATAGAACATGGCCACCAGCACAATGTCCCCGATGCAATATGGCTGACTTGGAAGTCACCTATACAACATGGCAACCAGCACAATTTCACCCATGCAATATTGCTGACTTGGAAGTCACCTATACAATACAACCAGCACAATGTCCCCCAAGCAATATGGCTGACTTGGAAGTCACCTATACAAGACAACCAGCACAATGTCCCCCATGCAATATGGCTGACTTGGAAGTCACCTATACAATACAACCAGCACAATGTCCCCCATGCAATATGGCTGACTTGGAAGTCACCTATACAACATGGCAACCAGCACAATGTCCCCCATGCAATATGGCTGACTTGGAAGTCACCTATACAAGACAACCAGCACAATGTCCCCCATGCAATATGGCTGACTTGGAAGTCACCTATACAACATGGCCACCAGCACAATGTCCCCCATGCAATATGGCTGACTTGGAAGTCACCTATACAACATGGCAACCAGCACAATGTCCCCCAAGCAATATGGCTGACTTGGAATTCACCTATAGAACATGGCCACCAGCACAATGTCCCCCAAGCAATATGGCTGACTTGGAAGTCAACTATACAACATGACAACCAGCACAATGTCCCCCATGCAATATGGCTGACTTGGAAGTCACCTATAGAACATGGCCACCAGCACAATGTCCCCCATGCATTATGGCTGATTTGGAAGTCACCTATACAACATGGCAACCAGCACAATGTCCCCCAAGCAATATGGCTGACTTGGAAGTCACCTATAGAACATGGCCACCAGCACACTGTCCCCAAGCAATATGGCTGACTTGGAAGTCACCTATAGAACATGGCAACCAGCACAATGTCCCCCAAGCAATATGGCTGACTTGGAAGTCACCTATACAAGACAACCAGCACAATGTCCCCCATGAAATATGGCTGACTTGGAAGTCACCTATAGGACATGGCAACCAGCACAATGTCCCCCATGCAATATGGCTGACATGGAAGTCACCTATAGAACATGGCCACCAGCACAATGTCCCCCAAGCAATATGGCTGACTTGGAAGTCACCTATACAATACAACCAGCACAATGTCCCCCAAGCAATATGGCTGACTTGGAAGTCACCTATACAAGACAACCAGCACAATGTCCCCCATGCAATATGTCTGACTTGGAAGTCACCTATACAATACAACCAGCACAATGTCCCCCATGCAATATGGCTGATTTGGAAGTCACCTATACAACACAACCAGCACAATGTCCCCCATGCAATATGGCTGACTTGGAAGTCACCTATACAAGACAACCAGCACAATGTCCCAAATGCCATATGGCTGACTTGGAAGTCACCTATAGAACATGGCCACCAGCACAATGTCCCCGATGCAATATGGCTGACTTGGAAGTCACCTATACAACATGGCAACCAGCACAATTTCACCCATGCAATATTGCTGACTTGGAAGTCACCTATACAATACAACCAGCACAATGTCCCCCAAGCAATATGGCTGACTTGGAAGTCACCTATACAAGACAACCAGCACAATGTCCCCCATGCAATATGGCTGACTTGGAGGTCACCTATACAATACAACCAGCACAATGTCCCCCATGCAATATGGCTGACTTGGAAGTCACCTATACAACATGGCAACCAGCACAATGTCCCCCATGCAATATGGCTGACTTGGAAGTCACCTATACAAGACAACCAGCACAATGTCCCCCATGCAATATGGCTGACTTGGAAGTCACCTATACAACATGGCCACCAGCACAATGTCCCCCATGCAATATGGCTGACTTGGAAGTCACCTATACAACATGGCAACCAGCACAATGTCCCCCAAGCAATATGGCTGACTTGGAAGTCACCTATAGAACATGGCCACCAGCACAATGTCCCCCAAGCAATATGGCTGACTTGGAAGTCACCTATAGAACATGGCAACCAGCACAATGTCCCCCAAGCAATATGGCTGACTTGGAAGTCACCTATACAAGACAACCAGCACAATGTCCCCCATGCAATATGGCTGACTTGGAAGTCACCTATAGGACATGGCAACCAGCACAATGTCCCCCATTCAATATGGCTGACTTGGAAGTCACCTATAGAACATTGCCACCAGCACAATGTCCCCCAAGTAATATGGCTGATTTGGAAGTCACCTATACAACACAACCAGCACAATGTCCCCCATGCAATATGACTGACTTGGAAGTCACCTATACAACATGGCAACCAGCACAATGTCCCCCATGCAGTATGGCTGACTTGGACGTCACCTATACAATACAACCAGCACAATGTCCCCCAAGCAATATGGCTGACTTGGAAGTCACCTATACAAGACAACCAGCACAATGTCCCCCATGCAATATGGCTGACTTGGAAGTCACCTATACAATACAACCAGCACAATGTCCCCCATGCAATATGGCTGATTTGGAAGTCACCTATACAACACAACCAGCACAATGTCCCCCATGCAATATGGCTGACTTGGAAGTCACCTATACAAGACAACCAGCACAATGTCCCAAATGCAATATGGCTGACTTGGAAGTCACCTATAGAACATGGCCACCAGCACAATGTCCCCGATGCAATATGGCTGACTTGGAAGTCACCTATACAACATGGCAACCAGCACAATTTCACCCATGCAATATTGCTGACTTGGAAGTCACCTATACAATACAACCAGCACAATGTCCCCCAAGCAATATGGCTGACTTGGAAGTCACCTATACAAGACAACCAGCACAATGTCCCCTATGCAATATGGCTGACTTGGAAGTCACCTATACAATACAACCAGCACAATGTCCCCCATGCAATATGGCTGACTTGGAAGTCACCTATACAACATGGCAACCAGCACAATGTCCCCCATGCAATATGGCTGACTTGGAAGTCACCTATACAAGACAACCAGCACAATGTCCCCCATGCAATATGGCTGACTTGAAAGTCACCTATAGAACATGGCCACCAGCACAATGTCCCCCATGCAATATGGCTGACTTGGAAGTCACCTATACAACATGGCAACCAGCACAATGTCCCCCAAGCAATATGGCTGACTTGGAAGTCACCTATAGAACATGGCCACCAGCACAATGTCCCCCAAGCAATATGGCTGACTTGGAAGTCACCTATAGAACATGGCAACCAGCACAATGTCCCCCAAGCAATATGGCTGACTTGGAAGTCACCTATACAAGACAACCAGCACAATGTCCCCCATGCAATATGGCTGACTTGGAAGTCACCTATAGGACATGGCAACCAGCACAATGTCCCCCATTCAATATGGCTGACTTGGAAGTCACCTATAGAACATGGCCACCAGCACAATGTCCCCCAAGCAATATGGCTCACTTGGAAGTCACCTATACAATACAACCAGCACAATGTCCCCCATGCAATATGGCTGACTTGGAAGTCACCTATACAATACAACCAGCACAATGTCCCAAATGCAATATGGCTGACTTGGAAGTCACCTATAGAACATGGCCACCAGCACAATGTCCCCCATGCAATATGGCTGACTTGGAAGTCACCTATACAACATGGCAACCAGCACAATGTCCCCCATGCAATATGGCTGACTTGGAAGTCACCTATACAATACAACCAGCACAATGTCCCCCAAGCAATATGGCTGACTTGGAAGTCACCTATACAAGACAACCAGCACAATGTCCCCCATGCAATATGGCTGACTTGGAAGTCACCTATACAATACAACCAGCACAATGTCCCCCATGCAATATGGCTGATTTGGAAGTCACCTATACAACACAACCAGCACAATGTCCCCCATGAAATATGGCTGACTTGGAAGTCACCTATAGAACATGGCCACCAGCACAATGTCCCCCATGCAATATGGCTGACTTGGAAGTCACCTATACAACATGGCAACCAGCACAATGTCCCCCATGCAATATGGCTGACTTGGAAGTCACCTATACAATACAACCAGCACAATGTCCCCCAATCAATATGGCTGACTTGGAAGTCACCTATACAAGACAACCAGCACAATGTCCCCCATGCAATATGGCTGACTTGGAAGTCACCTATAGGACATGGCCACCAGCACAATGTCCCCCATGCAATATGGCTGACTTGGAAGTCACCTATACAATACAACCAGCACAATGTCCCCCATGCAATATGGCTGACTTGGAAGTCACCTATACAATACAACCAGCACAATGTCCCCCATGCAATATGGCTGATTTGGAAGTCACCTATACAACACAACCAGCACAATGTCCCCCATGCAATATGGCTGACTTGGAAGTCACCTGTACAAGACAACCAGCACAATGTCCCCCATGCAATATGGCTGACTTGGAAGTCACCTATAGAACATGGCCACCAGCACAATGTCCCCCATGCAATATGGCTGACTTGGAAGTCAACTATACAACATGACAACCAGCACAATGTCCCCCATGCAATATGGCTGACTTGGAAGTCACCTATAGAACATGGCCACCAGCACAATGTCCCCCATGCATTATGGCTGACTTGGAAGTCACCTATACAACATGGCAACCAGCACAATGTCCCCCAAGCAATATGGCTGACTTGGAAGTCACCTATAGAACATGGCCACCAGCACACTGTCCCCCAAGCAATATGGCTGACTTGGAAGTCACCTATAGAACATGGCAACCAGCACAATGTCCCCCAAGCAATATGGCTGACTTGGAAGTCACCTATACAAGACAACCAGCACAATGTCCCCCATGAAATATGGCTGACTTGGAAGTCACCTATAGGACAAGACAACCAGCACAATGTCCCCCATGCAATATGGCTGACTTGGAAGTCACCTATAGAATATGGCCACCAGCACAATGTTCTCCATGCAATATGGCTGACTTGGAAGTCACCTATACAATACAACCAGCACAATGTCCCCCATGCAATATGGCTGATTTGGAAGTCACCTATACAACACAACCAGCACAATGTCCCCCATGCAATATGGCTGACTTGGAAGTCACCTATACAAAACAACCAGCACAATGTCCCCCATGCAATATGGCTGACTTGGAAGTCACCTATACAACACAACCAGCACAATGTCCCCCAAGCAATATGGCTCACTTGGAAGTCACCTATACAACATGGCAACCAGCACAATGTCCCCCATGCAATATGGCTGACTTGGAAGTCACCTATAGGACATGGCAACCAGCACAATGTCCCCCATGCAATATGGCTGACTTGGAAGTCACCTATAGAACATGGCCACCAGCACAATGTCCACCAAGCAATATGGCTCACTTGGAAGTCACCTATACAATACAACCAGCACAATGTCCCCCATGCAATATGGCTGACTTGGAAGTCACCTATACAATACAACCAGCACAATGTCCCCCATGCAATATGGCTGATTTGGAAGTCACCTATACAACACAACCAGCACAATGTCCCCCATGCAATATGGCTGACTTGGAAGTCACCTGTACAAGACAACCAGCACAATGTCCCCCATGCAATATGGCTGACTTGGAAGTCACCTATAGAACATGGCCACCAGCACAATGTCCCCCATGCAATATGGCTGACTTGGAAGTCAACTATACAACATGACAACCAGCACAATGTCCCCCATGCAATATGGCTGACTTGGAAGTCACCTATACAACATGGCAACCAGCACAATGTCCCCCAAGCAATATGGCTGACTTGGAAGTCACCTATAGAACATGGCCACCAGCACACTGTCCCCCAAGCAATATGGCTGACTTGGAAGTCACCTATAGAACATGGCAACCAGCACAATGTCCCCCAAGCAATATGGCTGACTTGGAAGTCACCTATACAAGACAACCAGCACAATGTCCCCCATGAAATATGGCTGACTTGGAAGTCACCTATAGGACAAGACAACCAGCACAATGTCCCCCATGCAATATGGCTGACTTGGAAGTCACCTATAGAATATGGCCACCAGCACAATGTTCTCCATGCAATATGGCTGACTTGGAAGTCACCTATACAATACAACCAGCACAATGTCCCCCATGCAATATGGCTGATTTGGAAGTCACCTATACAACACAACCAGCACAATGTCCCCCTTGCAATATGGCTGACTTGGAAGTCACCTATACAAAACAACCAGCACAATGTCCCCCATGCAATATGGCTGACTTGGAAGTCACCTATACAACACAACCAGCATCATGTCCCCCAAGCAATATGGCTCACTTGGAAGTCACCTATACAACATGGCAACCAGCACAATGTCCCCCATGCAATATGGCTGACTTGGAAGTCACCTATAGGACATGGCAACCAGCACAATGTCCCCCATGCAATATGGCTGACTTGGAAGTCACCTATAGAACATGGCCACCAGCACAATGTCCCCCAAGCAATATGGCTCACTTGGAAGTCACCCATACAATACAACCAGCACAATGTCCCCCATGCAATATGGCTGACTTGGAAGTCACCTATACAATACAACCAGCACAATGTCCCCCATGCAATATGGCTGACTTGGAAGTCACCTATACAACACAACCAGCACAATGTCCCCCATGCAATATGGCTGACTTGGAAGTCACCTATACAACACAACCAGCACAATGTCCCAAATGCAATATGGCTGACTTGGAAGTCACCTATAGAACATGGCCACCAGCACAATGTCCCCGATGCAATATGGCTGACTTGGAAGTCACCTATACAACATGGCAACCAGCACAATTTCACCCATGCAATATTGCTGACTTGGAAGTCACCTATACAATACAACCAGCACAATGTCCCCCAAGCAATATGGCTGACTTGGAAGTCACCTATACAAGACAACCAGCACAATGTCCCCTATGCAATATGGCTGACTTGGAAGTCACCTATACAATACAACCAGCACAATGTCCCCCATGCAATATGGCTGACTTGGAAGTCACCTATACAACATGGCAACCAGCACAATGTCCCCCATGCAATATGGCTGACTTGGAAGTCACCTATACAAGACAACCAGCACAATGTCCCCCATGCAATATGGCTGACTTGAAAGTCACCTATAGAACATGGCCACCAGCACAATGTCCCCCATGCAATATGGCTGACTTGGAAGTCACCTATACAACATGGCAACCAGCACAATGTCCCCCAAGCAATATGGCTGACTTGGAAGTCACCTATAGAACATGGCCACCAGCACAATGTCCCCCAAGCAATATGGCTGACTTGGAAGTCACCTATAGAACATGGCAACCAGCACAATGTCCCCCAAGCAATATGGCTGACTTGGAAGTCACCTATACAAGACAACCAGCACAATGTCCCCCATGCAATATGGCTGACTTGGAAGTCACCTATAGGACATGGCAACCAGCACAATGTCCCCCATTCAATATGGCTGACTTGGAAGTCACCTATAGAACATGGCCACCAGCACAATGTCCCCCAAGCAATATGGCTCACTTGGAAGTCACCTATACAATACAACCAGCACAATGTCCCCCATGCAATATGGCTGACTTGGAAGTCACCTATACAATACAACCAGCACAATGTCCCAAATGCAATATGGCTGACTTGGAAGTCACCTATAGAACATGGCCACCAGCACAATGTCCCCCATGCAATATGGCTGACTTGGAAGTCACCTATACAACATGGCAACCAGCACAATGTCCCCCATGCAATATGGCTGACTTGGAAGTCACCTATACAATACAACCAGCACAATGTCCCCCAAGCAATATGGCTGACTTGGAAGTCACCTATACAAGACAACCAGCACAATGTCCCCCATGCAATATGGCTGACTTGGAAGTCACCTATACAATACAACCAGCACAATGTCCCCCATGCAATATGGCTGATTTGGAAGTCACCTATACAACACAACCAGCACAATGTCCCCCATGAAATATGGCTGACTTGGAAGTCACCTATAGAACATGGCCACCAGCACAATGTCCCCCATGCAATATGGCTGACTTGGAAGTCACCTATACAACATGGCAACCAGCACAATGTCCCCCATGCAATATGGCTGACTTGGAAGTCACCTATACAATACAACCAGCACAATGTCCCCCAATCAATATGGCTGACTTGGAAGTCACCTATACAAGACAACCAGCACAATGTCCCCCATGCAATATGGCTGACTTGGAAGTCACCTATAGGACATGGCCACCAGCACAATGTCCCCCATGCAATATGGCTGACTTGGAAGTCACCTATACAATACAACCAGCACAATGTCCCCCATGCAATATGGCTGACTTGGAAGTCACCTATACAATACAACCAGCACAATGTCCCCCATGCAATATGGCTGATTTGGAAGTCACCTATACAACACAACCAGCACAATGTCCCCCATGCAATATGGCTGACTTGGAAGTCACCTGTACAAGACAACCAGCACAATGTCCCCCATGCAATATGGCTGACTTGGAAGTCACCTATAGAACATGGCCACCAGCACAATGTCCCCCATGCAATATGGCTGACTTGGAAGTCAACTATACAACATGACAACCAGCACAATGTCCCCCATGCAATATGGCTGACTTGGAAGTCACCTATAGAACATGGCCACCAGCACAATGTCCCCCATGCATTATGGCTGACTTGGAAGTCACCTATACAACATGGCAACCAGCACAATGTCCCCCAAGCAATATGGCTGACTTGGAAGTCACCTATAGAACATGGCCACCAGCACACTGTCCCCCAAGCAATATGGCTGACTTGGAAGTCACCTATAGAACATGGCAACCAGCACAATGTCCCCCAAGCAATATGGCTGACTTGGAAGTCACCTATACAAGACAACCAGCACAATGTCCCCCATGAAATATGGCTGACTTGGAAGTCACCTATAGGACAAGACAACCAGCACAATGTCCCCCATGCAATATGGCTGACTTGGAAGTCACCAATAGAATATGGCCACCAGCACAATGTTCTCCATGCAATATGGCTGACTTGGAAGTCACCTATACAATACAACCAGCACAATGTCCCCCATGCAATATGGCTGATTTGGAAGTCACCTATACAACACAACCAGCACAATGTCCCCCATGCAATATGGCTGACTTGGAAGTCACCTATACAAAACAACCAGCACAATGTCCCCCATGCAATATGGCTGACTTGGAAGTCACCTATACAACACAACCAGCACAATGTCCCCCAAGCAATATGGCTCACTTGGAAGTCACCTATACAACATGGCAACCAGCACAATGTCCCCCATGCAATATGGCTGACTTGGAAGTCACCTATAGGACATGGCAACCAGCACAATGTCCCCCATGCAATATGGCTGACTTGGAAGTCACCTATAGAACATGGCCACCAGCACAATGTCCCCCAAGCAATATGGCTCACTTGGAAGTCACCTATACAATACAACCAGCACAATGTCCCCCATGCAATATGGCTGACTTGGAAGTCACCTATACAATACAACCAGCACAATGTCCCCCATGCAATATGGCTGATTTGGAAGTCACCTATACAACACAACCAGCACAATGTCCCCCATGCAATATGGCTGACTTGGAAGTCACCTGTACAAGACAACCAGCACAATGTCCCCCATGCAATATGGCTGACTTGGAAGTCACCTATAGAACATGGCCACCAGCACAATGTCCCCCATGCAATATGGCTGACTTGGAAGTCAACTATACAACATGACAACCAGCACAATGTCCCCCATGCAATATGGCTGACTTGGAAGTCACCTATACAACATGGCAACCAGCACAATGTCCCCCAAGCAATATGGCTGACTTGGAAGTCACCTATAGAACATGGCCACCAGCACACTGTCCCCCAAGCAATATGGCTGACTTGGAAGTCACCTATAGAACATGGCAACCAGCACAATGTCCCCCAAGCAATATGGCTGACTTGGAAGTCACCTATACAAGACAACCAGCACAATGTCCCCCATGAAATATGGCTGACTTGGAAGTCACCTATAGGACAAGACAACCAGCACAATGTCCCCCATGCAATATGGCTGACTTGGAAGTCACCTATAGAATATGGCCACCAGCACAATGTTCTCCATGCAATATGGCTGACTTGGAAGTCACCTATACAATGCAACCAGCACAATGTCCCCCATGCAATATGGCTGATTTGGAAGTCACCTATACAACACAACCAGCACAATGTCCCCCATGCAATATGGCTGACTTGGAAGTCACCTATACAAAACAACCAGCACAATGTCCCCCATGCAATATGGCTGACTTGGAAGTCACCTATACAACACAACCAGCATCATGTCCCCCAAGCAATATGGCTCACTTGGAAGTCACCTATACAACATGGCAACCAGCACAATGTCCCCCATGCAATATGGCTGACTTGGAAGTCACCTATAGGACATGGCAACCAGCACAATGTCCCCCATGCAATATGGCTGACTTGGAAGTCACCTATAGAACATGGCCACCAGCACAATGTCCCCCAAGCAATATGGCTCACTTGGAAGTCACCCATACAATACAACCAGCACAATGTCCCCCATGCAATATGGCTGACTTGGAAGTCACCTATACAATACAACCAGCACAATGTCCCCCATGCAATATGGCTGACTTGGAAGTCACCTATACAACACAACCAGCACAATGTCCCCCATGCAATATGGCTGACTTGGAAGTCACCTATACAACACAACCAGCACAATGTCCGCCATGCAATATGGCTGACTTGGAAGTCACCTATACAACATGGCAACCAGCACAATGTCCCCCATGCAATATGGCTGACTTGGAAGTCACCTGTACAACATGGCAACCAGCACAATGTCCCCCATGCAATAGGGCTGACTTGGAAGTCACCTATACAAGAAACCAGCACAATGTCCCCCATGCAATGTGGCTGACTTGGAAGTCACCTATAGAGCATGGCCACCAGCACAATGTCCCCCATGCAATATGGCTGACTTGCAAGTCAACTATACAACATGGCAACCAGCACAATGTCCCCCATGCAATATGGCTGACTTGGAAGTCACCTATACAATACAACCAGCACAATGTCCCCCAAGCAATATGGCTGACTTGGAAGTCACCTATACAAGACAACCAGCACAATGTCCCCCATGCAATATGGCTGACTTGGAAGTCACCTATAGGACATGGCCACCAGCACAATGTCCCCCATGCAATATGGCTGACTTGGAAGTCACCTATACAATACAACCAGCACAATATCCCCCATGCAATATGGCTGACTTGGAAGTCACCTATAGAACATGGCCACCAGCACAATGTCCCCCATGCAATATGGCTGACTTGGAAGTCACCTATACAACATGGCAACCAGCACAATGTCCCCCAAGCAATATGGCTGACTTGGAAGTCACCTATAGAACATGGCCACCAGCACAATGTCCCCCATGCAATATGGCTGACTTGGAAGTCACCTATAGAACATGGCAACCAGCACAATGTCCCCCAAGCAATATGGCTGACTTGGAAGTCACCTATACAAGACAACCAGCACAATGTCCCCCATGCAATATGGCTGACTTGGAAGTCACCTATAGGACATGGCAACCAGCACAATGTCCCCCATGCAATATGGCTGACTTGGAAGTCACCTATAGAACATGGCCACCAGCACAATTTCCCCCAAGCAATATGGCTCACTTGGAAGTCACCTATACAATACAACCAGCACAATGTCCCCCATGCAATATGGCTGACTTGGAAGTCACCTATACAATACAACCAGCACAATGTCCCAAATGCAATATGGCTGACTTGGAAGTAACCTATAGAACATGGCCACCAGCACAATGTCCCCCATGCAATATGGCTGACTTGGAAGTCACCTATACAACATGGCAACCAGCACAATGTCCCCCATGCAATATGGCTGACTTGGAAGTCACCTATACAATACAACCAGCACAATGTCCCCCAAGCAATATGGCTGACTTGGAAGTCACCTATACAAGACAACCAGCACAATGTCCCCCATGCAATATGGCTGACTTGGAAGTCACCTATACAATACAACCAGCACAATGTCCCCCATGCAATATGGCTGATTTGGAAGTCACCTATACAACACAACCAGCACAATGTCCCCCATGCAATATGGCTGACTTGGAAGTCACCTATACAAGACAACCAGCACAATGTCCCCCATGCAATATGGCTGACTTGGAAGTCACCTATATAATACAACCAGCACAATGTCCCCCATGCAATATGGCTGATTTGGAAGTCACCTATACAACACAACCAGCACAATGTCCCCATGCAATATGGCTGACTTGGAAGTCACCTATACAAGACAACCAGCACAATGTCCCCCATGCAATATGGCTGACTTGGAAGTCACCTATAGAACATGGCCACCAGCACAATGTCCCCCATGCAATATGGCTGACTTGGAAGTCACCTATACAAGACAACCAGCACAATGTCCCCCATGCAATATGGCTGACTTGGAAGTCACCTATATAATACAACCAGCACAATGTCCCCCATGCAATATGGCTGATTTGGAAGTCACCTATACAACACAACCAGCACAATGTCCCCATGCAATATGGCTGACTTGGAAGTCACCTATACAAGACAACCAGCACAATGTCCCCCATGCAATATGGCTGACTTGGAAGTCACCTATAGAACATGGCCACCAGCACAATGTCCCCCATGCAATATGGCTGACTTGGAAGTCACCTATACAACATGGCAACCAGCACAATGTCCCCCATGCAATATGGCTGACTTGGAAGTCACCTATAGAACATGGCCACCAGCACAATGTCCCCCATGCAATATGGCTGACTTGGAAGTCACCTATACAACATGGCAACCAGCACAATGTCCCCCAAGCAATATGGCTGACTTGGAAGTCACCTATAGAACATGGCCACCAGCACAATGTCCCCCAAGCAATATGGCTGACTTGGAAGTCACCTATAGAACATGGCAACCAGCACAATGTCCCCCAAGCAATATGGCTGACTTGGAGGTCACCTATACAAGACAACCAGCACAATGTCCCCCATGCAATATGGCTGACTTGGAGGTCACCTATACAAGACAACCAGCACAATGTCCCCCATGCAATATGGCTGACTTGGAAGTCACCTATAGAACATGGCCACCAGCACAATGTCCCCCAAGCAATATGGCTCACTTGGAAGTCACCTATACAATACAACCAGCACAATGTCCCCCATGCAATATGGCTGACTTGGAAGTCACCTATACAATACAACCAGCACAATGTCCCAAATGCAATATGGCTGACTTGGAAGTAACCTATAGAACATGGCCACCAGCACAATGTCCCCCATGCAATATGGCTGACTTGGAAGTCACCTATACAACATGGCAACCAGCACAATGTCCCCCATGCAATATGGCTGACTTGGAAGTCACCTATACAATACAACCAGCACAATGTCCCCCAAGCAATATGGCTGACTTGGAAGTCACCTATACAAGACAACCAGCACAATGTCCCCCATGCAATATGGCTGACTTGGAAGTCACCTATACAATACAACCAGCACAATGTCCCCCATGCAATATGGCTGATTTGGAAGTCACCTATACAACACAACCAGCACAATGTTTCCCATGCAATATGGCTGACTTGGAAGTCACCTATACAAGACAACCAGCACAATGTCCCAAATACAATATGGCTGACTTGGAAGTCACCTATAGAACATGGCCACCAGCACAATGTCCCCCATGCAATATGGCTGACTTGGAAGTCACCTATACAACATGTCAACCAGCACAATGTCCCCCATGCAATATGGCTGACTTGGAAGTCACCTATACAATAAAACCAGCACAATGTCCCCCAAGCAATATGGCTGACTTGGAAGTCACCTATACAAGACAACCAGCACAATGTCCCCCATGCAATATGGCTGACTTGGAAGTCACCTATAGGACATGGCCACCAGCACAATGTCCCCCATGCAATATGGCTGACTTGGAAGTCACCTATACAATACAACCAGCACAATGTCCCCCATGCAATATGGCTGACTTGGAAGTCACCTATACAATACAACCAGCACAATGTCCCCCATGCAATATGGCTGATTTGGAAGTCACCTATACAACACAACCAGCACAATGTCCCCCATGCAATATGGCTGACTTGGAAGTCACCTATACAAGACAACCAGCACAATGTCCCCCATGCAATATGGCTGACTTGGAAGTCACCTATAGAACATAGCCACCAGCACAATGTCCCCCATGCAATATGGCTGACTTGGAAGTCACCTATACAACATGGCAACCAGCACAATGTTCCCCAAGCAATATGGCTGACTTGGAAGTCACCTATACAACATGGCAACCAGCACAATGTCCCCCAAGCAATATGGATGACTTGGAAGTCACCTATAGAACATGGCAACCAGCACAATGTCCCCCAAGCAATATGGCTGATTAAAAGTCACCTATACAAGACAACCAGCACAATTTCCCCCATGCAATATGGCTGACTTGGAAGTCACCTATAGGACATGGCAACCAGCACAATGTCCCCCATGCAATATGGCTGACTTGTAAGTCACCTATACAACATGGCAACCAGCACAATGTCCCCCATGCAATATGGCTGACTTGGAAGTCACCTATACAACATGGCAACCAGCACAATGTCCCCCATGCAATATGGCTGACTTGGAAGTCACCTTTACAACATGGCCACCAGCACAATGTCCCCCATGCAATATGGCTGACTTGGAAGTCACCTATACAATACAACCAGCACAATGTCCCCCATGCAACACGGCTGACTTGGAAGTCACCTATACAAGACAACCAGCACAATGTCCCCCATGCAAAATGGCTGACTTGGAAGTCACCTATACAATACAACCAGCACAATGTCCCCCATGCAATATGGCTCACTTGGAAGTCACCTATACAACATGGCAACCAGCCCAATGTCCCCCATGCAATATGGCTGACTTGGAAGTCACCTATAGGACATGGCAACCAGCACAATGTCCCCCATGCAATATGGCTGACTTAGAAGTCACCTATAGAACATGGCCACCAGCACAATGTCCCCCAAGCAATATGGCTCACTTGGAAGTCACCTATATAATACAACCAGCACAATGTCCCCCATGCAATATGGCTGACTTGGAAGTCACCTATATAATACAACCAGCACAATGTCCCCCATGCAATATGGCTGACTTGGAAGTCACCTATACAACACAACCAGCACAATGTCCCCCATGCAATATGGCTGACTTGGAAGTCACCTATACAACACAACCAGCACAATGTCCCCCATGCAATATGGCTCACTTGGAAGTCACCTATACAACATGGCAACCAGCACAATGTTCCCCATGCAATATGGCTGACTTGGAAGTCACCTATACAATACAACCAGCACAATGTCCCCCATGCAATATGGCTCACTTGGAAGTCACCTATACAACATGGCAACCAGCCCAATGTCCCCCATGCAATATGGCTGACTTGGAAGTCACCTATAGGACATGGCAACCAGCACAATGTCCCCCATGCAATATGGCTGACTTAGAAGTCACCTATAGAACATGGCCACCAGCACAATGTCCCCCAAGCAATATGGCTCACTTGGAAGTCACCTATATAATACAACCAGCACAATGTCCCCCATGCAATATGGCTGACTTGGAAGTCACCTATATAATACAACCAGCACAATGTCCCCCATGCAATATGGCTGACTTGGAAGTCACCTATACAACACAACCAGCACAATGTCCCCCATGCAATATGGCTGACTTGGAAGTCACCTATACAACACAACCAGCACAATGTCCCCCATGCAATATGGCTCACTTGGAAGTCACCTATACAACATGGCAACCAGCACAATGTTCCCCATGCAATATGGCTGACTTGGAAGTCACCTATACAACATGGCAACCAGCACAATGTCCCCCATGCAATATGGCTGACTTGGAAGTCACCTATACAAGAAACCAGCACAATGCCCCCCATGCAATGTGGCTGACTTGGAAGTCACCTATAGAACATGGCCACCAGCACAATGTCCCCCATGCAATATGGCTGACTTGGAAGTCACCTATACAACATGTCAACCAGCACAATGTCCCCCAAGCAATATGGCTCACTTGGAAGTCACCTATAGAACATGGCAACCAGCACAATGTCCCCTAAGCAATATGGCTGACTTGGAAGTCACCTATACAAGACAACCAGCACAATTTCCCCCATGCAATATGGCTGACTTGGAAGTCACCTATAGGACATGGCAACCAGCACAATGGCCCCCATGCAATATGGCTGACTTGGAAGTCACCTATACAATACAACCAGCACAATGTCCCCCATGCAATATGGCTGACTTGGAAGTCACCTATACAACATGGCAACCAGCACAATGTTCCCCAAGCAATATGGCTGACTTGGAAGTCACCTATAGGACATGGCAACCAGCACAATGTCCCCCATGCAATATGGCTGACTTGTAAGTCACCTATACAACATGGCAACCAGCCCAATGTCCCCCATGCAATATGGCTGACTTGGAAGTCACCTATACAACATGGCAACCAGCACAATGTCCCCCATGCAATATGGCTGACTTGGAAGTCACCTTTACAACATGGCCACCAGCACAATGTCCCCCATGCAATATGGCTGACTTGGAAGTCACCTATACAATACAACCAGCACAATGTCCCCCATGCAACACGGCTGACTTGGAAGTCACCTATACAAGACAACCAGCACAATGTCCCCCATGCAAAATGGCTGACTTGGAAGTCACCTATACAATACAACCAGCACAATGTCCCCCAAGCAATATGGCTGACTTAGAAGTCACCTATAGAACATGGCCACCAGCACAATGTCCCCCAAGCAATATGGCTCACTTGGAAGTCACCTATATAATACAACCAGCACAATGTCCCCCATGCAATATGGCTGACTTGGAAGTCACCTATATAATACAACCAGCACAATGTCCCCCATGCAATATGGCTGACTTGGAAGTCACCTATACAACACAACCAGCACAATGTCCCCCATGCAATATGGCTGACTTGGAAGTCACCTATACAACACAACCAGCACAATGTTCCCCATGCAATATGGCTCACTTGGAAGTCACCTATACAACATGGCAACCAGCACAATGTCCCCCATGCAATATGGCTGACTTGGAAGTCACCTATACAACATGGCAACCAGCACAATGTCCCCCATGCAATATGGCTGACTTGGAAGTCACCTATACAAGAAACCAGCACAATGTCCCCCATGCAATGTGGCTGACTTGGAAGTCACCTATAGAACATGGCCACCAGCACAATGTCCCCCATTCAATATGGCTGACTTGGAAGTCACCTATACAACATGTCAACCAGCACAATGTCCCCCAAGCAATATGGCTCACTTGGAAGTCACCTATAGAACATGGCAACCAGCACAATGTCCCCCAAGCAATATGGCTGACTTGGAAGTCACCTATACAAGACAACCAGCACAATTTCCCCCATGCAATATGGCTGACTTGGAAGTCACCTATAGGACATGGCAACCAGCACAATGGCCCCCATGCAATATGGCTGACTTGGAAGTCACCTATACAATACAACCAGCACAATGTCCCCCATGCAATATGGCTGACTTGGAAGTCACCTATACAACATGGCAACCAGCACAATGTCCCCCATGCAATATGGCTGACTTGGAAGTCACCTATAGAACATGGCAACCAGCACAATGTCCCCCATGCAATATGGCTGACTTGGAAGTCACCTATACAATATGGCAACCAGCACAATGTCCCCCATGCAATATGGCTGACTTGGAAGTCACCTATAGAACATGGCAACCAGCACAATGTCCCCCATGCAATATTGCTGACTTGGAAGTCACCTATACAACATGGCAACCAGCACAATGTCCCCCATGCAATATGGCTGACTTGGAAGTCACCTATAGAACATGGCCACCAGCACAATGTCCCCCATGCAATATGGCTGACTTGGAAGTCACCTATACAACATGGCAACCAGCACAATGTCCCCCAAGCAATATGGCTGACTTGGAAGTCACCTATAGAACATGGCCACCAGCACAATGTCCCCCAAGCAATATGGCTGACTTGGAAGTCACCTATACAATACTACCAGCACAATGTCCCCCATGCAATATGGCTGACTTGGAAGTCACCTATACAATACAACCAGCACAATGTCCCCCATGCAATATGGCTGACTTGGAAGTCACCTATACAACACAACCAGCACAATGTCCCCCATGCAATATGGCTGACTTGGAAGTCACCTAAACAACACAACCAGCACAATGTCCCCCATGCAATATGGCTGACTTGGAAGTCACCTATAGAACATGGCCACCAGCACAATGTCCCCCATGCAATATGGCTGACTTGGAAGTCACCTATACAACATGGCAACCAGCACAATGTCCCCCATGCAATATGGCTGACTTGCAAGTCACCTATACAACACAACCAGCACAATGTCCCCCAAGCAATATGGCTGATTAAAAGTCACCTATACAAGACAACCAGCACAATTTCCCCCATGCAATATGGCTGACTTGGAAGTCACCTATAGGACATGGCAACCAGCACAATGTCCCCCATGCAATATGGCTGACTTGTAAGTCACCTATACAACATGGCAACCAGCACTATGTCCCCCATGCAATATGGCTGACTTGGAAGTCACCTATACAACATGGCAACCAGCACAATGTCCCCCATGCAATATGGCTGACTTGGAAGTCACCTTTACAACATGGCCACCAGCACAATGTCCCCCATGCAATATGGCTGACTTGGAAGTCACCTATACAATACAACCAGCACAATGTCCCCCATGCAACACGGCTGACTTGGAAGTCACCTATACAAGACAACCAGCACAATGTCCCCCATGCAAAATGGCTGACTTGGAAGTCACCTATACAATACAACCAGCACAATGTCCCCCAAGCAATATGGCTCACTTGGAAGTCACCTATACAACATGGCAACCAGCCCAATGTCCCCCATGCAATATGGCTGACTTGGAAGTCACCTATAGGACATGGCAACCAGCACAATGTCCCCCATGCAATATGGCTGACTTAGAAGTCACCTATAGAACATGGCCACCAGCACAATGTCCCCCAAGCAATATGGCTCACTTGGAAGTCACCTATATAATACAACCAGCACAATGTCCCCCATGCAATATGGCTGACTTGGAAGTCACCTATATAATACAACCAGCACAATGTCCCCCATGCAATATGGCTGACTTGGAAGTCACCTATACAACACAACCAGCACAATGTCCCCCATGCAATATGGCTGACTTGGAAGTCACCTATACAACACAACCAGCACAATGTCCCCCATGCAATATGGCTCACTTGGAAGTCACCTATACAACATGGCAACCAGCACAATGTCCCCCATGCAATATGGCTGACTTGGAAGTCACCTATACAAGAAACCAGCACAATGTCCCCCATGCAATGTGGCTGACTTGGAAGTCACCTATAGAACATGGCCACCAGCACAATGTCCCCCATTCAATATGGCTGACTTGGAAGTCACCTATACAACATGTCAACCAGCACAATGTCCCCCAAGCAATATGGCTCACTTGGAAGTCACCTATAGAACATGGCAACCAGCACAATGTCCCCCAAGCAATATGGCTGACTTGGAAGTCACCTATACAAGACAACCAGCACAATTTCCCCCATGCAATATGGCTGACTTGGAAGTCACCTATAGGACATGGCAACCAGCACAATGGCCCCCATGCAATATGGCTGACTTGGAAGTCACCTATACAATACAACCAGCACAATGTCCCCCATGCAATATGGCTGACTTGGAAGTCACCTATACAACATGGCAACCAGCACAATGTCCCCCATGCAATATGGCTGACTTGGAAGTCACCTATAGAACATGGCAACCAGCACAATGTCCCCCATGCAATATTGCTGACTTGGAAGTCACCTATACAACATGGCAACCAGCACAATGTCCCCCATGCAATATGGCTGACTTGGAAGTCACCTATAGAACATGGCCACCAGCACAATGTCCCCCATGCAATATGGCTGACTTGGAAGTCACCTATACAACATGGCAACCAGCACAATGTCCCCCAAGCAATATGGCTGACTTGGAAGTCACCTATAGAACATGGCCACCAGCACAATGTCCCCCAAGCAATATGGCTGACTTGGAAGTCACCTATACAATACTACCAGCACAATGTCCCCCATGCAATATGGCTGACTTGGAAGTCACCTATACAATACAACCAGCACAATGTCCCCCATGCAATATGGCTGACTTGGAAGTCACCTATACAACATAACCAGCACAATGTCCCCCATGCAATATGGCTGACTTGGAAGTCACCTAAACAACACAACCAGCACAATGTCCCCCATGCAATATGGCTGACTTGGAAGTCACCTATAGAACATGGCCACCAGCACAATGTCCCCCATGCAATATGGCTGACTTGGAAGTCACCTATACAACATGGCAACCAGCACAATGTCCCCCATGCAATATGGCTGACTTGCAAGTCACCTATACAACACAACCAGCACAATGTCCCCCATGCAATATGGCTCACTTGGAAGTCACCTATACAACATGGCACCAGCACAATGTCCCCCATGCAATATGGCTGACTTGGAAGTCACCTATACAACATGGCAACCAGCACAATGTCCCCCATGCAATATGGCTGACTTGGAAGTCACCTATGCAAGACAACCAGCACAATGTCCCCCATGCAATATGGCTGACTTGGAAGTCACCTATACAACATGGCAACCAGCACAATGTCCCACATGCAATACGGCTGACTTGGAATTCACCTATAGAACATGGCAACCAGTACAATGTCCCCCATGCAATATGGCTGATTTGGAAGTCACCTATACAAGACAACCAGCACAATGTCCCCCATGCAATATGGCTGACTTGGAAGTCACCTATACAAGACAACCAGCACAATGTCCCCCATGCAATATGGCTGACTTGGAATGCACCTATAGAACATGGCAACCAGCACAATGTCCCCCATGCAATATGGCTGACTTGGAAGTCACCTATAGAACATGGCAACCAGCACAATGTCCCCCATGCAATATGGCTGACTTGGAAGTCACCTAAACAACACAACCAGCACAATGTCCCCCATGCAATATGGCTGACTTGGAAGTCACCTATAGAACATGGCCACCAGCACAATGTCCCCCATGCAATATGGCTGACTTGGAAGTCACCTATACAACATGGCAACCAGCACAATGTCCCCCATGCAATATGGCTGACTTGCAAGTCACCTATACAACACAACCAGCACAATGTCCCCCAAGCAATATGGCTGATTAAAAGTCACCTATACAAGACAACCAGCACAATTTCCCCCATGCAATATGGCTGACTTGGAAGTCACCTATAGGACATGGCAACCAGCACAATGTCCCCCATGCAATATGGCTGACTTGTAAGTCACCTATACAACATGGCAACCAGCACAATGTCCCCCATGCAATATGGCTGACTTGGAAGTCACCTATACAACATGGCAACCAGCACAATGTCCCCCATGCAATATGGCTGACTTGGAAGTCACCTTTACAACATGGCCACCAGCACAATGTCCCCCATGCAATATGGCTGACTTGGAAGTCACCTATACAATACAACCAGCACAATGTCCCCCATGCAACACGGCTGACTTGGAAGTCACCTATACAAGACAACCAGCACAATGTCCCCCATGCAAAATGGCTGACTTGGAAGTCACCTATACAATACAACCAGCACAATGTCCCCCAAGCAATATGGCTCACTTGGAAGTCACCTATACAACATGGCAACCAGCCCAATGTCCCCCATGCAATATGGCTGACTTGGAAGTCACCTATAGGACATGGCAACCAGCACAATGTCCCCCATGCAATATGGCTGACTTAGAAGTCACCTATAGAACATGGCCACCAGCACAATGTCCCCCAAGCAATATGGCTCACTTGGAAGTCACCTATATAATACAACCAGCACAATGTCCCCCATGCAATATGGCTGACTTGGAAGTCACCTATATAATACAACCAGCACAATGTCCCCCATGCAATATGGCTGACTTGGAAGTCACCTATACAACACAACCAGCACAATGTCCCCCATGCAATATGGCTGACTTGGAAGTCACCTATACAACACAACCAGCACAATGTCCCCCATGCAATATGGCTCACTTGGAAGTCACCTATACAACATGGCAACCAGCACAATGTCCCCCATGCAATATGGCTGACTTGGAAGTCACCTATACAAGAAACCAGCACAATGTCCCCCATGCAATGTGGCTGACTTGGAAGTCACCTATAGAACATGGCCACCAGCACAATGTCCCCCATTCAATATGGCTGACTTGGAAGTCACCTATACAACATGTCAACCAGCACAATGTCCCCCAAGCAATATGGCTCACTTGGAAGTCACCTATAGAACATGGCAACCAGCACAATGTCCCCCAAGCAATATGGCTGACTTGGAAGTCACCTATACAAGACAACCAGCACAATTTCCCCCATGCAATATGGCTGACTTGGAAGTCACCTATAGGACATGGCAACCAGCACAATGGCCCCCATGCAATATGGCTGACTTGGAAGTCACCTATACAATACAACCAGCACAATGTCCCCCATGCAATATGGCTGACTTGGAAGTCACCTATACAACATGGCAACCAGCACAATGTCCCCCATGCAATATGGCTGACTTGGAAGTCACCTATAGAACATGGCAACCAGCACAATGTCCCCCATGCAATATTGCTGACTTGGAAGTCACCTATACAACATGGCAACCAGCACAATGTCCCCCATGCAATATGGCTGACTTGGAAGTCACCTATAGAACATGGCCACCAGCACAATGTCCCCCATGCAATATGGCTGACTTGGAAGTCACCTATACAACATGGCAACCAGCACAATGTCCCCCAAGCAATATGGCTGACTTGGAAGTCACCTATAGAACATGGCCACCAGCACAATGTCCCCCAAGCAATATGGCTGACTTGGAAGTCACCTATACAATACTACCAGCACAATGTCCCCCATGCAATATGGCTGACTTGGAAGTCACCTATACAATACAACCAGCACAATGTCCCCCATGCAATATGGCTGACTTGGAAGTCACCTATACAACATAACCAGCACAATGTCCCCCATGCAATATGGCTGACTTGGAAGTCACCTAAACAACACAACCAGCACAATGTCCCCCATGCAATATGGCTGACTTGGAAGTCACCTATAGAACATGGCCACCAGCACAATGTCCCCCATGCAATATGGCTGACTTGGAAGTCACCTATACAACATGGCAACCAGCACAATGTCCCCCATGCAATATGGCTGACTTGCAAGTCACCTATACAACACAACCAGCACAATGTCCCCCATGCAATATGGCTCACTTGGAAGTCACCTATACAACATGGCACCAGCACAATGTCCCCCATGCAATATGGCTGACTTGGAAGTCACCTATACAACATGGCAACCAGCACAATGTCCCCCATGCAATATGGCTGACTTGGAAGTCACCTATGCAAGACAACCAGCACAATGTCCCCCATGCAATATGGCTGACTTGGAAGTCACCTATACAACATGGCAACCAGCACAATGTCCCACATGCAATACGGCTGACTTGGAATTCACCTATAGAACATGGCAACCAGTACAATGTCCCCCATGCAATATGGCTGATTTGGAAGTCACCTATACAAGACAACCAGCACAATGTCCCCCATGCAATATGGCTGACTTGGAAGTCACCTATACAAGACAACCAGCACAATGTCCCCCATGCAATATGGCTGACTTGGAATGCACCTATAGAACATGGCAACCAGCACAATGTCCCCCATGCAATATGGCTGACTTGGAAGTCACCTATACAACATGGCAACCAGCACAATGTCCCCCATGCAATATGGCTGACTTGGAAGTCACCTATACAACATGGCAACCAGCACAATGTCCCCCATGCAATATGGCTGACTTGGAAGTCACCTATAGGACATGGCAACCAGCACAATGTCCCCCATGCAATATGGCTGACTTGGAAGTCACCTATACAATACAACCAGCACAATGTCCCCCATGCAATATGGCTGACTTGGAAGTCACCTATACAACACAACCAGCACAATGTCCCCCATGCAATATGGCTGACTTGGAAGTCACCTATACAACATGGCAACCAGCACAATGTCCCCCATGCAATATGGCTGACTTGGAAGTCACCTATACAACATGGCAACCAGCACAATGTCCCCCATGCAATATGGCTGACTTGGAAGTCACCTATACAACATGGCAACCAGCACAATGTCCCCCATGCAATATGGCTGACTTGGAAGTCACCTATAGGACATGGCAACCAGCACAATGTCCCCCATGCAATATGGCTGACTTGGAAGTCACCTATACAATACAACCAGCACAATGTCCCCCATGCAATATGGCTGACTTGGAAGTCACCTATACAACACAACCAGCACAATGTCCCCCATGCAATATGGCTGACTTGGAAGTCACCTATACAACATGGCAACCAGCACAATGTCCCCCAAGCAATATGGCTGACTTGGAAGTCACCTATACAACATGGCAACCAGCACAATGTCCCCCAAGCAATATGGCTGACTTGGAAGTCACCTATACAACATGGCCACCAGCACAATGTCCCCCATGCAATATGGCTGACTTTGAAGTCACCTATACAATATGGCAACCAGCACAATGTCCCCCATGCAATATGGCTCACTTGGAAGTCACCTATACAACATGGCAACCAGCGCAATGTCCCCCATGCAATATGGCTGACTTGGAAGTCAACTATACAATACAACCAGCACAATGTCCCCCAAGCAATATGGCTGACTTGGAAGTCACCTATAGAACATGGCCACCAGCACAATGTCCCCCATGCAATATGGCTGACTTGGAAGTCACCTATACAAGACAACCAGCACAATGTCCCCCATGCAATATGGCTGACTTGGAAGTCACCTATAGAACCTGGCCACCAGCACAATGTCCCCCATGCAATATGGCTGACTTGAAAGTCACCTATACAACATGGCAACCAGCACAATGTCCCCCAAGCAATATGGCTGACTTGGAAGTCACCTATACAAGACAACCAGCACAATGCCCCCCATGCAATATGGCTGACTTGGAAGTCACCTATAGAACCTGGCCACCAGCACAATGTCCCCCATGCAATATGGCTGTCTTGAAAGTCACCTATACAAGACAACCAGCACAATGTCCCCCATGCAATATGGCTGACTTGGAAGTCACCTATACAACACAACCAGCACAATGTCCCCCATGCAATATGGCTCACTTGGAAGTGACCTATAGAACATGGCAACCAGCACAATGTCCCCCATGCAATATGGCTGACTTGGAAGTCAACTATACAATACAACCAGCACAATGTCCCCCAAGCAATATGGCTGACTTGGAAGTCACATATAGAACATGGCCACCAGCACAATGTCCCCCATGCAATATGGCTGACTTGGAAGTCACCTATACAAGACAACCAGCACAATGTCCCCCATGCAATATGGCTGACTTGGAAGTCACCTATAGAACCTGGCCACCAGCACAATGTCCTCCATGCAATATGGCTGACTTGAAAGTCACCTATACAACATGGCAACCAGCACAATGTCCCCCACGCAATATGGCTGACTTGGAAGTCACCTATACAAGACAACCAGCACAATGCCCCCCATGCAATATGGCTTACTTGGAAGTCACCTATAGGACATGGCAACCAGCACAATGTCCCCCATGCAATATGGCTGACTTGGAAGTCACCTATACAATACAACCAGCACAATGTCCCCCATGCAATATGGCTGACTTGGAAGACACCTATACAAGACAACCAGCACAATGTCCCCAATGCAATATGGCTGCCTTGGAAGTCCCCTATACAACACAACCAGCACAATGTCCCCCAAGCAATATGGCTTACTTGGAAGTGACCTATAGAACATGGCAACCAGCACAATGTCCCCCATGCAATATGGCTGACTTGGAAGTCACCTATACAACATGGCAACCAGCACAATGTCCCCCAAGCAATATGGCTCACTTGGAAGTCACCTATACAACATGGCAACCAGCACAATGTCCCCCATGCAATATGGCTGACTTGGAAGTCACCTATACAACATGGCAACCAGCACAATGTCCCCCAAGCAATATGGCTGAATTGGAAGTCACCTATACAAGACAACCAGCACAATGTCCCCCATGCAATATGGCTGACTTGGAAGTCACCTATACAACATGGCAACCAGCACAATGTCCCCCATGCAATATGGCTGACTTGGAAGTCACCTATACAATATGGCAACCAGCACAATGTCCCCCATGCAATATGGCTCACTTGGAAGTCACCTATACAACATGGCAACCAGCACAATGTCCCCCATGCAATATGGCTGACTTGGAAGTCACCTATACAATACAACCAGCACAATGTCCCCCAAGCAATATGGCTGACTTGGAAGTCACCTATAGAACATGGCCACCAGCACAATGTCCCCCATGCAATATGGCTGACTTGGAAGTCACCTATACAAGACAACCAGCACAATGTCCCCCATGCAATATGGCTGACTTGGAAGTCACCTATAGAACCTGGCCACCAGCACAATGTCCCCCATGCAATATGGCTGACTTGAAAGTCACCTATACAACATGGCAACCAGCACAATGTCCCCCAAGCAATATGGCTGACTTGGAAGTCACCTATAGAACATGGCCACCAGCACAATGTCCCCCAAGCAATATGGCTGACTTGGAAGTCATCTATACAAGACAACCAGCACAATGTCCCCCATGCAATATGGCTGACTTGGAAGTCACCTATAGGACATGGCAACCAGCACAATGTCCCCCATGCAATATGGATGACTTGTAAGTCACCTATACAACATGGCAACCAGCACAATGTCCCCCATGCAATATGGCTGACTTGGAAGTCACCTATACAACATGGCAACCAGCACAATGTCCCCCATGCAATATGGCTGACTTGGAAGTCACCTTTACAACATGGCCACCAGCACAATGTCCCCCATGCAATATGGCTGACTTGGAAGTCACCTATACAATACAACCAGCACAATGTCCCCCATGCAACACGGCTGACTTGGAAGTCACCTATACAAGACAACCAGCACAATGTCCCCCATGCAAAATGGCTGACTTGGAAGTCACCTATACAATACAACCAGCACAATGTCCCCCAAGCAATATGGCTCACTTGGAAGTCACCTATACAACATGGCAACCAGCCCAATGTCCCCCATGCAATATGGCTGACTTGGAAGTCACCTATAGGACATGGCCACCAGCACAATGTCCCCCATGCAATATGGCTGACTTAGAAGTCACCTATAGAACATGGCCACCAGCACAATGTCCCCCAAGCAATATGGCTAACTTGGAAGTCACCTATATAATACAACCAGCACAATGTCCCCCATGCAATATGGCTGACTTGGAAGTCACCTATATAATACAACCAGCACAATGTCCCCCATGCAATATGGCTGACTTGGAAGTCACCTATACAACACAACCAGCACAATGTCCCCCATGCAATATGGCTGACTTGGAAGTCACCTATACAACACAACCAGCACAATGTCCCCCATGCAATATGGCTCACTTGGAAGTCACCTATACAACATGGCAACCAGCACAATGTCCCCCATGCAATATGGCTGACTTGGAAGTCACCTATACAAGAAACCAGCACAATGTCCCCCATGCAATGTGGCTGACTTGGAAGTCACCTATAGAACATGGCCACCAGCACAATGTCCCCCATTCAATATGGCTGACTTGGAAGTCACCTATACAACATGTCAACCAGCACAATGTCCCCCAAGCAATATGGCTCACTTGGAAGTCACCTATAGAACATGGCAACCAGCATAATGTCCCCCAAGCAATATGGCTGACTTGGAAGTCACCTATACAAGACAACCAGCACAATTTCCCCCATGCAATATGGCTGACTTGGAAGTCACCTATAGGACATGGCAACCAGCACAATGGCCCCCATGCAATATGGCTGACTTGGAAGTCACCTATACAATACAACCAGCACAATGTCCCCCATGCAATATGGCTGACTTGGAAGTCACCTATACAACATGGCAACCAGCACAATGTCCCCCATGCAATATGGCTGACTTGGAAGTCACCTATAGAACATGGCAACCAGCACAATGTCCCCCATGCAATATTGCTGACTTGGAAGTCACCTATACAACATGGCAACCAGCACAATGTCCCCCATGCAATATGGCTGACTTGGAAGTCACCTATAGAACATGGCCACCAGCACAATGTCCCCCATGCAATATGGCTGACTTGGAAGTCACCTATACAACATGGCAACCAGCACAATGTCCCCCAAGCAATATGGCTGACTTGGAAGTCACCTATAGAACATGGCCACCAGCACAATGTCCCCCAAGCAATATGGCTGACTTGGAAGTCACCTATACAATACTACCAGCACAATGTCCCCCATGCAATATGGCTGACTTGGAAGTCACCTATACAATACAACCAGCACAATGTCCCCCATGCAATATGGCTGACTTGGAAGTCACCTATACAACACAACCAGCACAATGTCCCCCATGCAATATGGCTGACTTGGAAGTCACCTAAACAACACAACCAGCACAATGTCCCCCATGCAATATGGCTGACTTGGAAGTCACCTATAGAACATGGCCACCAGCACAATGTCCCCCATGCAATATGGCTGACTTGGAAGTCACCTATACAACATGGCAACCAGCACAATGTCCCCCATGCAATATGGCTGACTTGCAAGTCACCTATACAACACAACCAGCACAATGTCCCCCATGCAATATGGCTCACTTGGAAGTCACCTATACAACATGGCACCAGCACAATGTCCCCCATGCAATATGGCTGACTTGGAAGTCACCTATACAACATGGCAACCAGCACAATGTCCCCCATGCAATATGGCTGACTTGGAAGTCACCTATGCAAGACAACCAGCACAATGTCCCCCATGCAATATGGCTGACTTGGAAGTCACCTATACAACATGGCAACCAGCACAATGTCCCACATGCAATACGGCTGACTTGGAATTCACCTATAGAACATGGCAACCAGTACAATGTCCCCCATGCAATATGGCTGATTTGGAAGTCACCTATACAAGACAACCAGCACAATGTCCCCCATGCAATATGGCTGACTTGGAAGTCACCTATACAAGACAACCAGCACAATGTCCCCCATGCAATATGGCTGACTTGGAATGCACCTATAGAACATGGCAACCAGCACAATGTCCCCCATGCAATATGGCTGACTTGGAACTCACCTATACAACATGGCAACCAGCACAATGTCCCCCATGCAATATGGCTGACTTGGAAGTCACCTATACAACATGGCAACCAGCACAATGTCCCCCATGCAATATGGCTGACTTGGAAGTCACCTATAGGAAATGGCAACCAGCACAATGTCCCCCATGCAATATGGCTGACTTGGAAGTCACCTATACAATACAACCAGCACAATGTCCCCCATGCAATATGGCTCACTTGGAAGTCACCTATAGAACATGGCAACCAGCACAATGTCCCCCAAGCAATATGGCTGACTTGGAAGTCACCTATACAAGACAACCAGCACAATTTCCCCCATGCAATATGGCTGACTTGGAAGTCACCTATAGGACATGGCAACCAGCACAATGGCCCCCATGCAATATGGCTGACTTGGAAGTCACCTATACAATACAACCAGCACAATGTCCCCCATGCAATATGGCTGACTTGGAAGTCACCTATACAACATGGCAACCAGCACAATGTCCCCCATGCAATATGGCTGACTTGGAAGTCACCTATAGAACATGGCAACCAGCACAATGTCCCCCATGCAATATGGCTGACTTGGAAGTCACCTATACAATATGGCAACCAGCACAATGTCCCCCATGCAATATGGCTGACTTGGAAGTCACCTATAGAACATGGCAACCAGCACAATGTCCCCCATGCAATATTGCTGACTTGGAAGTCACCTATACAACATGGCAACCAGCACAATGTCCCCCATGCAATATGGCTGACTTGGAAGTCACCTATAGAACATGGCCACCAGCACAATGTCCCCCATGCAATATGGCTGACTTGGAAGTCACCTATAGAACATGGCCACCAGCACAATGTCCCCCAAGCAATATGGCTGACTTGGAAGTCACCTATACAATACTACCAGCACAATGTCCCCCATGCAATATGGCTGACTTGGAAGTCACCTATACAATACAACCAGCACAATGTCCCCCATGCAATATGGCTGACTTGGAAGTCACCTATACAACACAACCAGCACAATGTCCCCCATGCAATATGGCTGACTTGGAAGTCACCTAAACAACACAACCAGCACAATGTCCCCCATGCAATATGGCTGACTTGGAAGTCACCTATAGAACATGGCCACCAGCACAATGTCCCCCATGCAATATGGCTGACTTGGAAGTCACCTATACAACATGGCAACCAGCACAATGTCCCCCATGCAATATGGCTGACTTGCAAGTCACCTATACAACACAACCAGCACAATGTCCCCCAAGCAATATGGCTGATTAAAAGTCACCTATACAAGACAACCAGCACAATTTCCCCCATGCAATATGGCTGACTTGGAAGTCACCTATAGGACATGGCAACCAGCACAATGTCCCCCATGCAATATGGCTGACTTGTAAGTCACCTATACAACATGGCAACCAGCACAATGTCCCCCATGCAATATGGCTGACTTGGAAGTCACCTATACAACATGGCAACCAGCACAATGTCCCCCATGCAATATGGCTGACTTGGAAGTCACCTTTACAACATGGCCACCAGCACAATGTCCCCCATGCAATATGGCTGACTTGGAAGTCACCTATACAATACAACCAGCACAATGTCCCCCATGCAACACGGCTGACTTGGAAGTCACCTATACAAGACAACCAGCACAATGTCCCCCATGCAAAATGGCTGACTTGGAAGTCACCTATACAATACAACCAGCACAATGTCCCCCAAGCAATATGGCTCACTTGGAAGTCACCTATACAACATGGCAACCAGCCCAATGTCCCCCATGCAATATGGCTGACTTGGAAGTCACCTATAGGACATGGCAACCAGCACAATGTCCCCCATGCAATATGGCTGACTTAGAAGTCACCTATAGAACATGGCCACCAGCACAATGTCCCCCAAGCAATATGGCTAACTTGGAAGTCACCTATATAATACAACCAGCACAATGTCCCCCATGCAATATGGCTGACTTGGAAGTCACCTATATAATACAACCAGCACAATGTCCCCCATGCAATATGGCTGACTTGGAAGTCACCTATACAACACAACCAGCACAATGTCCCCCATGCAATATGGCTGACTTGGAAGTCACCTATACAACACAACCAGCACAATGTCCCCCATGCAATATGGCTCACTTGGAAGTCACCTATACAACATGGCAACCAGCACAATGTCCCCCATGCAATATGGCTGACTTGGAAGTCACCTATACAAGAAACCAGCACAATGTCCCCCATGCAATGTGGCTGACTTGGAAGTCACCTATAGAACATGGCCACCAGCACAATGTCCCCCATTCAATATGGCTGACTTGGAAGTCACCTATACAACATGTCAACCAGCACAATGTCCCCCAAGCAATATGGCTCACTTGGAAGTCACCTATAGAACATGGCAACCAGCACAATGTCCCCCAAGCAATATGGCTGACTTGGAAGTCACCTATACAAGACAACCAGCACAATGTCCCCCATGCAATATGGCTGACTTGGAAGTCACCTATAGAACATGGACACCAGCACAATGTCCCCCATGCAATATGGCTGACTTGGAAGTCACCTATACAACATGGCAACCAGCACAATGTCCCCCATGCAATATGGCTGACTTGCAAGTCACCTATACAACACAACCAGCACAATGTCCCCCATGCAATATGGCTCACTTGGAAGTCACCTATAGAACATGGCAACCAGCACAATGTCCCCCATGCAATATTGCTGACTTGGAAGTCACCTATACAACATGGCAACCAGCACAATGTCCCCCATGCAATATGGCTGACTTGGAAGTCACCTATAGAACATGGCCACCAGCACAATGTCCCCCATGCAATATGGCTGACTTGGAAGTCACCTATACAACATGGCAACCAGCACAATGTCCCCCAAGCAATATGGCTGACTTGGAAGTCACCTATAGAACATGGCCACCAGCACAATGTCCCCCAAGCAATATGGCTGACTTGGAAGTCACCTATACAATACAACCAGCACAATGTCCCCCATGCAATATGGCTGACTTGGAAGTCACCTATACAATACAACCAGCACAATGTCCCCCATGCAATATGGCTGACTTGGAAGTCACCTATACAACACAACCAGCACAATGTCCCCCATGCAATATGGCTGACTTGGAAGTCACCTAAACAACACAACCAGCACAATGTCCCCCATGCAATATGGCTGACTTGGAAGTCACCTATAGAACATGGCCACCAGCACAATGTCCCCCATGCAATATGGCTGACTTGGAAGTCACCTATACAACATGGCAACCAGCACAATGTCCCCCATGCAATATGGCTGACTTGCAAGTCACCTATACAACACAACCAGCACAATGTCCCCCATGCAATATGGCTGACTTGGAAGTCACCTATACAACATGGCAACCAGCACAATGTCCCACATGCAATAAGGCTGACTTGGAAGTCACCTATAGAACATGGCAACCAGTACAATGTCCCCCATGCAATATGGCTGATTTTGAAGTCACCTATACAAGACAACCAGCACAATGTCCCCCATGCAATATGGCTGACTTGGAAGTCACCTATACAAGACAACCAGCACAATGTCCCCCATGCAATATGGCTGACTTGGAATGCACCTATAGAACATGGCAACCAGCACAATGTCCCCCATGCAATATGGCTGACTTGGAAGTCACCTATACAACATGGCAACCAGCACAATGTCCCCCATGCAATATGGCTGACTTGGAAGTCACCTATACAACATGGCAACCAGCACAATGTCCCCCATGCAATATGGCTGACTTGGAAGTCACCTATACAATACAACCAGCACAATGTCCCCCATGCAATATGGCTGACTTGGAAGTCACCTCTACAACACAACCAGCACAATGTCCCCCATGCAATATGGCTGACTTGGAAGTCACCTATACAACATGGCAACCAGCACAATGTCCCCCATGCAATATGGCTGACTTGGAAGTCACCTATACAACATGGCAACCAGCACAATGTCCCCCATGCAATATGGCTGACTTGGAAGTCACCTATACAACATGGCAACCAGCACAATGTCCCCCATGCAATATGGCTGACTTGGAAGTCACCTAAAAGACATGGCAACCAGCACAATGTCCCCCATGCAATATGGCTGACTTGGAAGTCACCTATACAATACAACCAGCACAATGTCCCCCATGCAATATGGCTGACTTGGAAGTCACCTATACAACACAACCAGCACAATGTCCCCCATGCAATATGGCTGACTTGGAAGTCACCTATACAACATGGCAACCAGCACAATGTCCCCCAAGCAATATGGCTGACTTGGAAGTCACCTATACAACATGGCAACCAGCACAATGTCCCCCAAGCAATATGGCTGACTTGGAAGTCACCTATACAACATGGCCACCAGCACAATGTCCCCCATGCAATATGGCTGACTTTGAAGTCACCTATACAATATGGCAACCAGCACAATGTCCCCCATGCAATATGGCTCACTTGGAAGTCACCTATACAACATGGCAACCAGCACAATGTCCCCCATGCAATATGGCTGACTTGGAAGTCAACTATACAATACAACCAGCACAATGTCCCCCAAGCAATATGGCTGACTTGGAAGTCACCTATAGAACATGGCCACCAGCACAATGTCCCCCATGCAATATGGCTGACTTGGAAGTCACCTATACAAGACAACCAGCACAATGTCCCCCATGCAATATGGCTGACTTGGAAGTCACCTATAGAACCTGGCCACCAGCACAATGTCCCCCATGCAATATGGCTGACTTGAAAGTCACCTATACAACATGGCAACCAGCACAATGTCCCCCAAGCAATATGGCTGACTTGGAAGTCACCTATACAAGACAACCAGCACAATGCCCCCCATGCAATATGGCTGACTTGGAAGTCACCTATAGGACATGGCAACCAGCACAATGTCCCCCATGCAATATGGCTGACTTGGAAGTCACCTATACAATACAACCAGCACAATGTCCCCCATGCAATATGGCTGACTTGGAAGTCACCTATACAAGACAACCAGCACAATGTCCCCCATGCAATATGGCTGACTTGGAAGTCACCTATACAACACAACCAGCACAATGTCCCCCATGCAATATGGCTCACTTGGAAGTGACCTATAGAACATGGCAACCAGCACAATGTCCCCCATGCAATATGGCTGACTGGGAAGTCAACTATACAATACAACCAGCACAATGTACCCCAAGCAATATGGCTGACTTGGAAGTCACCTATAGAACATGGCCACCAGCACAATGTCCCCCATGCAATATGGCTGACTTGGAAGTCACCTATACAAGACAACCAGCACAATGTCCCCCATGCAATATGGCTGACTTGGAAGTCACCTATAGAACCTGGCAACCAGCACAATGTCCCCCATGCAATATGGCTGACTTGGAAGTCACCTATACAACATGGCAACCAGCACAATGTCCCCCATGCAATATGGCTGACTTGGAAGTCACCTATACAACATGGCAACCAGCACAATGTCCCCCATGCAATATGGCTGACTGGGAAGTCAACTATACAATACAACCAGCACAATGTCCCCCAAGCAATATGGCTGACTTGGAAGTCACCTATAGAACATGGCCACCAGCACAATGTCCCCCATGCAATATGGCTGACTTGGAAGTCACCTATACAAGACAACCAGCACAATGTCCCCCATGCAATATGGCTGACTTGGAAGTCACCTATAGAACCTGGCAACCAGCACAATGTCCCCCATGCAATATGGCTGACTTGGAAGTCACCTATACAACATGGCAACCAGCACAATGTCCCCCATGCAATATGGCTGACTTGGAAGTCACCTATACAACATGGCAACCAGCACAATGTCCCCCAAGCAATATGGCTGACTTGGAAGTCACCTATACAAGACAACCAGCACAATGTCCCCCATGCAATATGGCTGACTTGGAAGTCACCTATACAACATGGCAACCAGCACAATGTCCCCCATGCAATATGGCTGACTTGGAAGTCACCTATACAATATGGCAACCAGCACAATGTCCCCCATGCAATATGGCTCACTTGGAAGTCACCTATACAACATGGCAACCAGCATAATGTCCCCCATGCAATATGGCTGACTTGGAAGTCACCTATACAATACAACCAGCACAATGTCCCCCAAGCAATATGGCTGACTTGGAAGTCACCTATAGAACATGGCCACCAGCACAATGTCCCCCATGCAATATGGCTGACTTGGAAGTCACCTATACAAGACAACCAGCACAATGTCCCCCATGCAATATGGCTGACTTGGAAGTCACCTATAGAACCTGGCCACCAGCACAATGTCCCCCATGCAATATGGCTGACTTGAAAGTCACCTATACAACATGGCAACCAGCACAATGTCCCCCAAGCAATATGGCTGACTTGGAAGTCACCTATAGAACATGGCCACCAGCACAATGTCCCCCAAGCAATATGGCTGACTTGGAAGTCACCTAAACAACACAACCAGCACAATGTCCCCCATGCAATATGGCTGACTTGGAAGTCACCTATAGAACATGGCCACCAGCACAATGTCCCCCATGCAATATGGCTGACTTGGAAGTCACCTATACAACATGGCAACCAGCACAATGTCCCCCATGCAATATGGCTGACTTGCAAGTCACCTATACAACACAACCAGCACAATGTCCCCCATGCAATATGGCTCACTTGGAAGTCACCTATACAACATGGCACCAGCACAATGTCCCCCATGCAATATGGCTGACTTGGAAGTCACCTATACAACATGGCAACCAGCACAATGTCCCCCATGCAATATGGCTGACTTGGAATGCACCTATAGAACATGGCAACCAGCACAATGTCCCCCATGCAATATGGCTGACTTGGAAGTCACCTATACAACATGGCAACCAGCCCAATGTCCCCCATGCAATATGGCTGACTTGGAAGTCACCTATACAACATGGCAACCAGCACAATGTCCCCCATGCAATATGGCTGACTTGGAAGTCACCTATAGGACATGGCAACCAGCACAATGTCCCCCATGCAATATGGCTGACTTGGAAGTCACCTATACAATACAACCAGCACAATGTCCCCCATGCAATATGGCTGACTTGGAAGTCACCTCTACAACACAACCAGCACAATGTCCCCCATGCAATATGGCTGACTTGGAAGTCACCTATACAACATGGCAACCAGCACAATGTCCCCCATGCAATATGGCTGACTTGGAAGTCACCTATACAACATGGCAACCAGCACAATGTCCCCCATGCAATATGGCTGACTTGGAAGTCACCTATACAACATGGCAACCAGCACAATGTCCCCCATGCAATATGGCTGACTTGGAAGTCACCTAAAAGACATGGCAACCAGCACAATGTCCCCCATGCAATATGGCTGACTTGGAAGTCACCTATACAATACAACCAGCACAATGTCCCCCATGCAATATGGCTGACTTGGAAGTCACCTATACAACACAACCAGCACAATGTCCCCCATGCAATATGGCTGACTTGGAAGTCACCTATACAACATGGCAACCAGCACAATGTCCCCCAAGCAATATGGCTGACTTGGAAGTCACCTATACAACATGGCAACCAGCACAATGTCCCCCAAGCAATATGGCTGACTTGGAAGTCACCTATACAACATGGCCACCAGCACAATGTCCCCCATGCAATATGGCTGACTTTGAAGTCACCTATACAATATGGCAACCAGCACAATGTCCCCCATGCAATATGGCTCACTTGGAAGTCACCTATACAACATGGCAACCAGCACAATGTCCCCCATGCAATATGGCTGACTTGGAAGTCAACTATACAATACAACCAGCACAATGTCCCCCAAGCAATATGGCTGACTTGGAAGTCACCTATAGAACATGGCCACCAGCACAATGTCCCCCATGCAATATGGCTGACTTGGAAGTCACCTATACAAGACAACCAGCACAATGTCCCCCATGCAATATGGCTGACTTGGAAGTCACCTATAGAACCTGGCCACCAGCACAATGTCCCCCATGCAATATGGCTGACTTGAAAGTCACCTATACAACATGGCAACCAGCACAATGTCCCCCAAGCAATATGGCTGACTTGGAAGTCACCTATACAAGACAACCAGCACAATGCCCCCCATGCAATATGGCTGACTTGGAAGTCACCTATAGGACATGGCAACCAGCACAATGTCCCCCATGCAATATGGCTGACTTGGAAGTCACCTATACAATACAACCAGCACAATGTCCCCCATGCAATATGGCTGACTTGGAAGTCACCTATACAAGACAACAAGCACAATGTCCCCCATGCAATATGGCTGACTTGGAAGTCACCTATACAACACAACCAGCACAATGTCCCCCATGCAATATGGCTCACTTGGAAGTGACCTATAGAACATGGCAACCAGCACAATGTCCCCCATGCAATATGGCTGACTGGGAAGTCAACTATACAATACAACCAGCACAATGTCCCCCAAGCAATATGGCTGACTTGGAAGTCACCTATAGAACATGGCCACCAGCACAATGTCCCCCATGCAATATGGCTGACTTGGAAGTCACCTATACAAGACAACCAGCACAATGTCCCCCATGCAATATGGCTGACTTGGAAGTCACCTATAGAACCTGGCAACCAGCACAATGTCCCCCATGCAATATGGCTGACTTGGAAGTCACCTATACAACATGGCAACCAGCACAATGTCCCCCGTGCAATATGGCTGACTTGGAAGTCACCTATACAACATGGCAACCAGCACAATGTCCCCCATGCAATATGGCTGACTGGGAAGTCAACTATACAATACAACCAGCACAATGTCCCCCAAGCAATATGGCTGACTTGGAAGTCACCTATAGAACATGGCCACCAGCACAATGTCCCCCATGCAATATGGCTGACTTGGAAGTCACCTATACAAGACAACCAGCACAATGTCCCCCATGCAATATGGCTGACTTGGAAGTCACCTATAGAACCTGGCAACCAGCACAATGTCCCCCATGCAATATGGCTGACTTGGAAGTCACCTATACAACATGGCAACCAGCACAATGTCCCCCATGCAATATGGCTGACTTGGAAGTCACCTATACAACATGGCAACCAGCACAATGTCCCCCAAGCAATATGGCTGACTTGGAAGTCACCTATACAAGACAACCAGCACAATGTCCCCCATGCAATATGGCTGACTTGGAAGTCACCTATACAACATGGCAACCAGCACAATGTCCCCCATGCAATATGGCTGACTTGGAAGTCACCTATACAATATGGCAACCAGCACAATGTCCCCCATGCAATATGGCTCACTTGGAAGTCACCTATACAACATGGCAACCAGCATAATGTCCCCCATGCAATATGGCTGACTTGGAAGTCACCTATACAATACAACCAGCACAATGTCCCCCAAGCAATATGGCTGACTTGGAAGTCACCTATAGAACATGGCCACCAGCACAATGTCCCCCATGCAATATGGCTGACTTGGAAGTCACCTATACAAGACAACCAGCACAATGTCCCCCATGCAATATGGCTGACTTGGAAGTCACCTATAGAACCTGGCCACCAGCACAATGTCCCCCATGCAATATGGCTGACTTGAAAGTCACCTATACAACATGGCAACCAGCACAATGTCCCCCAAGCAATATGGCTGACTTGGAAGTCACCTATAGAACATGGCCACCAGCACAATGTCCCCCAAGCAATATGGCTGACTTGGAAGTCATCTATACAAGACAACCTGCACAATGTCCCCCATGCAATATGGCTGACTTGGAAGTCACCTATAGGACATGGCAACCAGCACAATGTCCCCCATGCAATATGGCTGACTTGGAAGTCACCTATACAATACAACCAGCACAATGTCCCCCATGCAATATGGCTGACTTGGAAGTCACCTATACAAGACAACCAGCACAATGTCCCCCATGCAATATGGCTGACTTGGAAGTCACCTATACAACACAACCAGCACAATGTCCCCCAAGCAATATGGCTCACTTGGAAGTGACCTATAGAACATGGCAACCAGCACAATGTCCCCCATGCAATATGGCTGACTTGGAAGTCACCTATACAACATGGCAACCAGCACAATGGCCCCCAAGTAATATGGCTCACTTGGAAGTCACCTATACAACATGGCAACCAGCACAATGTCCCCCATGCAATATGGCTGACTTGGAAGTCACCTATACAACATGGCAACCAGCACAATGTCCCCCAAGCAATATGGCTGACTTGGAAGTCACCTATACAAGACAACCAGCACAATGTCCCCCATGCAATATGGCTGACTTGGAAGTCACCTATAGGACATGGCAACCAGCACAATGTCCCCCATGCAATATGGCTGACTTGGAAGTCACCTATAGAACATGGCCACCAGCACAATGTCCCCCAAGCAATATGGCTCACTTGCAAGTCACCTATACAATACAACCAGCACAATGTCCCCCATGCAATATGGCTGACTTGGAAGTCACCTATACAATACAACCAGCACAATGTCGCAAATGCAATATGGCTGACTTGGAAGTCACCTATAGAACATGGCCACCAGCACAATGTCCCCCATGCAATATGGCTGACTTGGAAGTCACCTATACAACATGGCAACCAGCACAATGTCCCCCATGCAATATGGCTGACTTGGAAGTCACCAATACAACATGGCAACCAGCACAATGTCCCCCATGCAAAATGGCTGATTTGGAAGTCACCTATACAACACAACCAGCACAATGTCCCCCATGCAATATGGCTGACTTGGAAGTCACCTATACAACATGGCAACCAGCACAATGTCCCCCATGCAATATGGCTGACTTGGAAGTCACCTATACAACATGGCAACCAGCACAATGTCCCCCATGCAATATGGCTGACTTGGAAGTCACCTAAAAGACATGGCAACCAGCACAATGTCCCCCATGCAATATGGCTGACTTGGAAGTCACCTATACAATACAACCAGCACAATGTCCCCCATGCAATATGGCTGACTTGGAAGTCACCTATACAACACAACCAGCACAATGTCCCCCATGCAATATGGCTGACTTGGAAGTCACCTATACAACATGGCAACCAGCACAATGTCCCCCAAGCAATATGGCTGACTTGGAAGTCACCTATACAACATGGCAACCAGCACAATGTCCCCCAAGCAATATGGCTGACTTGGAAGTCACCTATACAACATGGCCACCAGCACAATGTCCCCCATGCAATATGGCTGACTTTGAAGTCACCTATACAATATGGCAACCAGCACAATGTCCCCCATGCAATATGGCTCACTTGGAAGTCACCTATACAACATGGCAACCAGCACAATGTCCCCCATGCAATATGGCTGACTTGGAAGTCAACTATACAATACAACCAGCACAATGTCCCCCAAGCAATATGGCTGACTTGGAAGTCACCTATAGAACATGGCCACCAGCACAATGTCCCCCATGCAATATGGCTGACTTGGAAGTCACCTATACAAGACAACCAGCACAATGTCCCCCATGCAATATGGCTGACTTGGAAGTCACCTATAGAACCTGGCCACCAGCACAATGTCCCCCATGCAATATGGCTGACTTGAAAGTCACCTATACAACATGGCAACCAGCACAATGTCCCCCAAGCAATATGGCTGACTTGGAAGTCACCTATACAAGACAACCAGCACAATGCCCCCCATGCAATATGGCTGACTTGGAAGTCACCTATAGGACATGGCAACCAGCACAATGTCCCCCATGCAATATGGCTGACTTGGAAGTCACCTATACAATACAACCAGCACAATGTCCCCCATGCAATATGGCTGACTTGGAAGTCACCTATACAAGACAACCAGCACAATGTCCCCCATGCAATATGGCTGACTTGGAAGTCACCTATACAACACAACCAGCACAATGTCCCCCATGCAATATGGCTCACTTGGAAGTGACCTATAGAACATGGCAACCAGCACAATGTCCCCCATGCAATATGGCTGACTGGGAAGTCAACTATACAATACAACCAGCACAATGTCCCCCAAGCAATATGGCTGACTTGGAAGTCACCTATAGAACATGGCCACCAGCACAATGTCCCCCATGCAATATGGCTGACTTGGAAGTCACCTATACAAGACAACCAGCACAATGTCCCCCATGCAATATGGCTGACTTGGAAGTCACCTATAGAACCTGGCAACCAGCACAATGTCCCCCATGCAATATGGCTGACTTGGAAGTCACCTATACAACATGGCAACCAGCACAATGTCCCCCGTGCAATATGGCTGACTTGGAAGTCACCTATACAACATGGCAACCAGCACAATGTCCCCCATGCAATATGGCTGACTGGGAAGTCAACTATACAATACAACCAGCACAATGTCCCCCAAGCAATATGGCTGACTTGGAAGTCACCTATAGAACATGGCCACCAGCACAATGTCCCCCATGCAATATGGCTGACTTGGAAGTCACCTATACAAGACAACCAGCACAATGTCCCCCATGCAATATGGCTGACTTGGAAGTCACCTATAGAACCTGGCAACCAGCACAATGTCCCCCATGCAATATGGCTGACTTGGAAGTCACCTATACAACATGGCAACCAGCACAATGTCCCCCATGCAATATGGCTGACTTGGAAGTCACCTATACAACATGGCAACCAGCACAATGTCCCCCAAGCAATATGGCTGACTTGGAAGTCACCTATACAAGACAACCAGCACAATGTCCCCCATGCAATATGGCTGACTTGGAAGTCACCTATACAACATGGCAACCAGCACAATGTCCCCCATGCAATATGGCTGACTTGGAAGTCACCTATACAATATGGCAACCAGCACAATGTCCCCCATGCAATATGGCTCACTTGGAAGTCACCTATACAACATGGCAACCAGCATAATGTCCCCCATGCAATATGGCTGACTTGGAAGTCACCTATACAATACAACCAGCACAATGTCCCCCAAGCAATATGGCTGACTTGGAAGTCACCTATAGAACATGGCCACCAGCACAATGTCCCCCATGCAATATGGCTGACTTGGAAGTCACCTATACAAGACAACCAGCACAATGTCCCCCATGCAATATGGCTGACTTGGAAGTCACCTATAGAACCTGGCCACCAGCACAATGTCCCCCATGCAATATGGCTGACTTGAAAGTCACCTATACAACATGGCAACCAGCACAATGTCCCCCAAGCAATATGGCTGACTTGGAAGTCACCTATAGAACATGGCCACCAGCACAATGTCCCCCAAGCAATATGGCTGACTTGGAAGTCATCTATACAAGACAACCAGCACAATGTCCCCCATGCAATATGGCTGACTTGGAAGTCACCTATAGGACATGGCAACCAGCACAATGTCCCCCATGCAATATGGCTGACTTGGAATTCACCTATACAATACAACCAGCACAATGTCCCCCATGCAATATGGCTGACTTGGAAGTCACCTATACAAGACAACCAGCACAATGTCCCCCATGCAATATGGCTGACTTGGAAGTCACCTATACAACACAACCAGCACAATGTCCCCCAAGCAATATGGCTCACTTGGAAGTGACCTATAGAACATGGCAACCAGCACAATGTCCCCCATGCAATATGGCTGACTTGGAAGTCACCTATACAACATGGCAACCAGCACAATGGCCCCCAAGTAATATGGCTCACTTGGAAGTCACCTATACAACATGGCAACCAGCACAATGTCCCCCATGCAATATGGCTGACTTGGAAGTCACCTATACAACATGGCAACCAGCACAATGTCCCCCAAGCAATATGGCTGACTTGGAAGTCACCTATACAAGACAACCAGCACAATGTCCCCCATGCAATATGGCTGACTTGGAAGTCACCTATAGGACATGGCAACCAGCACAATGTCCCCCATGCAATATGGCTGACTTGGAAGTCACCTATAGAACATGGCCACCAGCACAATGTCCCCCAAGCAATATGGCTCACTTGCAAGTCACCTATACAATACAACCAGCACAATGTCGCCCATGCAATATGGCTGACTTGGAAGTCACCTATACAATACAACCAGCACAATGTCGCAAATGCAATATGGCTGACTTGGAAGTCACCTATAGAACATGGCCACCAGCACAATGTCCCCCATGCAATATGGCTGACTTGGAAGTCACCTATACAACATGGCAACCAGCACAATGTCCCCCATGCAATATGGCTGACTTGGAAGTCACCAATACAACATGGCAACCAGCACAATGTCCCCCATGCAAAATGGCTGATTTGGAAGTCACCTATACAACACAACCAGCACAATGTCCCCCATGCAATATGGCTGACTTGGAAGTCACCTATACAAGACAACCAGCACAATGTCCCAAATGCAATATGGCTGACTTGGAAGTCACCTATAGAACATGGCCACCAGCACAATGTCCCCCATGCAATATGGCTGACTTGGAAGTCACCTATACAACATGGCAACCAGCACAATGTACCCCATGCAATATGGCTGACTTGGAAGTCACCTATACAATACAACCAGCACAATGTCCCCAAAGCAATATGGCTGACTTGGAAGTCACCTATACAAGACAACCAGCACAATGTCCCCCATGCAATATGGCTGACTTGGAAGTCACCTATAGGACATGGCCACCAGCACAATGTCCCCTATGCAATATGGCTGACTTGGAAGTCACCTATACAACACAACCAGCACAATGTCCTCCATGCAATATGGCTGACTTGGAAGTCACCAATACAACACAACCAGCACAATGTCCCCCATGCAATATGGCTGACTTGGAAGTCACCTATACAACATGGCATCCAGCACAATGTCCCCCAAGCAATATGGCTGACGTGGAAGTCACCTATACAACATGGCAACCAGCACAATGTCCCCCAAGCAATATGGCTGACTTGGAAGTCACCTATACAACATGGCCACCAGCACAATGTCCCCCATGCAATATGGCTGACTTGGAAGTCACCTATACAATATGGCAACCAGCACAATGTCCCCCATGCAATATGGCTCACTTGGAAGTCACCTATACAACATGGCAACCAGCACAATGTCCCCCATGCAATATGGCTGACTTGGAAGTCACCTATACAATACAACCAGCACAATGTCCCCCAAGCAATATGGCTGACTTGGAAGTCACCTATAGAACATGGCCACCAGCACAATGTCCCCCATCCAATATGGCTGACTTGGAAGTCACCTATACAAGACAACCAGCACAATGTCCCCCATGCAATATGGCTGACTTGGAAGTCACCTATAGAACCTGGCCACCAGCACAATGTCCCCCATGCAATATGGCTGACTTGAAAGTCACCTATACAACATGGCAACCAGCACAATGTCCCCCAAGCAATATGGCTGACTTGGATGTCACCTATAGAACATGGCCACCAGCACAATGTCCCCCAAGCAATATGGCTGACTTGGAAGTCACCTATACAAGACAACCAGCACAATGTCCCCCATGCAATATGGCTGACTTGGAAGTCACCTATAGGACATGGCAACCAGCACAATGTCCCCCATGCAATATGGCTGACTTGGAAGTCACCTATACAATACAACCAGCACAATGTCCCACATGCAATATGGCTGACTTGGAAGTCACCTATACAACACAACCAGCACAATGTCCCCCATGCAATATGGCTCACTTGGAAGTCACCTATACAACATGGCAACCAGCACAATGTCCCCCATGCAATATGGCTGACTTGGAAGTCACCTATACAACATGGCAACCAGCACAATGTCCCCCAAGCAATATGGCTGACTTGGAAGTCACCTATTCAACATGGCAACCAGCACAATGTCCCCCAAGCAATATGGCTGACTTGGAAGTCACCTATACAACATGGCCACTAGCACAATGTCCCCCATGCAATATGGCTGACTTGGAAGTCACCAATACAATATGGCAACCAGCACAATATCCCCCATGCAATATGGCTCACTTGGAAGTCACCTATACAACATGGCAACCAGCACAATGTCCCCCATGCAATATGGCTGACTTGGAAGTCACCTATACAATACAACCAGCACAATGTCCCCCAAGCAATATGGCTGACTTGGAAGTCACCTATAGAACATGGCCACCAGCACAATGTCCCCCATGCAATATGGCTGACTTTGAAGTCACCTATACAAGACAACCAGCACAATGTCCCCCATGCAATATGGCTGACTTGGAAGTCACCTATAGAACCTGGCCACCAGCACAATGTCCCCCATGCAATATGGCTGACTTGAAAGTCACCTATACAACATGGCAACCAGCACAATGTCCCCCAAGCAATATGGCTGACTTGGAAGTCACCTATAGAACATGGCCACCAGCACAATGTCCCCCATGCAATATGGCTGACTTGGAAGTCACCTATACAACATGGCAACCAGCACAATGGCCCCCAAGCAATATGGCTCACTTGGAAGTCACCTATACAACATGGCAACCAGCACAATGTCCCCCATGCAATATGGCTGACTTGGAAGTCACCTATACAACATGGCAACCAGCACAATGTCCCCCAAGCAATATGGCTGACTTGGAAGTCACCTATACAAGACAACCAGCACAATGTCCCCCATGCAATATGGCTGACTTGGAAGTCACCTATAGGACATGGCAACCAGCACAATGTCCCCCATGCAATATGGCTGACTTGGAAGTCACCTATAGAACATGGCCACCAGCACAATGTCCCCCAAGCAATATGGCTCACTTGGAAGTCACCTATACAATACAACCAGCACAATGTCCCCCATGCAATATGGCTGACTTGGAAGTCACCTATACAATACAACCAGCACAATTTCGCAAATGCAATATGGCTGACTTGGAAGTCACCTATAGAACATGGCCACCAGCACAATGTCCCCCATGCAATATGGCTGACTTGGAAGTCACCTATACAACATGGCAACCAGCACAATGTCCCCCATGCAATATGGCTGACTTGGAAGTCACCTATACAACATGGCAACCAGCACAATGTCCCCAAAGCAATATGGCTGACTTGGAAGTCACCTATACAAGACAACCAGCACAATGTCCCCCATGCAATATGGCTGACTTGGAAGTCACCTATACAACATGGCAACCAGCACAATGTCCCCAAAGCAATATGGCTGACTTGGAAGTCACCTATACAAGACAACCAGCACAATGTCCCCCAAGCAATATGGCTCACTTGGAAGTCACCTATACAATACAACCAGCACAATGTCCCCCATGCAATATGGCTGACTTGGAAGTCACCTATACAATACAACCAGCACAATTTCGCAAATGCAATATGGCTGACTTGGAAGTCACCTATAGAACATGGCCACCAGCACAATGTCCCCCATGCAATATGGCTGACTTGGAAGTCACCTATACAACATGGCAACCAGCACAATGTCCCCCATGCAATATGGCTGACTTGGAAGTCACCTATACAACATGGCAACCAGCACAATGTCCCCAAAGCAATATGGCTGACTTGGAAGTCACCTATACAAGACAACCAGCACAATGTCCCCCATGCAATATGGCTGACTTGGAAGTCACCTATAGGACATGGCCACCAGCACAATGTCCCCTATGCAATATGGCTGACTTAGAAGTCACCTATACAACACAACCAGCACAATGTCCTCCATGCAATATGGCTGACTTGGAAGTCACCTATACAACACAACCAGCACAATGTCCCCCATGCAATATGGCTGACTTGGAAGTCACCTATACAACATGGCAACCAGCACAATGTCCCGCAAGCAATATGGCTGACTTGGAAGTCACCTATACAACATGGCAACCAGCACAATGTCCCCCATGCAATATGGCTGACTTGGAAGTCACCTATACAACATGGCAACCAGCACAATGGCCCCCAAGCAATATGGCTCACTTGGAAGTCACCTATACAACATGGCAACCAGCACAATGTCCCCCATGCAATATGGCTGACTTGGAAGTCACCTATACAACATGGCAACCAGCACAATGTCCCCCAAGCAATATGGCTGACTTGGAAGTCACCTATACAAGACAACCAGCACAATGTCCCCCATGCAATATGGCTGACTTGGAAGTCACCTATAGGACATGGCAACCAGCACAATGTCCCCCATGCAATATGGCTGACTTGGAAGTCACCTATAGAACATGGCCACCAGCACAATGTCCCCCAAGCAATATGGCTCACTTGGAAGTCACCTATACAATACAACCAGCACAATGTCCCCCATGCAATATGGCTGACTTGGAAGTCACCTATACAATACAACCAGCACAATTTCGCAAATGCAATATGGCTGACTTGGAAGTCACCTATAGAACATGGCCACCAGCACAATGTCCCCCATGCAATATGGCTGACTTGGAAGTCACCTATACAACATGGCAACCAGCACAATGTCCCCCATGCAATATGGCTGACTTGGAAGTCACCTATACAACATGGCAACCAGCACAATGTCCCCAAAGCAATATGGCTGACTTGGAAGTCACCTATACAAGACAACCAGCACAATGTCCCCCATGCAATATGGCTGACTTGGAAGTCACCTATAGGACATGGCCACCAGCACAATGTCCCCTATGCAATATGGCTGACTTAGAAGTCACCTATACAACACAACCAGCACAATGTCCTCCATGCAATATGGCTGACTTGGAAGTCACCTATACAACACAACCAGCACAATGTCCCCCATGCAATATGGCTGACTTGGAAGTCACCTATACAACATGGCAACCAGCACAATGTCCCGCAAGCAATATGGCTGACTTGGAAGTCACCTATACAACATGGCAACCAGCACAATGTCCCCCAAGCAATATGGCTGACTTGGAAGTCACCTATACAACATGGCCACCAGCACAATGTCCCCCATGCAATATGGCTGACTTGGAAGTCACCTATACAACATGGCAACCAGCACAATGTCCCCCATGCAATATGGCTGACTTGGAAGTCACCTATGCAAGACAACCAGCACAATGTCCCCCATGCAATATGGCTGACTTGGAAGTCACCTATACAACATGGCAACCAGCACAATGTCCCACATGCAATACGGCTGACTTGGAAGTCACCTATAGAACATGGCAACCAGTACAATGTCCCCCATGCAATATGGCTGATTTTGAAGTCACCTATACAAGACAACCAGCACAATGTCCCCCATGCAATATGGCTGACTTGGAAGTCACCTATACAAGACAACCAGCACAATGTCCCCCATGCAATATGGCTGACTTGGAATGCACCTATAGAACATGGCAACCAGCACAATGTCCCCCATGCAATATGGCTGACTTGGAAGTCACCTATACAACATGGCAACCAGCACAATGTCCCCCATGCAATATGGCTGACTTGGAAGTCACCTATACAACATGGCAACCAGCACAATGTCCCCCATGCAATATGGCTGACTTGGAAGTCACCTATAGGACATGGCAACCAGCACAATGTCCCCCATGCAATATGGCTGACTTGGAAGTCACCTATACAATACAACCAGCACAATGTCCCCCATGCAATATGGCTGACTTGGAAGTCACCTCTACAACACAACCAGCACAATGTCCCCCATGCAATATGGCTGACTTGGAAGTCACCTATACAACATGGCAACCAGCACAATGTCCCCCATGCAATATGGCTGACTTGGAAGTCACCTATACAACATGGCAACCAGCACAATGTCCCCCATGCAATATGGCTGACTTGGAAGTCACCTATACAACATGGCAACCAGCACAATGTCCCCCATGCAATATGGCTGACTTGGAAGTCACCTATAGGACATGGCAACCAGCACAATGTCCCCCATGCAATATGGCTGACTTGGAAGTCACCTATACAATACAACCAGCACAATGTCCCCCATGCAATATGGCTGACTTGGAAGTCACCTATACAACACAACCAGCACAATGTCCCCCATGCAATATGGCTGACTTGGAAGTCACCTATACAACATGGCAACCAGCACAATGTCCCCCAAGCAATATGGCTGACTTGGAAGTCACCTATACAACATGGCAACCAGCACAATGTCCCCCAAGCAATATGGCTGACTTGGAAGTCACCTATACAACATGGCCACCAGCACAATGTCCCCCATGCAATATGGCTGACTTTGAAGTCACCTATACAATATGGCAACCAGCACAATGTCCCCCATGCAATATGGCTCACTTGGAAGTCACCTATACAACATGGCAACCAGCACAATGTCCCCCATGCAATATGGCTGACTTGGAAGTCAACTATACAATACAACCAGCACAATGTCCCCCAAGCAATATGGCTGACTTGGAAGTCACCTATAGAACATGGCCACCAGCACAATGTCCCCCATGCAATATGGCTGACTTGGAAGTCACCTATACAAGACAACCAGCACAATGTCCCCCATGCAATATGGCTGACATGGAAGTCACCTATAGAACCTGGCCACCAGCACAATGTCCCCCATGCAATATGGCTGACTTGAAAGTCACCTATACAACATGGCAACCAGCACAATGTCCCCCAAGCAATATGGCTGACTTGGAAGTCACCTATACAAGACAACCAGCACAATGCCCCCCATGCAATATGGCTGACTTGGAAGTCACCTATAGGACATGGCAACCAGCACAATGTCCCCCATGCAATATGGCTGACTTGGAAGTCACCTATACAATACAACCAGCACAATGTCCCCCATGCAATATGGCTGACTTGGAAGTCACCTATACAAGACAACCAGCACAATGTCCCCCATGCAATATGGCTGACTTGGAAGTCACCTATACAACACAACCAGCACAATGTCCCCCATGCAATATGGCTCACTTGGAAGTGACCTATAGAACATGGCAACCAGCACAATGTCCCCCATGCAATATGGCTGACTGGGAAGTCAACTATACAATACAACTAGCACAATGTCCCCCAAGCAATATGGCTGACTTGGAAGTCACCTATAGAACATGGCCACCAGCACAATGTCCCCCATGCAATATGGCTGACTTGGAAGTCACCTATACAAGACAACCAGCACAATGTCCCCCATGCAATATGGCTGACTTGGAAGTCACCTATAGAACCTGGCAACCAGCACAATGTCCCCCATGCAATATGGCTGACTTGGAAGTCACCTATACAACATGGCAACCAGCACAATGTCCCCCATGCAATATGGCTGACTTGGAAGTCACCTATACAACATGGCAACCAGCACAATGTCCCCCATGCAATATGGCTGACTGGGAAGTCAACTATACAATACAACCAGCACAATGTCCCCCAAGCAATATGGCTGACTTGGAAGTCACCTATAGAACATGGCCACCAGCACAATGTCCCCCATGCAATATGGCTGACTTGGAAGTCACCTATACAAGACAACCAGCACAATGTCCCCCATGCAATATGGCTGACTTGGAAGTCACCTATAGAACCTGGCAACCAGCACAATGTCCCCCATGCAATATGGCTGACTTGGAAGTCACCTATACAACATGGCAACCAGCACAATGTCCCCCATGCAATATGGCTGACTTGGAAGTCACCTATACAACATGGCAACCAGCACAATGTCCCCCAAGCAATATGGCTGACTTGGAAGTCACCTATACAAGACAACCAGCACAATGTCCCCCATGCAATATGGCTGACTTGGAAGTCACCTATACAACATGGCAACCAGCACAATGTCCCCCATGCAATATGGCTGACTTGGAAGTCACCTATACAATATGGCATCCAGCACAATGTCCCCCATGCAATATGGCTCACTTGGAAGTCACCTATACAACATGGCAACCAGCATAATGTCCCCCATGCAATATGGCTGACTTGGAAGTCACCTATACAATACAACCAGCACAATGTCCCCCAAGCAATATGGCTGACTTGGAAGTCACCTATAGAACATGGCCACCAGCACAATGTCCCCCATGCAATATGGCTGACTTGGAAGTCACCTATACAAGACAACCAGCACAATGTCCCCCATGCAATATGGCTGACTTGGAAGTCACCTATAGAACCTGGCCACCAGCACAATGTCCCCCATGCAATATGGCTGACTTGAAAGTCACCTATACAACATGGCAACCAGCACAATGTCCCCCAAGCAATATGGCTGACTTGGAAGTCACCTATAGAACATGGCCACCAGCACAATGTCCCCCAAGCAATATGGCTGACTTGGAAGTCATCTATACAAGACAACCAGCACAATGTCCCCCATGCAATATGGCTGACTTGGAAGTCACCTATAGGACATGGCAACCAGCACAATGTCCCCCATGCAATATGGCTGACTTGGAAGTCACCTATACAATACAACCAGCACAATGTCCCCCATGCAATATGGCTGACTTGGAAGTCACCTATACAATACAACCAGCACAATGTCCCCCATGCAATATGGCTGACTTGGAAGTCACCTCTACAACACAACCAGCACAATGTCCCCCATGCAATATGGCTGACTTGGAAGTCACCTATACAACATGGCAACCAGCACAATGTCCCCCATGCAATATGGCTGACTTGGAAGTCACCTATACAACATGGCAACCAGCACAATGTCCCCCATGCAATATGGCTGACTTGGAAGTCACCTATACAACATGGCAACCAGCACAATGTCCCCCATGCAATATGGCTGACTTGGAAGTCACCTATAGGACATGGCAACCAGCACAATGTCCCCCATGCAATATGGCTGACTTGGAAGTCACCTATACAATACAACCAGCACAATGTCCCCCATGCAATATGGCTGACTTGGAAGTCACCTATACAACACAACCAGCACAATGTCCCCCATGCAATATGGCTGACTTGGAAGTCACCTATACAACATGGCAACCAGCACAATGTCCCCCAAGCAATATGGCTGACTTGGAAGTCACCTATACAACATGGCAACCAGCACAATGTCCCCCAAGCAATATGGCTGACTTGGAAGTCACCTATACAACATGGCCACCAGCACAATGTCCCCCATGCAATATGGCTGACTTTGAAGTCACCTATACAATATGGCAACCAGCACAATGTCCCCCATGCAATATGGCTCACTTGGAAGTCACCTATACAACATGGCAACCAGCACAATGTCCCCCATGCAATATGGCTGACTTGGAATTCAACTATACAATACAACCAGCACAATGTCCCCCAAGCAATATGGCTGACTTGGAAGTCACCTATAGAACATGGCCACCAGCACAATGTCCCCCATGCAATATGGCTGACTTGGAAGTCACCTATACAAGACAACCAGCACAATGTCCCCCATGCAATATGGCTGACTTGGAAGTCACCTATAGAACCTGGCCACCAGCACAATGTCCCCCATGCAATTTGGCTGACTTGAAAGTCACCTATACAACATGGCAACCAGCACAATGTCCCCCAAGCAATATGGCTGACTTGGAAGTCACCTATACAAGACAACCAGCACAATGCCCCCCATGCAATATGGCTGACTTGGAAGTCACCTATAGGACATGGCAACCAGCACAATGTCCCCCATGCAATATGGCTGACTTGGAAGTCACCTATACAATACAACCAGCACAATGTCCCCCATGCAATATGGCTGACTTGGAAGTCACCTATACAAGACAACCAGCACAATGTCCCCCATGCAATATGGCTGACTTGGAAGTCACCTATACAACACAACCAGCACAATGTCCCCCATGCAATATGGCTCACTTGGAAGTGACCTATAGAACATGGCAACCAGCACAATGTCCCCCATGCAATATGGCTGACTGGGAAGTCAACTATACAATACAACTAGCACAATGTCCCCCAAGCAATATGGCTGACTTGGAAGTCACCTATAGAACATGGCCACCAGCACAATGTCCCCCATGCAATATGGCTGACTTGGAAGTCACCTATACAAGACAACCAGCACAATGTCCCCCATGCAATATGGCTGACTTGGAAGTCACCTATAGAACCTGGCAACCAGCACAATGTCCCCCATGCAATATGGCTGACTTGGAAGTCACCTATACAACATGGCAACCAGCACAATGTCCCCCATGCAATATGGCTGACTTGGAAGTCACCTATACAACATGGCAACCAGCACAATGTCCCCCATGCAATATGGCTGACTGGGAAGTCAACTATACAATACAACCAGCACAATGTCCCCCAAGCAATATGGCTGACTTGGAAGTCACCTATAGAACATGGCCACCAGCACAATGTCCCCCATGCAATATGGCTGACTTGGAAATCACCTATACAAGACAACCAGCACAATGTCCCCCATGCAATATGGCTGACTTGGAAGTCACCTATAGAACCTGGCAACCAGCACAATGTCCCCCATGCAATATGGCTGACTTGGAAGTCACCTATACAACATGGCAACCAGCACAATGTCCCCCATGCAATATGGCTGACTTGGAAGTCACCTATACAACATGGCAACCAGCACAATGTCCCCTAAGCAATATGGCTGACTTGGAAGTCACCTATACAAGACAACCAGCACAATGTCCCCCATGCAATATGGCTGACTTGGAAGTCACCTATACAACATGGCAACCAGCACAATGTCCCCCATGCAATATGGCTGACTTGGAAGTCACCTATACAATATGGCAACCAGCACAATGTCCCCCATGCAATATGGCTCACTTGGAAGTCACCTATACAACATGGCAACCAGCATAATGTCCCCCATGCAATATGGCTGACTTGGAAGTCACCTATACAATACAACCAGCACAATGTCCCCCAAGCAATATGGCTGACTTGGAAGTCACCTATAGAACATGGCCACCAGCACAATGTCCCCCATGCAATATGGCTGACTTGGAAGTCACCTATACAAGACAACCAGCACAATGTCCCCCATGCAATATGGCTGACTTGGAAGTCACCTATAGAACCTGGCCACCAGCACAATGTCCCCCATGCAATATGGCTGACTTGAAAGTCACCTATACAACATGGCAACCAGCACAATGTCCCCCAAGCAATATGGCTGACTTGGAAGTCACCTATAGAACATGGCCACCAGCACAATGTCCCCCAAGCAATATGGCTGACTTGGAAGTCATCTATACAAGACAACCAGCACAATGTCCCCCATGCAATATGGCTGACTTGGAAGTCACCTATAGGACATGGCAACCAGCACAATGTCCCCCATGCAATATGGCTGACTTGGAAGTCACCTATACAATACAACCAGCACAATGTCCCCCATGCAATATGGCTGACTTGGAAGTCACCTATACAAGACAACCAGCACAATGTCCCCCATGCAATATGGCTGACTTGGAAGTCACCTATACAACACAACCAGCACAATGTCCCCCAAGCAATATGGCTCACTTGGAAGTGACCTATAGAACATGGCAACCAGCACAATGTCCCCCATGCAATATGGCTGACTTGGAAGTCACCTATACAACATGGCAACCAGCACAATGGCCCCCAAGTAATATGGCTCACTTGGAAGTCACCTATACAACATGGCAACCAGCACAATGTCCCCCATGCAATATGGCTGACTTGGAAGTCACCTATACAACATGGCAACCAGCACAATGTCCCCCAAGCAATATGGCTGACTTGGAAGTCACCTATACAAGACAACCAGCACAATGTCCCCCATGCAATATGGCTGACTTGGAAGTCACCTATAGGACATGGCAACCAGCACAATGTCCCCCATGCAATATGGCTGACTTGGAAGTCACCTATAGAACATGGCCACCAGCACAATGTCCCCCAAGCAATATGGCTCACTTGGAAGTCACCTATACAATACAACCAGCACAATGTCCCCCATGCAATATGGCTGACTTGGAAGTCCCCTATACAATACAACCAGCACAATGTCGCAAATGCAATATGGCTGACTTGGAAGTCACCTATAGAACATGGCCACCAGCACAATGTCCCCCATGCAATATGGCTGACTTGGAAGTCACCTATACAACATGGCAACCAGCACAATGTCCCCCATGCAATATGGCTGACTTGGAAGTCACCAATACAACATGGCAACCAGCACAATGTCCCCCATGCAATATGGCTGATTTGGAAGTCACCTATACAACACAACCAGCACAATGTCCCCCATGCAATATGGCTGACTTGGAAGTCACCTATACAAGACAACCAGCACAATGTCCCAAATGCAATATGGCTGACTTGGAAGTCACCTATAGAACATGGCCACCAGCACAATGTCCCCCATGCAATATGGCTGACTTGGAAGTCACCTATACAACATGGCAACCAGCACAATGTACCCCATGCAATATGGCTGACTTGGAAGTCACCTATACAATACAACCAGCACAATGTCCCCAAAGCAATATGGCTGACTTGGAAGTCACCTATACAAGACAACCAGCACAATGTCCCCCATGCAATATGGCTGACTTGGAAGTCACCTATAGGACATGGCCACCAGCACAATGTCCCCTATGCAATATGGCTGACTTGGAAGTCACCTATACAACACAACCAGCACAATGTCCTCCATGCAATATGGCTGACTTGGAAGTCACCAATACAACACAACCAGCACAATGTCCCCCATGCAATATGGCTGACTTGGAAGTCACCTATACAACATGGCATCCAGCACAATGTCCCCCAAGCAATATGGCTGACGTGGAAGTCACCTATACAACATGGCAACCAGCACAATGTCCCCCAAGCAATATGGCTGACTTGGAAGTCACCTATACAACATGGCCACCAGCACAATGTCCCCCATGCAATATGGCTGACTTGGAAGTCACCTATACAATATGGCAACCAGCACAATGTCCCCCATGCAATATGGCTCACTTGGAAGTCACCTATACAACATGGCAACCAGCACAATGTCCCCCATGCAATATGGCTGACTTGGAAGTCACCTATACAATACAACCAGCACAATGTCCCCCAAGCAATATGGCTGACTTGGAAGTCACCTATAGAACATGGCCACCAGCACAATGTCCCCCATCCAATATGGCTGACTTGGAAGTCACCTATACAAGACAACCAGCACAATGTCCCCCATGCAATATGGCTGACTTGGAAGTCACCTATAGAACCTGGCCACCAGCACAATGTCCCCCATGCAATATGGCTGACTTGAAAGTCACCTATACAACATGGCAACCAGCACAATGTCCCCCAAGCAATATGGCTGACTTGGATGTCACCTATAGAACATGGCCACCAGCACAATGTCCCCCAAGCAATATGGCTGACTTGGAAGTCACCTATACAAGACAACCAGCACAATGTCCCCCATGCAATATGGCTGACTTGGAAGTCACCTATAGGACATGGCAACCAGCACAATGTCCCCCATGCAATATGGCTGACTTGGAAGTCACCTATACAATACAACCAGCACAATGTCCCACATGCAATATGGCTGACTTGGAAGTCACCTATACAACATGGCAACCAGCACAATGTCCCCCAAGCAATATGGCTGACTTGGAAGTCACCTATAGAACATGGCCACCAGCACAATGTCCCCCAAGCAATATGGCTGACTTGGAAGTCATCTATACAAGACAACCAGCACAATGTCCCCCATGCAATATGGCTGACTTGGAAGTCACCTATAGGACATGGCAACCAGCACAATGTCCCCCATGCAATATGGCTGACTTGGAAGTCACCTATACAATACAACCAGCACAATGTCCCCCATGCAATATGGCTGACTTGGAAGTCACCTATACAAGACAACCAGCACAATGTCCCCCATGCAATATGGCTGACTTCGAAGTCACCTATACAACACAACCAGCACAATGTCCCCCAAGCAATATGGCTCACTTGGAAGTGACCTATAGAACATGGCAACCAGCACAATGTCCCCCATGCAATATGGCTGACTTGGAAGTCACCTATACAACATGGCAACCAGCACAATGGCCCCCAAGTAATATGGCTCACTTGGAAGTCACCTATACAACATGGCAACCAGCACAATGTCCCCCATGCAATATGGCTGACTTGGAAGTCACCTATACAACATGGCAACCAGCACAATGTCCCCCAAGCAATATGGCTGACTTGGAAGTCACCTATACAAGACAACCAGCACAATGTCCCCCATGCAATATGGCTGACTTGGAAGTCACCTATAGGACATGGCAACCAGCACAATGTCCCCCATGCAATATGGCTGACTTGGAAGTCACCTATAGAACATGGCCACCAGCACAATGTCCCCCAAGCAATATGGCTCACTTGGAAGTCACCTATACAATACAACCAGCACAATGTCCCCCATGCAATATGGCTGACTTGGAAGTCCCCTATACAATACAACCAGCACAATGTCGCAAATGCAATATGGCTGACTTGGAAGTCACCTATAGAACATGGCCACCAGCACAATGTCCCCCATGCAATATGGCTGACTTGGAAGTCACCTATACAACATGGCAACCAGCACAATGTCCCCCATGCAATATGGCTGACTTGGAAGTCACCAATACAACATGGCAACCAGCACAATGTCCCCCATGCAATATGGCTGATTTGGAAGTCACCTATACAACACAACCAGCACAATGTCCCCCATGCAATATGGCTGACTTGGAAGTCACCTATACAAGACAACCAGCACAATGTCCCAAATGCAATATGGCTGACTTGGAAGTCACCTATAGAACATGGCCACCAGCACAATGTCCCCCATGCAATATGGCTGACTTGGAAGTCACCTATACAACATGGCAACCAGCACAATGTACCCCATGCAATATGGCTGACTTGGAAGTCACCTATACAATACAACCAGCACAATGTCCCCAAAGCAATATGGCTGACTTGGAAGTCACCTATACAAGACAACCAGCACAATGTCCCGCATGCAATATGGCTGACTTGGAAGTCACCTATAGGACATGGCCACCAGCACAATGTCCCCTATGCAATATGGCTGACTTGGAAGTCACCTATACAACACAACCAGCACAATGTCCTCCATGCAATATGGCTGACTTGGAAGTCACCAATACAACACAACCAGCACAATGTCCCCCATGCAATATGGCTGACTTGGAAGTCACCTATACAACATGGCATCCAGCACAATGTCCCCCAAGCAATATGGCTGACGTGGAAGTCACCTATACAACATGGCAACCAGCACAATGTCCCCCAAGCAATATGGCTGACTTGGAAGTCACCTATACAACATGGCCACCAGCACAATGTCCCCCATGCAATATGGCTGACTTGGAAGTCACCTATACAATATGGCAACCAGCACAATGTCCCCCATGCAATATGGCTCACTTGGAAGTCACCTATACAACATGGCAACCAGCACAATGTCCCCCATGCAATATGGCTGACTTGGAAGTCACCTATACAATACAACCAGCACAATGTCCCCCAAGCAATATGGCTGACTTGGAAGTCACCTATAGAACATGGCCACCAGCACAATGTCCCCCATCCAATATGGCTGACTTCGAAGTCACCTATACAAGACAACCAGCACAATGTCCCCCATGCAATATGGCTGACTTGGAAGTCACCTATAGAACCTGGCCACCAGCACAATGTCCCCCATGCAATATGGCTGACTTGAAAGTCACCTATACAACATGGCAACCAGCACAATGTCCCCCAAGCAATATGGCTGACTTGGATGTCACCTATAGAACATGGCCACCAGCACAATGTCCCCCAAGCAATATGGCTGACTTGGAAGTCACCTATACAAGACAACCAGCACAATGTCCCCCATGCAATATGGCTGACTTGGAAGTCACCTATAGGACATGGCAACCAGCACAATGTCCCCCATGCAATATGGCTGACTTGGAAGTCACCTATACAATACAACCAGCACAATGTCCCACATGCAATATGGCTGACTTGGAAGTCACCTATACAACACAACCAGCACAATGTCCCCCATGCAATATGGCTCACTTGGAAGTCACCTATACAACATGGCAACCAGCACAATGTCCCCCATGCAATATGGCTGACTTGGAAGTCACCTATACAACATGGCAACCAGCACAATGTCCCCCAAGCAATATGGCTGACTTGGAAGTCACCTATTCAACATGGCAACCAGCACAATGTCCCCCAAGCAATATGGCTGACTTGGAAGTCACCTATACAACATGGCCACTAGCACAATGTCCCCCATGCAATATGGCTGACTTGGAAGTCACCAATACAATATGGCAACCAGCACAATGTCCCCCATGCAATATGGCTCACTTGGAAGTCACCTATACAACATGGCAACCAGCACAATGTCCCCCATGCAATATGGCTGACTTGGAAGTCACCTATACAATACAACCAGCACAATGTCCCCCAAGCAATATGGCTGACTTGGACGTCACCTATAGAACATCGCCACCAGCACAATGTCCCCCATGCAATATGGCTGACTTTGAAGTCACCTATACAAGACAACCAGCACAATGTCCCCCATGCAATATGGCTGACTTGGAAGTCACCTATAGAACCTGGCCACCAGCACAATGTCCCCCATGCAATATGGCTGACTTGAAAGTCACCTATACAACATGGCAACCAGCACAATGTCCCCCAAGCAATATGGCTGACTTGGAAGTCACCTATAGAACATGGCCACCAGCACAATGTCCCCCATGCAATATGGCTGACTTGGAAGTCACCTATACAACATGGCAACCAGCACAATGGCCCCCAAGCAATATGGCTCACTTGGAAGTCACCTATACAACATGGCAACCAGCACAATGTCCCCCATGCAATATGGCTTACTTGGAAGTCACCTATACAACATGGCAACCAGCACAATGTCCCCCAAGCAATATGGCTGACTTGGAAGTCACCTATACAAGACAACCAGCACAATGTCCCCCATGCAATATGGCTGACTTGGAAGTCACCTATAGGACATGGCAACCAGCACAATGTCCCCCATGCAATATGGCTGACTTGGAAGTCACCTATAGAACATGGCCACCAGCACAATGTCCCCCAAGCAATATGGCTCACTTGGAAGTCACCTATACAATACAACCAGCACAATGTCCCCCATGCAATATGGCTGACTTGGAAGTCACCTATACAATACAACCAGCACAATTTCGCAAATGCAATATGGCTGACTTGGAAGTCACCTATAGAACATGGCCACCAGCACAATGTCCCCCATGCAATATGGCTGACTTGGAAGTCACCTATACAACATGGCAACCAGCACAATGTCCCCCATGCAATATGGCTGACTTGGAAGTCACCTATACAACATGGCAACCAGCACAATGTCCCCCATGCAATATGGCTGATTTGGAAGTCACCTATACAACACAACCAGCACAATGTCCCCCATGCAATATGGCTGACTTGGAAGTCACCTATACAAGACAACCAGCACAATGTCCCAAATGCAATATGGCTGACTTGGAAGTCACCTATAGAACATGGCCACCAGCACAATGTCCCCAATGCAATATGGCTGACTTGGAAGTCACCTATACAACATGGCAACCAGCACAATGTCCCCCATGCAATATGGCTGACTTGGAAGTCACCTATACAATACAACCAGCACAATGTCCCCAAAGCAATATGGCTGACTTGGAAGTCACCTATACAAGACAACCAGCACAATGTCCCCCATGCAATATGGCTGACTTGGAAGTCACCTATAGGACATGGCCACCAGCACAATGTCCCCTATGCAATATGGCTGACTTAGAAGTCACCTATACAACACAACCAGCACAATGTCCTCCATGCAATATGGCTGACTTGGAAGTCACCTATACAACACAACCAGCACAATGTCCCCCATGCAATATGGCTGACTTGGAAGTCACCTATACAACATGGCAACCAGCACAATGTCCCGCAAGCAATATGGCTGACTTGGAAGTCACCTATACAACATGGCAACCAGCACAATGTCCCCCAAGCAATATGGCTGACTTGGAAGTCACCTATACAACATGGCCACCAGCACAATGTCCCCCATGCAATATGGCTGACTTGGAAGTCACCTATACAATATGGCAACCAGCACAATGTCCCCCATGCAATATGGCTCACTTGGAAGTCACCTATACAACATGGCAACCAGCACAATGTCCCCCATGCAATATGGCTGACTTGGAAGTCACCTATACAATACAACCAGCACAATGTCCCCCAAGCAATATGGCTGACTTGGAAGTCACCTATAGAACATGGCCACCAGCACAATGTCCCCCATGCAATATGGCTGACTTGGAAGTCACCTATACAAGACAACCAGCACAATGTCCCCCATGCAATATGGCTGACTTGGAAGTCACCTATAGAACCTGGCCACCAGCACAATGTCCCCCATGCAATATGGCTGACTTGAAAGTCACCTATACAACATGGCAACCAGCACAATGTCCCCCAAGCAATATGGCTGACTTGGAAGTCACCTATAGAACATGGCCACCAGCACAATGTCCCCCAAGCAATATGGCTGACTTGGAAGTCACCTATACAAGACAACCAGCACAATGTCCCCCATGCAATATGGCTGAATTGGAAGTCACCTATAGGACATGGCAACCAGCACAATGTCCCCCATGCAATATGGCTGACTTGGAAGTCACCTATACAATACAACCAGCACAATGTCCCCCATGCAATATGGCTGACTTGGAAGTCACCTATACAACACAACCAGCACAATGTCCCCCATGCAATATGGCTCACTTGGAAGTCACCTATACAACATGGCAACCAGCACAATGTCCCCCATGCAATATGGCTGACTTGGAAGTCACCTATACAACATGGCAACCAGCACAATGTCCCCCAAGCAATATGGATGACTTGGAAGTCACCTATTCAACATGGCAACCAGCACAATGTCCCCCAAGCAATATGGCTGACTTGGAAGTCACCTATACAACATGGCCACCAGCACAATGTCCCCCATGCAATATGGCTGACTTGGAAGTCACCTATACAATATGGCAACCAGCACAATGTCCCCCATGCAATATGGCTCACTTGGAAGTCACCTATACAACATGGCAACCAGCACAATGTCCCCCATGCAATATGGCTGACTTGGAAGTCACCTATACAATACAACCAGCACAATGTCCCCCAAGCAATATGGCTGACTTGGAAGTCACCTATAGAACATGGCCACCAGCACAATGTCCCCCATGCAATATGGCTGACTTGGAAGTCACCTATACAAGACAACCAGCACAATGTCCCCCATGCAATATGGCTGACTTGGAAGTCACCTATAGAACCTGGCCACCAGCACAATGTCCCCCATGCAATATGGCTGACTTGAAAGTCACCTATACAACATGGCAACCAGCACAATGTCCCCCAAGCAATATGGCTGACTTGGAAGTCACCTATAGAACATGGCCACCAGCACAATGTCCCCCAAGCAATATGGCTGACTTGGAAGTCACCTATACAAGACAACCAGCACAATGTCCCCCATGCAATATGGCTGACTTGGAAGTCACCTATAGGACATTGCAACCAGCACAATGTCCCCCATGCAATATGGCTGACTTGGAAGTCACCTATACAATACAACCAGCACAATGTCCCCCATGCAATATGGCTGACTTGAAAGTCACCTATACAAGACAACCAGCACAATGTCCCCCATGCAATATGGCTGAGTTGGAAGTCACCTATACAACACAACCAGCACAATGTCCCACAAGCAATATGGCTCACTTGGAAGTGACCTATAGAACATGGCAACCAGCACAATGTCCCCCATGCAATATGGCTGACTTGGAAGTCACCTATACAACATGGCAACCAGCACAATGTCCCCCAAGCAATATGGCTCACTTGGAAGTCACCTATACAACATGGCAACCAGCACAATGTCCCCCATGCAATATGGCTGACTTGGAAGTCACCTATACAACA